>NC_081412.1:213893698-214222864 GCF_030272615.1 Cryptomeria japonica | reverse complement strand
CGGAGTAGGTATTGTCTTCATTACTCCTCAAGGGGATGTTATACCTAAGTCATTTAGGATCAATTTCCCATGCACCAACAATATGTCAGAATATGAAGCTATCCTCATAGGACTTTGTACAGTTGTGCAATGGAAAATACAAGAATTATAGGTCTATGGTGATTCGTAGTTGATTGTGAAGCAGGTCAATGATGATTACAATACAAAGGATGACAAACTCATGCCTTATATGAAGTCGGTCGAAGATTACAAGGAGCACTTTAGCAAAATCACCTTCGAACAAATCCCTAGAATACAAAACAAGGCAGCAAATGCAATGGCAACAATAGGGTCTCTTCTGAATATGCCTACTAATGAAACTCAGTTTGAGTTTATCATAGAACAGTTAATGCTACCTGCATATGAGACCCCCCTATCAGACTATGTATGTGCAATTGTGGGACTAGAGTCACCTTGGTACAATGAAATATATACATATTTGAATACCCAATACATGTCACCAAATCTGTCTAGAAATCAAAAGAAGACATTTATTCATCAAGCATCTAGATACACCATCATAGCTGATACTCTATATAGAAAGGGTTTCGATGGAACTCTTCTCCGATGTCTAGATGAGAATGAAGCACACCTTGCTTTAAAAGAAGTCCATGATGGAATCTGTGGGGCTCACCAAAGTGGTCCGCCATTGTCAAAGAAACTACTAAGAACCGGGTATTACTAGCCAACCATGGAAAAATATGCTTACAAGTATGTACAGAAGTGTAAACAATGCCAAATGCATGGAGACCTTATTCATGCACCAACACAAGATCTTCAACCCATCACATCACCATGGCCATTTTCACAATGGGGATTAGATCTCGTAGGTAGAATCAACCCTACTTCATCCAACGGGCACAAGTTTATCTTGACAGCCACTGAATACTTTACAAAATGGGTCGAGGTAATTCCTTTAACATACACTATGGGAAAGTAGATATCAAAATTTATGCTCAACTACATTATATGTAGATACGGAGTTCCAATGTGCTTTATTACAGATAATGGGCATCCATTTAAAAACTAGGAAGTGAAAGAATTGTCTGACAAATTTCACATACAACAGAGATTTGCCATGCCATATTATCCACAAAGTAATGGACAAGCAGAGGGTACAAATAAAACAATATTGAAAATTCTTAAGTAGTCACTGACATAGGACAGGACTAGCATCTCCAGCTAAATCCCACTCTCTGGGCTTACAGAACAAGAGTGCGCACCCCTATAGGAGCAACACCATATTCCTTGGTCTATGGTACAAAAGTGATACTCCCCATTGAAATAGAAATACCATCTCTAAGAGTATCCTTATAGAACATTATATCAGAAGAAGACTACAGGGTAGCAAGGTTGCAAGAACTAGAAACCCTTGATGAAAAATGACAAACAACATTCAATCATTTACAAGGATATCAAAATAGATTGAGGCAGAGCTATAATAAAAGGGTCCGCCCATGAACCTTTCAAGTGGGGGATCTAGTACTTAAAGAGAATCAAAGGAACTTAGCAGAATGAGAAAGGCCAGGGAAATTTGAACCTAATTAGCTAGGTCTTTTCATTATAACAAGGGTCATAGGCAATGGTGCCTATCATTTGGCTACCTTGGAGGGAAATCCAATCTCTGACCCTATGAACAACATGCATCTTAAGCAGTATTACACCTAAGGGCTGTGTAGTTTAGGTTTTACTTTCCGCATTCCATATCATATCATTTAAAACACTATATTACACATAGTTTATTTTTCAAATGCACCACATTCTTAAAGTTTTGCATTCTCACATAGAAGCATCAAATAAAACAAGGCAACTATTCGAGTTTATCATTCATTTTGCATCCTGAAAAGAAAACAAGGGTCATTGCCTTTCTTAGATATTCGGACATGAAGTCTTTGGGGTTCTAAAGTCATTCATTCTCAACATTACCCTATGAAAATGTTTTACTTATGGTTGGGTAGTGATTTCACTATTTGAGACTTGGTAACCCACAATCTATCAATTGCTATATCTTACACCTTAACGAGATCTCTAATTCATTCTAGACACCTAGTTGATCATATGACTAGTGAAAAATCTAAAATTCTACTTCAACGCCGCTATAATTGTCACACCCAAGTAGGTTTCATTACTTACAAGTCAAGGCAAGAAAATAAAAATAAAAAGAGCTATGCCCAATATCCATCTAAAGGAAAAAAGAGCAATGATATATAATTGAAATATCATGCATACAAATGAGATAAAAAGCTTGACTATGGGAACATGCAAGTAACTCCATCAGGGCTATGAATGCCTACCGACAGTGGAGCAATATTTGAGAAATTATAGTCTATAACCTCGTTGGAGCTCTCAAGGCTTGTTGGCAGCGAGGCTCTATTCGGGATGCTTTTGAAGTTAGAAAAACCATGTAGCTAGTCATATAGGATGCTAAGGATCTTTAGTGAACACAAGAGTGGGAATTAACTCATCTACACACACATGGGCAAAAGAAGATCAAAGTTTCAAGAACCAATGGGGAAGTTTTCCACGTCTCCATTTGTAAATCCTAGTCACTAAGTGTGTTGAGATGAATGTTCTGAAGGGTCTTAGAGATCAATTAACTACTTATCTACGAAATGTTTTGCACCTTCATTTTCAATCAGTGTATTACAAATGCTAAAAAATAAAGACAATCAACCTTGTTCGAATAGGAAGTGCATCTTCATCTTGCATATTGCATTCACATAGGTCATGTCAAAATTTCTTTGTCTCCACACGCATTCTGCAAATCATTATGTCATATGGGTCTGCACACTAGGGGCATCACTAAAAAAATTAAAAAAAAAAAAAAATAGATAAAGTCTTGAAAAAATAAAAAAAATCAGATAAAGTCCTGAAAAAATCCAAAAAAAGCAGATAAAGTCCTGAAAAAAGCCAAAATATTAGATAAAGTCCTAAAAAAATCCAAAAACATTGAAAAACTCGAAATCCAAAAAAAAAGACAATGGAAAACTCAAAATAACAAAAACATTCAAATACGATCTTGAAAAAATCAAACAAAAAAATCAAATACGATCCTGAAAAAATCAAACAAAAAAATCCATATACGATCCTGAAAAAAATCAAACAAAAACATTAAAAAATCTACCCACATAATCCAAAAACATCGAAAAAGCTCTTGGAAAAGAACTAAAAATAAAAAATCAATCAATCAAAAAATTTGCAATAAAATGTCTTGTGAGAAACAAATACCCTAGCAGATATCCAACAAACATTTTGCACGAAGTTAACAAAGGATACGACTATCGAGTCAAACATCTGTAATCAACTGATCAAACTATCTTATCAATCGTATCATATCCATATCAACGTGATCATTATCTTGTCTTAAACAGAAGAGGATACACTCGAAATCAGACAATTCAATCTTAAACAGGGTCTGCAACGTTATGAGATCAGACATTATCAACCATCACATCAAACAACTGAGAACGAAGGCATAAGGTCAGTATAGCTGCTGAATTTTTTCTGGGTCAGTCTTTATCTTTTTATCATTTGGCAACAGATACTGTTTCTATGCTACTCAAGGATGTCCAAAAGCGACTAGAGGAGCTATGATGAGCATTATCTTTTTCTTTGTTTGTTGTTTGTGGTGTGAACCGATGAAATTCTAGGGAAATTGCTCTAGTGGGTGTCTGTGATAAGAGCCTTCACATCAAGGTGAAATCGCCACACATACCTCGACCCCTAATGCAATTACCAGAATGGAGGGTTCACTCCTTGTCTACTACGTGTTTGTTTCTACAATGAGATATCTTTGCATCTTGGTTCCTTACACCCTGATGTGCTAAGCTTCATTGTTCAATAATAAGGCTCAGTGATGAATATATATTGACGCAATAAAATATGTGACACAGGTTCATGATTCATTCAATTTCATTATCATCTTCATCTCATTTGCTTATTGATAGTTTGTTGGTTTCTTGTCTCCCGTCTAAATCGCATTCTTTCTAACATTCTTTCTATCATCAATTTTTTTTCTCTATCGTCTAACTAACATTTCTTCAAGGTGTATCTGAGTTAAAGTTGGTTCAACCATTATCATACCAAAAAAAAAACAAAAAAAAAATATTCATTATAAGATTCATTTGCATTCATAAGATTCATTTGCATTCAAATAGATTCATTTGCATTCATTATAAGATTCATTTGCATTCATATAGATTCATTTGCATTCATTATAAGATTCATTTGCATTCATTATAGATTTCATTTGCATTGTTAATCCATACATATACAACCATTGCATTTTATAATCATATAAAATCAAATAGATATGCATTACAAAACTCATAGCGTCATATAAGCATATAGGAAAAGAAAAACATAAATAGATCATAGCCAAAACCCGCATATCATATATTCGACCTCAAAAAATGATAATGTGTGTGAATACAATAAATAAGCCCGAAGGCTCAGATAACATGATCAACCAACACTGCCTTTATCAGCAGGTGGATCCTCTCCACTAGATCCTGCCCTAGGATGTCGAGGTGGTCCCATAACACCACCACTGCTAGTCCATCATGAAGTAGATCTACTCAATCTCCTCCCCATGAATGCACTGAAGCTAGGCTCTCTCTGACCCTCGGGGATGGCTCTCTCATATGCCTGTCTATAATATATAGCCTCCTGCACAGCAGAGAAATATCTCTCTCCCTAGTCATGTGCATCTATACCTACTCTAAAAAGTTGATCAAAGGAATCTATAGTAATTTGACATCATCACACTACCTCATCTCTCTCCCGCTGAAGACGCACTCGCTCTGCCTCTAGGGAACCATAATCCGCATGATAGGTCTCTCGCTCAATATCTTGTCTAGCAACCTCATCCTCCAAGCTCTGCACCCATGCTCTAAGAGTCTGTAGCTCATCCTCATCACCAACCTCTCCTATCCCACCCTCTGCGGCAGGCGCATCCTCCAACTCTGGCATATCATCATCATCATCCCCACCCTCGCTACTTGATGACTCCGAGGAATCATCGCTATCCTCACTACTAATAGACTCAATGTCTCCACCAATGTCTATATCCTCATCTCCACCGTCTCCACCAACTCCTCCCCCATCTCCACCGTCTCCACCACCTCCTCCATCATCTCCTCCATCTCCTCCAGCTCTCTGCCCTGCGTCTATCCTCAAACACTGTCTAGGATGGCGAATCTGCTATGTTGTAATCGAAATAGCAGGATCAGTCAAAGGCACTGGCCTATGCCTAGCAAACCATGCATCATACTCCACTGTCGTCCCTGGATCCGCTCCACCCCTACCCGAACCCCAGAGTAATGGCTGCAATGAATCAAACTCAGCAAAGGCAACATGTGGCTGAATACACACACCCCAATCAGATACATCACGAGATACATGAGCAAAATATGCAGTAACCAAGGTGTCACCTGTACCTCATCAAACTATCTAAGAAAATGTCTAGGAAGATACATCTCTATGATCCGCTAAGTCTCAAAGGTCCTACCAATAATATATCTCTACTGGCGGCAGAAAGACAAGTGCACTACATCATCAGACCAACCGAGGCAATCTAAGTAAGGTCTCCAAATGAAATGCTGCAATATATCCAACTGATGTCTCTAGTACAAGGTGTTCCCCGAACCCCTGTGTCTGATACTTGTTGTATACCTGAAAGCATAAGGCTCACCAGACTGCAAATCTACATGAATGATAGGCCTAGAAATAGAAATGTGCTCCCATGCCCTTGTCTACAGCAAAGTAACACCACAACTGATAGAACGGTATCCCAGATACACAATACCATGCATCTGATAATACAACATGGCAAGTAGATAAGGACCCCAAGCATATAATCGATGATGCACAATCATATCATGGAGCACTCTGCCCCATCCAACTAGAAACCCATGACCGCGTCGATTAGTTATCAGTAAACCATCGACAACACCACATAATACAATGGTCAGGTCATCATAGTCTAATCAGGCCCAAGAGATCTCATAACGGCCACTGATCTGCAAATCCTGAATCTCACACTCAAAAAGTGCACATAGTCCAGCAATGCCATCGTTATGGTCATATATAACCCTCTCACCATGAATGAGAATACACAGTATATGCCATACATCCTCTAAAGTAATGGATGCCTCACTAGTCGGAAGATGAAATGAACATGTCTCTAAGTGCCACCGCTCCATCAAAGCTGTAATCATGGCCCTGTTGGTCGTAACCTCTGGCAAATGCAATACATGGTAAAGACCAAGCTGACAAATATGCTCAATCTCATCATCTGGTAGGTCAGCTCGAAGATCAAGTCCACTAGGCCTACTCTGTCGACAGTATAACACTCCAATGTTCTCCTACAAATGAGAAAATGATCAAATTATCAGATGTCGGATCTAGATAAACTTAAAATATTTTCAAACGCATGACAAAAACTTACATTTACAATGAATGCGTAACAGTTATGACTTATGCGGTACAAATATGGCTCTTGCGTGACGATTGAAGCTAATGCGTGACACAATGAGCGCATGCGTAACAAATAACACTTATGCATAATGATATACATGAATGCGGCATGATACAGCTAATACATGACGCTTACGACGCATGCGTAACATTTACAGTGAATGCAGTACACTAAGCACTAATGCATAAAAGTCGACAAGTGATTGCGTAATGCATGGCAAAAACTGATCATGAATTTTTTTTGGAAAAAGGCATAAAAACAGGAAAAAATTAGGGAAAGGCATGAAAAATACCATGCCGCCAGTCCTAGGAGGTCTCTAAAATGAACGTACTCGATCCGACAAGTGCAATCGAGCTCTAGAACCAGACATGATGACAGAAAACTCAGAAACAGGCGCAAAAATTGCAAAGAAACCAAAGAACTACCAAATCACAAATGAGCAAATAAAAACCTAGAATTATCTATTTATAGCTCAAAATTAGGGTTTTAAGACACTCCGACGCCCGTGGTCCCCACCAACTTTAAACAACTTGTAGCCTACTCAAACGATCTTGAAATGACACGAAATTTCACAAGCTTGCTCTTTACACTGGTATTGAAAACATGGTCTTATTTTTTAAATTTTTCGACCACCTTTTCCAAGGGGGCATATTTACACTATATAGCAATACCAAGGCATACTGGGGCATAATTTTTCATTTTCTTTGAAACAATGTCATTCCGACTTTGTCTCAAAGAGGGGCAAATGTACCCAACTAAAAATGTCTCACTGATCATGTACTAATTATTCCTCTAATTGATTAAATAATCTTTATTATTTAATTAAGTCAATTAAACTTATTCTTCTAAATTCTTCTAATTTCACATTTCTTCATAATCTTATTAATTATTCTATTTTCCTATTCTTTCATCAATTCATCATTTAATCATTTTCTAAATATTAATTAAATATTAATTATTTAATTAATTAATTCCCCAATTTAAGTAATCTTAATTATTTAAATAAATTATTAATTACTCAATTTCTATCTCTAATCATCTAATCATTCAACCCTCTTCTAAAGTATTAATTAAATATTTATTATTTAATTAATTGTAATTTAATCCTTTAAATTAAATAATCTTTATTATTTAATTAAATTTTATTTCTAAAATAATTAAATAGTTTCTTTAAATTATTTAATTAACTAATTAATTCTTCCAATTCCAAATCCCCAAATTCTAATTTCAGTTAATTTCATATTCTTCTAATTTCTTCCAAATTTCAAATACATGTGCATGATTTCAAAAACCAAATTGAAAATCAAAGTCAAGTTCTAAATATATTCAAATGCTAAATTGAATTAATAAATTCAATTATTTGAATAATATCTCATGCAAGGATTAAATTAATAATTTAAATCTAAATGCAAGCACATGCTAAATTAATTAATTAAATCATTTATCTCTCCAACTTCTATTTCCATCCTTCAGTTAGCTTTCTCTAAATTTAGCTCTCTGTGTCATCCTCTTTATTTCCTCCAATCATTGTTTTTCTTCCTTCAATTAACTCTTTCATCAATCAATTGACTCAGTTAATCTATTCAATCTATTGAGTTTCACTCCTACAATCAGCAGTTCATCTATCAACTTGCATTTGAGCTCACCTCAGTTCACACCTCTTGATCATTCTGTTCCACCTTTCAATCAATCTTCTCCAATTTTCTATAAAATGAGCATCCATTCTCCATTTTCAACAATCACGAATTTCGAATCTTTGTGCCACTTCCAGGTTACCAGCGCAATATTTGAGAGCCATCATACCACGAAGAGAAGAAGAGAAATGGAAGCAATATGCACATCTTGAGAATAGGGAGTTTTATTTGAATTGATTTCATTCTTAACTCCTGTTTTGCTTGATGATTGCATTATTTCATTGTCTAGTTTGTTAGGTTTGTTAATTAGATAGGGATTCATGATTTCCCTGATGTTTCTAATTGATAGCTTTAAGATGAATTCTAGCATACTTTATAATGATGTTTAGAAGCAAAAAATTGTTCAAGAGGTAATCAACCACTTATGTCAATACAATCGGTTGCCTCACGATATTAAAAAGGATATTTCTGATTCTTTGTACTCTATTCTTGCAAATAAGTGGAAAGTGTCTATTGAACAAGATCATGAAATTATTGATAGTATTTTCATTCAATATTTTCCTGAATTGTCTAGAGATGAATTATTAGCATTGCTTGATAATTTCAAAGGACAGTTTCATTCTAAAGCAAGAAAATTGAAGTTATTGAATGGAAAGGTGCAATTTGTTGAAGTTGAAACTCATCAGATAGCTAGAAATATTCAAAGGATGCATGAGCAGATGAAGTCTCATAAAACTGATCAAACGGAGACTAGAGCACAATCGGAGTTAGATGAAGAAGAAATTATTGCACCAGATATTGTCTATCCTATTAAGCATAAGGATGACACTACTTATCTATTAGTTATCTTTGTAGATGATATTCATGACACCATTGATTTATCTGGTAATATCATTGAACCAGTTATACAACCATTACAACAACTGGTCATTATTGTTACACAGGAAGCAGTTGAAGAACCGGTAATTCAACCTAGTGTGGATATTCAACCTCCACCGGAAAAAAAAACAAAAAAAACATCAAGTGGAAAATCAATTGCCACCGGTTACAATGGTTACACAAGAGAAACAAACAAAGATAGAAAAAGAGAAAGAGAAACCTATGAAAGAAATTGAAGTGAAGGAATCTGGACATAAAAAGGAGGAAGAGAAAGAGAAAACAGAGGAGACGATAGCAAATGAAAAGGAAAAAGAAATTGTTAAGAAGCAAGAAGCAAATTATTGATGAGGATGACTCAATAGGCATCAAAGGGCCTATAGATGTAGAAAATATGAGTGCATCTAAACTCATGGAGATTGCTACATTGATGCAATCTAGATCTCAGAAGAAAAGATTAAAAGAGCAGAGGAAGGAAGCATAAACAATTCAAACTTCCATTGAGATTTTGTCAAGTCTTCTACCGGAGATAAACATTGTAAATTTGTCAACTCCTATCGGCAAGCTTGGCCAGTTGGTTGCTGATGCATCTAACCAACTAAAGTCCCTTGAAGAAGTTGCCCAGACTTTAGCTGAGAAGAATTATAGAAAGAAGAGAGGAGAGAAAATAATGAAATATATTGATACAGGGAAGATTGCTTTATCCCTGAATAAAGATCTTTTGAGGACTGTTATTGAAACAAGAGGAAGGATGCTAGCTTATACATCTAGCATCTCATTTTTATATACTGATTTGATTAAGAGGTGAGAAGAGATAGAATAAGAACTTGAAAGGATATGTACTACCTACATACCTTTACAGGACTCAGCCTTAGCGTTTGGAAAATCAGTTGATGATTTGCAAAATTGGTTAGATATCTATGATTGTGAACAGGATAAGAGACTCTGATCCCTGAAGGAAGTCAAGAACCATTTGAGACCCAAAGTATAAAGCTTACAACGGGCATACAGGGATGTAGAAAAAGATTTGGAAACTCCAGAGATGAGCATAGTGGATGAGATGGAAGAATTCACTGCATAGGTTATGACAACCATTGAGATCACTGAAACCTTATTGGAAACATGGGAAAATGATTTTTCTTAGATGAATATCACTTTTAGTGACATTTTCTTGCAAATTGCAAAGAACACTCCTTGATAAAAACTCTTATATTTTTGTATATGTAATTTTTGATCCAAAGTTTTCTATAATATATATGTATTTTACTTTTCAATTTGGCATTTCTGTCAAATGGGGAGTACAAATATACGTGTTGTAAAATTTTGTATGTATTGTTAAGGGGTAGTAGAAATATGTTTGTACAATTTTTGTATGCACACTTAGTTGTAAAGTTGTAAAATTTTCTAAGTGTTGCCATCAATGCCAAAGGGGGAGATTGTTGGCTTGATGATGATTGTAATGGATGACTTCATGTGTTGTCATTGATGGCACATGTATACACACACATATGTTCATATTGTCTTAGTCATCTTAGTTAACACAAACTGGTATTACTCCTAAGTCCTTTGTATTGTAAAACTAGCATTTTATGTATTGTTAACTTCAAACGGTTTTGAGGGTGTCTAACCGGTATATGTAGACAACCAGTATATATAGGAATTGTTTGACACCAGCATGGAGATTCAATGGAGATCATCAAGGAAGAAAATGGAGGACAGTCAATCTATAAGTTGGAAGAGGTTAACTCTTAACCGGTATCGGTGTTCCAACCAGTTTCACTGATTGTGTGATGAGTTATCACCGGTCGTGATGAGTTATCCCTAACCGATAGATTTGGTGGCAATTTGTGATGAGTTATGTTAGATTGTCCAAATACACTGCACCTAGGAAATTGTGATATGATTCCTAAGCCGACATGAAATCTAATGTCTACATAATGACATTATGATGAACCATTTTTTATGATGTGAGATAAAAGTGTTAAGTTGTTGAAGGTGTTGTAGAGTATGTCGGTGATGCAGTTTTGATTGAGCAGAAGAGGATATGTTCAAGCAATTGTGCTACTTCTAGATCACACCACCTGTTGTTTTCTAATCAGTACAACAGTCAAATCCCCTAACCGATTAAGCTCTAACAAGCTTCATTATACAAATCCTCTAACAAGGTGATCCATTAGTTTGGGTTTAAAATCCTTTACCGAGGTTACTCCTAATAGGGTACTACCTTTAACAGGGTATAGCTCCTAACAAAGCTTTGGGATCTTTAACAGGATTCACTCCTAGCAAAGCACCTTTGTAGACCTTAACCGGTCAGTTACCTATTACTGCAAATAGCTAACTTGTGAGTCCCATCTCATCGTGGTTTTTCCCAATTGGGTTTTCCATGTATAAATACTTGTGTTATGGTGGATGGTTTACTTGTTGTGGATGCTTTAATATTATTTTGAATTGCATGCATAGTGTTTAGTAAACTGGTTATCTGTCTTTACCGATCTGTGTTTAAAGTGGTATTGTTTTTGTTGTCACTAATTCATCCCACCCCTCTCAGTGATTTATAAGTCTATCAATATGATTCTAGGATGATACTGCATATTGGTTTTGGTTCTCATGGGGAGATTTACAAAATTTGAACATTTTATATTGTAATAATGGTTCATCTAGCAAATAAACAACTAAAGTGTATGAAAATATAAAGGAGAGTGTTTTAGATGAATATGTATAGTATAGTTTCCATAGGGAATGTGTTTCCAGTTGAGAAGAGGCATGAGCTTAACAGTCCATTTTCCATTTTTGTCAAAGGGGGAGAAGAGGTCTAAGTGATGACATCAATGGAAAAGGGGGATATTGTTGGCATATTATTTTCATTGATATCAATTTGATGTCAACATGTTCAAAAGTAGATCAGATTTGAGTTATAGATGTGGGTTTAGATTTAGCTCAGGGGGGTGTCTTTATCTACCATGTCGAATGGGATCTTCTTCATGTCGACCTCAGTGTGGGTTATGTCTGAGTATTTGGGTGTGAGTAATTTTATGTCTCCTCAACACCCTTTCTTGTCACTATGAATTTTCCCTTCAACAAGAGTTCTTTTGGGATTTGCAGACCTAAAGAATTATATTGCATCCCCATTTCAGTGTGAGTTTTGTTTTGTCTTGTCGATAGAGTGTTTTTCGGGGTGACTTTTCTATTCGGTGAGACACTTATCGATCTTTGTAGACACACCGTATAATACCAATATCTCCTTTTTTTAGTGAGATAGTCTTTGAGTCTTGGCAACACGGACTTCCTTTATTGGGGTGACCTTGTGTAGTCTAGGTGATATGCAGATGGAGTAGTCCAATCAACAATATTCCCTCTTCATTGTGACATCAAATGTCTAGTCTTACTGATGCAATTCCTTTTCAAGGTGAGCTTGGGCTTCAGTGAGACCCATTTGGAATTATGCACTCTCAATGTCTCACTACCATCCCTACTTTGATGTAATTCCAAGAGTGTCTTTCCAAGAAGATAACTTTTTTAGTGTAACATGGTGTTTTAGCATAACATAAAATGCTTCCTGCCAATCCTTTATGCTACATCAACATGGACTTTTTCTACTGTGATGGGTAATGTTGGGCCTCATAAAATTTCAGGAATTTGAGAGGCCCATTTTAAAATTTTGCATCTGCACTTTCAAATGACCACTTAGTGAATCAACCTTATAGGCCTACTTTGAGGGCATGTAAAATGGATCCAACTAATTATCAAGGGGTAAGGCTTGGGAAATGTGTCCTACACCTTTCATTTAGCCTATGAAGTGTTCTACAAACTTCCAGAGTTCAGTTTAGATCAGTTTATCAAGTACCCATTTTAAGGGGTGAGCTAAAAGTCCATCATAGGTACAAATGTAGATTTTACCAAGTGGCCTACTTTGAGGCCTTGCATTTTATGTCCAGTAGATCATCATGTTTAAATTCAAATTGCATTGAATTGTATTCATATAGGTGTGTTCCCATGCCAAATTTGAATTCCCTATGAATCCATTTGCTTAGTTTGGTAAGCCCAATCCATTTGCAGTTTGTAATGTTTGCATAAGTCCCTATTTCAACAGCTAGTTAGAGTACCACATTGCATATGTGTAAAAGATGCCCAGATGAATGTCATATCAGAATGTTTATTCTAGGATACTGCTAGTATGAAATACAAGCTATGTTTCTAGTTTGAAGCTCCTACCAATCCATTTGATCAGTTTTCCAAGATGATTTCTTGAGGCATTTTGTTCATTTTTCTGCACTTGCGTTGTTGCATCTGTTAAAGTGGCTATTTTCCCGAGCTCACCATTTGTACCCTATTAGCTTCCTGGTTAAAATTAACATTCCATGGTCTTCCTTGTACTTCAAAGTATCTATGCCCTAGATTTGGGGATCCACAGAGACCATTTGATATTTTTAATGTGTGCACTTTGTGATCCTTGCACATTGATTTTATCAGGTTCCTTTGCTGACAGAGCCATTTAATCAACTTTGTGCATTAATATCTCACCACCCAGGATTTTTCATGAGGAGTGGTTTTGCAGGATGAAAGCTAACATATCAGAGTACATGCCTATCAGTTTATGAAGTCTAGAAAGGGGTTCTGGCCAGTTTTTGAAATTCCTCTTTGGGTTTAAATGTGAAAATGTGACACAAGCACCTGAAAGTTGCAAGTTGAGTTTTAATGATCAGAAAATTATGCAGATCAACTCCAGAGGTATGTTCAAGGTGTCTGAGGCATTTCAAGGGTCAGTTGAATGAAAACAATTTTTTGTTTTAGTCGGGCTCACTTTGGGGCCTGATCTGGCTCATGTCCTTGCAGTGTTAATTTTATGGTGGAATGGTTTTAATTCATAAGTAATGCACATCAATACTAGCTCGAATTCCATTGGAAACTTGGTTTGGTGAGAGAATATTTCACTTCATTCTTGTGACTGGATAAAGATTAGAGGAATATTTCTTTGCTAGTGGGATAGTGAGAGGCAACTTCATTTGACTTGTTACATATGGACCAATGGACATATATCTGAAACGCTGCTAAGTAAGTCATTTTTAGAGTGAAGATTTGAAATTCTTGATACATGTCATCAAGTACAAAAAGTGAAAAGCATGTTGATAAGGATTTGGAAATTTTCAAGCGAATGTTATCGCCAAAACCCCTGTTAGCATCCTCCCTGCATAGAGTGGGCATTTATAAATTTCTAAACAAATGCAATGGTAGATGTATTGCTAATGTTCCCCTACTATGCCTACATGGAGTGGAATATGGAAAAGAGCAAAGAAATTTTCTAAACAAATGCACTTGGCAAAGCATAAAGCCCAAAATCCACAGCCTCCCCAGCTCCTTCCTATCATGGGTCTTTGGCATGGAAAAGGTTTTAAAACCTTCAAGCAAATTCCATTGGAAGGTGTAAAGTTTAATTTCAATACTAAAGCTAGTCCTCCTTGCCTGTGTGTGGTGTGGTATGGAAATGTGTGGCCATTAAATGAAAAATTGAAACAAATGCAATGGCGGGCATTGAACCAAATTCAATGTGGCTGTTGAAAAGGCTTTAGTGACTTTCAAGTAGAACACAATCAGTAGGTGTAAAGCTCCATCCCTATCATGAGATAGAAGATGAATGTGTGGTGTGGGAAGGGTTGAAGATAAAACCTTTAGCAAATGCTATTGGCTGGTGTAAGCCAAATATCCCACGCATGTGTGATGCTGAAGAAAACATTAAAGTTTCAAACCAAATGAAATTGGTAGGTGTAAATGTCAAATTCCCTGTGTGTGGTAGATGAAGGGCATAGAAACTTTCAAAATGAATGAAATGGGTTGCATGGCTACAGATGGAGGGCGAAGGAATTTTTTTCAAGAACAAATGCAGTTGCTAGGTGTAAAGCCTAGGTCCATGACCTTTACTAGCTCCTCTCTCCATGTGTGGTATGGGTAAAACCATTAAAACTTCCAAGCAAAATGCAAATAGCAGGGGATGTGCAAATAATATTTGTCCCACATTGAAAATATAAAGGGAATATTTGATATTTAAATACTAGAACACACACATCTATAGTGTCAAATCTTAAAGACTTTTGAAAAGAGGCTACTTGGCAAACCAGTGGACCCCGCACACATGAATCTTGCGGCAACCAAATTTTGCAACAGAAATGGAGATTAAAGGTCGAGTAAGCTGGAGATGATCTAATGTGTCGTTGATTCATAATGAAAAGTTGTACAATGTTTACCCATCGCGACCCATTGATTGAATGGTGGGCCTGGCAGAAGAGAGAAGCTCATGTGTGTTAACGAGCATGCAAGTCCGAGTTGATCCAATGATGGTCGCTGATCCATGATGGAAATATGCTCGCCAGTCATCCATCGCGACTCAATGACAAAGAAGAGCTTCGGTCTGGTGGTGGGTCTAGCAATGTTGAGGTGGCAGTGAGGTGGCAGGTTAGGTGGCATCCAGGTGGATTCTGAGCGAACCAGAGGTCGACACATGGCGGAGCATAGAAGTAAAAATTGAAAGTAAACATATAGTTCTGACTATAGAAAAAATTCAAACATTTAAATGACTGGTCTGCATCCAGGATTAATTCACTAGAGGGGCATTATTTACTCAAATATGCAAGTATTATATGTCGTTCAAAAGCTCTCGGAATGGGGTATTCATTTCTCCAATCAATTTCAACAAATATCATATATTTTGAGAGCAATTTCCATGGGCATGATGCAAAGAATTTTTCAGTTGGGGAAAGAGGACACTTGGCAATGTGTGACGCAGATCTCATCTTTTTACCTCTTCTTTATATTATCAATTCTTCTCATTTGTAAGGGTTCCAAAATTTTTGTGAGAAGGCTCTAGAATTCTGAGTTCCTAGGTTTTGGAAAGGGGTTCCAGCCTTATGCATTTTTTATTTTCTTGGTTGTAATTGTTGATGTTCCTATTCTTCTGTCATTGAATAGATACATTTTGCAGATTGTTTCTTAGTTGTAGGTCACATATATGTAAGGCATATACACAATTGCATTGGATTATCTTCAGGCATTCTTCAATTTCAATAAATTTAGTCTTCAAGGAAGTTTGGGTTTATCCTCTCAAAGTGAGAATGTAATGGGTGTTCTTAGGTACTCTTCAAGGAAGAGTTTAAATTCTGTGAACAATCATTCTAGATTTGGGTCAATGTTTGGATATGTATGATCCTTTGATTGAATTTAGAATGTGTTAATGTCAGGCATTAATATAGGGATATCTTTTCAATGAATTTGATGTGCAGCTTGGATTCCATTTGTGGTTACTTGTATTGACTCTATGCCTAGGATGAAGCACTGATCTGTTATAGCTAGAAGTTACTTGCAACAATTTAAAATGAAATCAAAATATCTTTCTTTACTTTCTATTCTGTAGTTGGTTCCACCTATCTCATGCTCCAATTTAGTTGAGATGTCAATGTAGATCTAGCCCATCTGCAGAAACCTCCTTGTTGTTGAGCCTTTAGAGATTCATCTGCTTTTTTTGATGATGTCATGTATGTAATGGGTCTGATTCAATGCATCAAAGGTACACCCACCTAGGTTTTGTAGAGCCTGAAGAGTAGATGGATTTAGATCCTTGTTATGTTGTCCAAGTCCTGAAGTTCTTCATAGATTGAAATTGGTTATTTTATAGATAAATTGTAGGTGAACTTGGGTTTCTCATTTTTTGAGACCAACAGGTAACTTTTCTTGCCAATGGTAATTCTTTTTCAATGCGACCTTGTGTGTCGGCAAAACCAAAAATGTCTCTTGTTAGTCATTGGAAGCTATAGCGATATATGGTTCATTTCATTGTGATGGATGCACTATCTAGGTGAAATACTTCCAACAACAGGAACTGATCGAATGAAATGTTTTTCTCTTTATAGGTGGATGTCGATAGATGAATGGTCCACATGGACACTCAACTAAGGTTGACCTGATGAAATGGAAGGAGATGCAGAGCATGTAGAGTGTATGGAACAAATAATTTTGTTTCTGGATGAAAAGAGATCTTTCTTACAAAGATAGTTTACATAAATGCACCAAATGAGGTAGTTTGTAATCCAATCAAAACAAGTCGAGAAAGAAATAAGAGACAACTGCATTTAATGAGGACAATATTGTAGATTATTGAGTAACTCCAATATGATCCCACAACCACAAAAATATTAGAATATCTTTAGTTGAGAAGACACCAAGTCACAAACCAGGTGAAGATTACTAGTTATAGTAATCTATTCTTAGAGGTGGATCCAACAATGAAAGATGAAGCAATTAATGATGGAGGCTGCATGAAAAATTTCTTCATAGCTTGAGAAGACCATCTTGAATACCTTCTTTGGAGGGAAATTTGATGATGTATAGAGATTACTAGAACAAATAAGTTTGGTGTGAACTGAAGTTGGTGGAATGATACTGAAAAAGAAGTAGAGAAAAGAGTAGATGCTGGTGAAAAAAAGGTTGAATGGTGAAGTGTGAAGAGAGATGAAGAAAAGTAAATGAATGTGTGCAAAAATATAGAGTAAGGTGTGTGAAGCAACATAGAAGAGAAGAGGAGAAGAAGTTGAGGGGTATGTGCTAATCAAAGAGATATTACAGAGACAAGAAGAAGAGCAGTGGTGAACAAAATCAGAGGGAAGACCGTTTAGTGCAGAGACTAGCAATTAAGAAGGTAAATCACATAGTATAATAAAGTGATAACACTATATCAAGAACATATCAGAGTGTGTTGGATTACTTAAATCGGAAGGGAGAGGAGAGTAGTAGAGAAAGGATATCAATCAATTTCAAAGGGTTATAAAATCTCATTTGTAACAGGGTGATCAAAGTGAGCTTGTAATTGTCCTTAAGTTAGTTTAGATCATCTGAGTGGATTCTCATAACAGGGGTAGGTGCTCCTTTGAGTAGGTGCTCATAAAATCAGGGGTTGGTGCCCATAAACTTTGTAACATAAATACTTTTCATTGTGAAGCTAGATTAGAGCAGTAGACTCTAGCATCATTTCTCACTGAGGCTTTTCCCCATCGAGGGTTTTCCTCTCGTACACTTGGTGTTATGCATTTATCCTATTTGTGAATTTCTCTTGATCTCCTTGCATCTAAAATATCAATGCTTTGATAGATTAGAAAGTTAAAATTTTAATTATCACTGATTCACCCCCCCCTTCTCAGTGACCTATTGTGTTCCTTCACTCAATCCTATCAGGTGTTCAACAATCTCTCTCTTTCCTTCTTATTGGGTGAACATTTATTGTATATACATAATGGATGTAGTCCTTAGAGGGTATCATTGTGTCCTTCATACATCATCCTTTATTTTTATCTCTTTCAAAAATAAGTTTTTTCCCATCACTTTTTTTCCTTTTGCCCATTTGCAAGAGATTAAATTTGTATTATACATGGAAAACTAAAATAGTTTTTTTATTTGGAACTCATATTGTATAATAATCCACTCAAGCTATATTTCACTTAAGGAGGGTGTTGGTGTGAATGAGGTTTTATGCCCAGGAAAGGTCTTGTACGTAGATAGTTCCTAGTAGTAGAGTATTTATTCACATGACTTAAGTTTACCTAGGTCCTAGATGGAACTCTATAAGTTGATTATAATAAGGCCATGCTCACCTCATTTCCTTTTAGTTTCCTAGGCATTGAATATTTGCATCATACATTTAATGTTTGTATTAAGGGTAATTGTCATACCTCATCACACTCTGTCTTTATAAGAAATGCCTCTTATGTACGGTCTCACACCCATTGTTATATTCAATCAATCTTACATTGTTGAAGAAAGATATTCTTTCTATTATCTCTTGTGGAAGTTTATTGATTATGCAAGGATCTTGGGGATATTGTGGAGTCACCTATCTACTCCAAAACTTTAAACTTGAACATTTTTTTGAGAGGAAACTAAATTTGTAATCAAAATATAATTTTTGATATCATATAAGACTTGTTTAAATACTTGGATTAAGATTAGTTCCATATCAAATTTAGGCATAACAAGACTAAAGTAAATAGTTCCATATAATAATTTTTTTCTCAATAAATTCTTGTACGCAGTCTTTTTTGTTTGTGCATCATTTCACTTTTCTAGGCACAAATCTAAATGAAAGTAGTGCACAGTTAGTTTGTTGATTATGAGATGCTTGTTTGTTTGATCAATTCTTAATATATATTATAATAGATCAATTCTTGACATCCTCATTATCAATTTTGCATCCTTCAAATCCAATTGAATTATATACCTGAATATATGTCATTTTCAAAATAAAATCGACATATATATTATTTCCAATACCAACTTATTTATATAAACTAATTATTTATAATATTTTTAGAATATTGCAATTCTATTTCCTATTTCATGTGTTCCACTTATCGTCCAAAATAAAGATTTACATGTTTCTAAGTCCATGAGTGGAATCTTAACATGTTTTTATAATTTTGTTCAACTTAAAGCAACTACATAATATATACTAGCATTTCTCTAAAGCTAACTTTAAAGTCATCTATTCCCTCTATTATTTTAAGAATTTATGAGGATCTCTCACATGGAACAAGAATATAAACTCATATTCAATTTATTGTAGCAGCTTCTTGTGAGACAAGAATATAATTACTCATGTTATGTGGAACTTAAAACTAAATATTCGTGACTAATATAAAAGGTTATATGTTTCTTACATTATTTTTTCTTTGGTTTTATTAGTTGACATGAAATATAGGAAAATGAATAAAGTTCACTCTAGAATCATAATTATAATTTTTTAATACAAAATGTTATTTTAATTTTATTATCTTTTATGTTGTATGGAATTTTTAATATGTATTGATTAGTTTGGAAGTGGTGTATTTTATTTGAAAATTTGCAAATAAGCTTATCTTATCATGTCTATATTATCAGTTATTTCAAAGTTTGTATATGACTTTACATCTAGTTATCCACTAGCTTGGTTTGTATATGTCTATATATAAGTGAAATTTTATTTTAGGTTACTTTTATACATCAATCTTAATCAAATTGTTTTCTAAAATTAATTAATATTTTTCTCTAAGTAGCTAATATGAATATAATAAAACATAAATAATTACAAATTTTATTCTTAAATGATGTGTTTAAGGATTAACTCTAATTTATTAAGACGCTTAAAATCTATATAAGAGAAAATAGAACATAAATACATCTATGTGTATCAAAAATAAAATCTTATGACATCAACATTGCATTAGACTCGTAATGACATACTAGATAGTTTCTTATTATATTTGAGATCAACTTCCTCTAGATCTGACCAACAAAAAGTCCTTTATCCTATTAAATGTTTGAATAATTTTTTTAAACATTATAGTTAATTATTTTAGTCATAGATATAAAGACAAAAAAGACACAAAATCTCAAATTAAAATGTTTAGATTGACATCCTAAGGATGATTTCTACATTTGTAAAAGTGAATGAATTAGACACAATCTATTTTCAATTTTGCAATAGTCATATAAAGAGCCCAATTTTCTTAATACATTGACATATTACTTTGTGACATTTAGAATATTAGAAATCTATGAATCTACTTAATTTATTAATTTTGATGTTAATTTTTTAATTATGATTATATTATCATTTATTAGTTTCAAATCTATCACTATTTAATTATTTAATTATTGCTCTAAATGACTTGTGTTGAAAGATTCTATTTGCCATTTATATTAAAATGGTGAACTACCATTAATTCACCCCTAGGGTTTTTTCTTCAAAATTTATTCAAAGATGAATGGAAGGTCATTGTGGGTCAATTAGAACCTTAAAGATGCTTTACAAATACCAAAAAGAGGAGTATAAATTATGTATTTTGAATATCAATAGTTTTCTCTATGAACTTTTTTTATTTAATTAAATTTGGTAAAAGATGTCATCATTAAGAATGAAGTTGAGGATTGTTTATGATGAAAAATTTATTCAATATTTGTGTGACAATTTATATGTTCACATATTCTAAAGATTGATTTCAAAGAAATCTTGAGATTTTTTCTAAGAAAGAAATGAATATTACATTTTTAGAAAAAAATATTTATATGCACACACATTCGTTTACATAAACATATACATATACATATTTGCAAATAAAACTTGAATTAAAAAATAGAACCTTGCACAGATCTTATGATTTGTGATATATTTTTTCACATTTCTATTCTTTGACCTAGCATGATCTTACACTTCGTCATTAATTAGACTTCTAGATTTTTTCTTAATGTGTATCATTCGTTTTATATATAACTGAGATTTTGATCCACACTTTTGATTTAATATTATAATTAATTATATTTTTCACCCGACTTCCACTATTCTATTTATCTTTAATCTCCACCATTTGACACTTTAGGTTTACAATTTAATAAATTACTAATTTTCTAATATCATACTAGATCTAAATTTATTATTACCCTCTCACACTTTTTTTAAATAGTTTGATGCTTTATTTTAAAGGTAATAATTTATAACTTGTAATGCCTACCCATCCCTACTTTGGTTGATAAGATGAGGTGGCATTAAATGTATGATTGAGATGCTAGATTTTTATTGTGATATTAGATGATTTCATTTTCATTTAATTGTTAGATTTGATTTATTATGGAGATGCATGAAATATGGGTGTGTTACAAGTTTGCCCAAACTATTATTATTATTATTATGTTATAGTTCATTATTAAGCAAATAGATATTGATGTTGCTATCAAAAGCTGTCACATGATAAGTATAATTTAAATGTAACGAGATTATGATTATTATGTTAGGTCCCAAATGGTGATTATTCAATGTTTCAACTATTGATATGTATATTGAGTAGGTATTCTTTACATGTGGGCTAAGTGGTTACAAGTATAGGGCATTGACTTCATACTACAATCGAGCAGAATGGGTAAGGATAAATACTTGTGATCAATGTGATATATATCAATTATAGGTCAGCCTAAAGGTGATTTCAACTATGAAATCCCTCTATAAGGCATTCTTCTTAACTCATTCTCATCCAAGTAATCAATCTCTCCAAGAAATCAAGCATTCTTGCATTCATTAAGCATTATCAAGCATTTTAGAGATCTTCAAGGCTAGATTTCCTTCATTTATTAATTGTGGAGAAACATTACATCATTCATATGCAAGCATGTGTGTATTATTAGGGTTTTGTCATATGAATGTCATTTTCGTACAACATGATGTGATTACATTCAAGAAGCAAAGCATCATTATTAGTCATTGCAGATATAAGATATATCCTTCTATTATTTATTTTGGTATTTGCAATATTTCAATCAAGGTTAATTCCTAAACTAGGGTTTGACCTAAGAAAGCCCCCTATTCCCAACTTATTTCCCTTTCTTCTATGTGCAATAAATAGGTAAGAAGTTGCGATCTTCAGAATCAACATTATTTGCAAAGATGAATCAACCCCTTTTAGTGTACAAAAAGTTAGGACAACCAGGGAAAATTTTGCTCCAGTCCCAACAGTTTTTGAGCTTTTGGGGGATCAAGTCCGAATCTACTTATAATTCTTAGATCCAGGTGTGTGTCTTAGTCTCACATCTAGAGCTCATTGTTTCCATGTTTTTACCTTCATTTTTAGCACTTTACCATAATTTCAGCAATTCAACTCACAAAAGAGGGAAAACAAATCTACCACTTAAATCTAATCAGTATTTTTAGTCCTTATTCTTGTTGGTTTGTGATTAAATCTATTGGTTTGAACCCTCTTTTTAATGTTATAGGTCCTTAAGTAAAAATTAACAATTTTCATCCTTTTGGGAAGAAACCCTAATTTTTCACCGATTACAAGAAATTTGAAAAAAAGAGAAATTTGAATGTTTATCATGAAATTATGTGTTTTAGGATGTGGAAATGATGTTTTAATTTATGAAATCTCATATTAAATCAATTGGAATAGCATAAAAAATATTTCCAGAAAATACTTTTGTGCATTGTCTTAATTCCTTGTTCAAAATTGAAAAAATCAAATGTTTCATATGAATTATGATGTTTGAAATTGGGAGATCAAATGTGTGTCTTCTGAAATATTAAATGATATTCTTTGGATCACATGTTGAATATTTCATGAATAAGTACAATTATGCATCAATTTTTTGCCAATTGCTAGTTTTTAAAATTTGATGTATTTCTAATTTAGTCTTCCATTCTTGAGAAACTCTTGGGAACCTGGATGGTATTCCATATTTTATGGTCATTGAGTGATATAGTATTATTTTATTATTATCTTACCTCATCTCTTATAAGGGGTATATTAGTAGTCTATTTGTTAGGTACATGAGACCATTGTGATTTGTCTATTCTTCCCATCTCCCAAGTTATCTTATTTGATGTTGAGAGACTATATAGTTTACTTGCATTGAGAATGTGATTTGAATGCATAGTAGGAACTATGTTTACTATGCTATTGGTATGAGTATATACCTTTTCCCCATGTGTTTGGTGTGCATATGGTTGGGCTTTATGCCATCTCCTAGCACCATTGAGGACCGTTCTTAGATTATTTGTTTGAAGCATGCATTGATGTTTTGTTGTGGTTGTGACTGATGTAAAACTTGTTGTTCCAGGTTGATCTAGAATATTTATGGTGAAGAGTTATCTTGTTGTGTTGCTAATGTTGCAATTTCTCTATTGGTTGTTTTGGAAGTGCTTGGTTCTAGAATCTATTGTTGGTGTTGAGTATTGTTGTTATCTTTATTGGATATAGTTTTGGTATTATGAATGTGCTGGCAAGAGACACTGTTTTGGTGAAGATTGATGCATGAGAGATGTTTAGGAATTATCATTGATGGCAACTCAGTTCAGAATTCATATCTGGTATACATATATTTAATTTATTGGAAATTGTATTATGCATAAGTCAGGAAGGTGGAATACAGTATCCGACAAAGTATGAGTACATTGTGAAAATCTTGATTTTGGTTGCAGTAATAAAGGTAGATGATTTGAGGTTTGAGGAAAAATATTTTGTAATTGTAGTATCTGGTGTTGATTCATGAGTGAGATTGAAGGTTCGATATCCAGTAATTCAGGTAGAATATAGTCATTTTGATGTTAAGTGATGTAATGTGTTGGTTCCCCCCCCAAAAAAAGGGTTTATGTTGGCATTATGTGAACCAATATGAGGACATGATGACATTGTATGTTGTCATTGATGTCAATATGTTGAAGGAGAGAGAACAGATATGTTACCAAGAATCGGTATATGTGTCAAAGTGAAGCGGTGTGTTTGTTCAAGGTGAACCGGCATGTGGTTATGGGAACCGGTACATGGAAGCTTTGTATGACTACCAGTTGGTAGTCTCAACTTCAGGGTTTTTGGTTGAAGTGCTTCAAGCCTATGTGACTCAACCGGTGACTTTGTGTGATGAGTTAGAATTGTAATGAAGAATAGATCATGTTGCCACATCAGCCTTGTGCATGTGAAGGATCTTGCATGAAGGAGATTGCTCCTATCTACCTCAAGAATGTGCGAAGTCTATAAACAGTGAAAACGTGTGATGGGTTATCAGCCGGCCATGAAAATAGTGTAAAACAAATGATGGAGAATGTCTTGAGATTGATTCAAGACTATTGCATTTAATGCAATGTACTCAACAATCAGGATTGAACTGTTTGAATTTATTAACCTAACAGGTTTAGGGTTTAGGGTTTATGCTACCGACCTATCTGTTCCCTATAAGGTTAATGTTGTGTTTCTTTCTAAGGTTGTTGGCAAAAGTTGTGTGTGTATATCCAGGTGAAGAGATACGCGATTCTTGCCAGACTAGGGGAGAGAAGTGATACCTACAAAGTGTAAGTGTAGAAGGTGAAGAGGAGCTTAAGTGGATCTGCATTGGCATTGAGTGTTGTTACCAGATCATTGTAATACTTGCTGATCTCTAACCACTTCAACAGTTGGGAAATCCCTTCACAAGGTAGCATTAATCGGCTTACTGTAAATCCTTTGACAGGGTGACTCAAAACCATTGAGTTCTTGAAATCCTATAACAAGGTAACCTTTAACAGGGTTTAACCCTTAACCAGGTGATCCCTAACATCATTAGTTCCTAACAGAACCTATTGTATCAATCTTTAACCGAACAAGGCTCCTAACAGAGCAAACTTCTAAAGAGTTCAAAAATAGCTTTTGGGTATTCATCCCCACTGTGGTTTTTCCCAGTTGGGTTTCCATGTGAAAAATCTGTGTGTCATGTGTGGTGTTATTTATGTGATAGTTTAAGTGGTGTGTGTCTGAAGGTAAATCATGTTGATTTAGCTATTTATATATTTATGATGATAGGTTACCTGTTCATGCACTAGGGTGAAATGGAAATGAAGTATTAGATTGTATGAAAAGATAAGTGGCAACCAGTTTATGCTTGTCTCAGTTATTCTGGGTTTTGCCAGTTGTACTTTGTTTAAGACCGATGCTTTTGTTTGTCTTCCAAAGCACAGTGTCTACTGACAAACTAGTTTTTGGAATGTATTTTTGTCTGTACTGATTCACCCCCCCTCAGTACCGGTTTGGTACTATCCATTCATCATTGTTTTATCAATTGGTATCAGAGCATCCTCCAGGTCCTAAAGATCCCAATCTAATGATGAAGAGGGAAGGTCCAAAATTCAACAAAGATAATTTCAGTATATGGAAAGATAGAATGAAGATATACATCAAAATCATGGGTGCTCAACACTGGAGTTATGTTGAGAATTCTTCTGTTGCCCCTACCGGTACTCTCACCAATGACCAAAAGAGAGAGATGCAGGAGAATGGGGAAGTCATGGAAGCCCTAATTAGTAGTTTATTTGACATTGAGTTTATTGATGTCCAAGATAAAGTAAATCCCAAAGAAGTATGGGATACTCTTGAAAATATCTATGGCGGTGATGAGCATATAAAACATGCTAAGGAAGAAAACCTTAGAGGGAAGTTTGAAGACATATGAATGATTGAAGGTGAGACTATTCAATAGTATGGAGTAAGAATCAAAACTATTGTCAGAGATATCAAAATTGCAGGTGGTAAAATGGAAGATTCCACTATGGTAAGAAAAGTTCTGAGATCCTTATTACCGGTCTATGCAATAAGGGTTTCTGTTATTCAGGAGTTGAGATCAATAGACAAGACTAAGGTATCCCTAGACTCTATCATTACAAAGTTGACAACCTATGAGCTAAATAGTTTTGATGGTAGTGTTCAAAAGACTAAATCAGATTTTAAAGCTTCTGTCGTACCATCTAGAAAAGGAAAAGAAGCAAGCACCAATGGTGAACCAAGATAGTGTAGAGAAATGGATGATGAGGAGATTCTGATAGAATTTGAAGCTCTTCTTGCCAGGAAACTTCCTAAAGGAACCGGTAAATACAGAGGTAAGCTCCCTTTGAAATGCTTTTCTTGTAACTGGATAGGACATATTGCTATAAACTGTCCTAATGGTGACAACAAGGACAAACCAGAAAGGTTCAAGAAATTCAAAGGAGGAAACCAGAGAAACTATTTTGTGGCAGTTGATGAAGGTGTCACAGATGAGGAATCAGAAGATGAAGAAAATGAAGATATTGAGTTTGTTGTTGTCAAGGAAGATGTGTCAGACAAGAAGGCTATTGTCTCTCACTTTGATAATTCCAATGAGTGGATTATTGACAGTGGTTGTTCTCACCATATGACTAGTGACCGAAGCAAGTTTCTATCCTTGGAAGAGTATGACGGTGATGTGGTTTGCTTTGGTAATGATGCACCATGCATGGTCAAAGGTAGAGGGTCCATCTCTCTAAATGGAAAGAGTAGTGCTAACAATGTGTATTGGGTTGATGGTCTCAGACACAACCTTTTGAGTGTTGCCCAGTTGAATTACAGTGGTCTCACTCTGAAATTAAAGAATGGAGTGTGCAGAATCAAAGGAAATAATGGTGAATTGGTGGCCACCGACATGCAGACCAAAGGTAACCTATTTCAGCTGAATGCAAATATCAGTACATGTCTCATGGCCAAGTTCGATGATAGCTGGATATGGCATAGGAGACTCTGCCATGTAAACTTTGATAACATTGTGAAGGCTAGTAAGATCAAGGTAGTTAGAGGGTTGCCAGTGCTGAGCAAACCAGAAAATACCTTGTGTAGAGAGTGTCAATTGGGGAAAATGTCTTCCTCAACCTTTAAATGTAAACCTTTCACTGTAGACAATTTACTTGATCTTGTGCATACTGATTTGTGTGGTCCTATGAAAACTAGGAGTGTGCAAGGAGATAGGTATTTTATGATTCTTACAGATGATTGCTCAAGAATGATGTGGGTCACATTCTTGAAAGATATGTCTGAAGCTTTTGGAAAATTCAAAGCTTCTAGAGCATTAGTGGAGAAGGAAAGCAGTAAAAGGATCAAGTGCCTTAGAACTGATCAAGGAGGGGAATTCACTTCCAGTGAATTTAACAATTACTGTGAAGAACATGGCATCAAGAGGCAACTATCTACCCCCCAGACTCCATAGTAGAATGGCCTAGCAGAGAGGAATAACCAAACTATGGTTGAAGCAACAAGAACAATGTTGATTCAAGGAAAGGTAGCTCACTCCTTTTGGAGAGAAGCAGTGAGCACTACAGTCTACTCAATGAACTGGGTACTCATCAAGAAAGGTAAGGATAAAACTCCTTATGAGTATTGGACTGGTAAGACACCTATGGTTAGCTACTTTAGAGTGTTTGGTAGCAAATGTTACATCAAGAGGAGTGAACACTAGAGAAAATTTGATGCGAAATGTGATGAGGGAATATTCCTAGGGTATTCTACCAAGAGCAAAGCTCTCAAGTGTTTCAATAATAGGACTCAAAGCATTATGGAAAGCATCAATATGAGAGTTGATGAAACCTCTGAGAAAACTGAGAAAACCGGTAGTGAGCAAGTGGTAAATGAATTGGTTGCAACCTTCTGGGAACCGATTGCTAGTCAACCAAGTACCAGTAACAGTGTTCCTACACTGGTAGATGTAGATGCTGATACTGATGGAGATGAGGATGAAGAACAAAAGCAAGAGGAATCTGTTAAGACCATTCCTCAATATGTCAAGTCGAATCATGATCCTAAGAAGATCATGGGAGATAAGGATGCAGGAATCCTTACAAGAAGAAAGGTCAGAGAAAACTCATTAATGATCTCTGAATTTAAGCCTAAATCATTCAAAGAGGAACATAAAGATGAAGACAGGATCAAGGCAATGGAAGAGGAACTTGACCAGATAGAGAGAAATGGTACATGGTCTCTGGTACCCAGACCGAAGCATAAAAATATCATTGGTACCAAATGGGCTTTCAAAAATAAGTTGAATGAGGATAACATAGTGATTAGGAACAAAGCCAGACTGCTATGTAAAGGATATGCCCAAGAAGAAGAAGAAGACTATGGAGAAACCTTTGCTCCTATAGCCAGATTAGAAAGAGTTCATATGATTCTTACATATGTAGCTTTTAAAGGATTCAAAGTATATCAAATGGATGTATAATTTGCATTCCTAAATGGTGCACTTGAAGAGGAGGTGTATATAGAACAACCAGATGGTTTTTCCATATCTGAAGACAGTGACATGGTGTGTAGGCTACATAAAGCCTTATATGGTCTAAAGCAGGCACCTAGAGCATGGTATGAATGCATGCACTCCCATCTTGTGAAGATTGGATTTGAGAGAACAAGCGAAGATAGCAATATCTACTTGAAATTTGAAGGAGATCAGATCTTGATCTATGAGGTATTTATTGATGACATTATCTTTGGTGGAGATGACAAGATGAGTCATGAGTTTGCAGATGAGATGAAGAAAGAGTTTGAGATGTCACTCATAGGGGAGATTAAGTTCTTCATTGGACTACAGATTTAGCAGATGAAAGATGGAATCTTTATCACTTAGTCCAAGTATGTCAAAGAGGTGTTGAAGACCTTTGGTATGGAAGATAGAAAACCGGTTGGTACACCGATGGTGACCAGTTGTAAGCTATCAAACGAAGATGACTTAGCCAGGGTAAATGAGAAGGATTACTGATCAATGATTGGTAAGTTGCATTATGTAGTGCATAGCAGACTGAACATTGCACATGCAGTGGGTATTACCACTTGGTTTCAGCGAAGCCTTAGAGAATCCCACTTGGTAGCAATCAAGCAGATTCTTAGATATCTGAAGGGAACAATTGACTATGGGTTATGGTATCCATACAATAATGATTTCAACCTGAAAGTGTTCATAGATGTTGATTGGGCTAGAAATGTAGATGACCAGAAGAGCACGACCGGTGGTGCATTCTTTCTCAGTGGTAGACTAGTCTCATGGATGAGTAAGAAGCAGAGTTGTATCTCTTAGTCTATAGCGAAAGCAGAGTATGTTGTAGCTTTCATGAACTGGACTCAGACAATTTGGATGAAGCATGTATTAAATGGCTTCAAAGTTCCTGTATCTGAACTGGTAAGTATATTTTGTGACAATACTAATGCAATTAACATTTCCAAGAATCTGGTTTTACATTCTAGAACCAAGCACTTTGAGCTTGAGTATCATTTCTTGAGGGAAAAGGTTCAAAACAAAGAGATTGCACTGGAACATGTTTACAATAAGGAGCAGTTAGCAAACATATTCACCAAGCCTCTCCTAAAGGCTACATTTATGTACTTAAGAGGTGAATTAGGGGTGCTACCCCTTTAGGAGGTGAACTAAAGGTATATGCTCCACATCAGTCAGGTATTGCATAGTCAAATTTTTTTCAGGATTGATGTGTTGAAGGATGCTACTCCTCAGGGGGAGCAACATAATGGAACAAGGAAGCTTGTGCCTCCACTTTGGCATTGTTGTCAAAGGGGGAGAAGAAGTGAAGTGGATAAGATATATGCAAAAATTGGGGGAGAAGAAGTGAAGTGGAGAAGATATCTGTAGAAATTGGGGGAGAAGATGTGAAGTGGAGAGATATCTTTGTATATTGCCATCAATGCCAAAGGGGGAGATTGTTGGCATTATGTGAACCGATATGAGGACATGATGACATTGTATGTTGTCATTGATGTTAATATGTTGAAGGAGAGAGAACCGGTATGTTACCAAGAACCGGTATAACATTGTGAACTGGTATATGTGTCAAAGTGAAGCAGTCTATTTGTTCAAGGTGAACCAACATGTGGTAATGGGAACTAGTACATGGAGGCTTTGTATGACTATCGGTTGGTAGTCTCAACTTTAGGGTTACCAATTGAAGTGCTTCAAGCCTGTGTGACTCAACCGATGACTTTGTGTGATGAGTTAGCATTGTAACGAAGAATAGATCATGTTGCCACATTAGCCTTGTGCACGTGAAGGATCTTGCATGAAGGAGATTGTTCCTATCTACCTTGGGAATGTGCGAAGTCTGTAAACGGTGAAAATCCATGATGGGTTATTAGCCACCATGAAAATGGTGGAAAACAAATGATGGAGAATTTCTTGAGATCAATTCAAGACTATTACATTTAATGCAATGCACTCAACGATCAGGATTGAACTATTTGAATTGCTTAACCTAACAAGTTTAGGGTTTAGGGTTTATGCTACCAACCTATCTATTTCCTAAAGGTCGATGTTGTGTTTCTTTCTGAGGTTGTTGGCAAAATTTGTGTGTGTGTATCCAAGTGAAGAGATACGTGATTCTTGCTAGACCAGGGGAGAGAAGTGATACCTGCAGAGTGTAAGTGCAGAAGGTGAAGAGGAGCTTAAGTGGATCTGCATTGGCATTGAGTACTGCTACCAGATCATTATAATACCTGTTGATCTCTAACCACTTCAACAGTTGGGAAATCCCTTAACAGGGTAGCTTTAACTGGCTTACTATAATTCCTTTGACAGGGTGACTCAAAACCATTGAGTTCTTGAAATCCTCTAACAAGGTAACCTTTAACAGGGTTTAACCCTTAACTAGGTATTCTAGCCATCCCTTAACCGAGTGATCCCTAACAGGATCGGTTCCTAACAGAACCTATTGTATCAGTCTTTAATCGGACAAGGCTCCTAATAGAGCGAACTTCTAAAGAGTTCATAAAAAACTTATGGGTATTCATCCCCACCGTGGTTTTTCCTAGTTGGGTTTCCATGTGAAGAATTTGTGTGTCATGTGTGGTGTTATTCATGTGATAGTTTAAGTGATGTGTGTCTGAAGGTAAATCATGTTGATTTAGCTATTTATATATTTATGATGATAGATTACCTATTCATGCACTAGGGTGAAATGGAAATGAAGTATTAGATTGTATGAAAAGATAAGTGGCAACCAGTTTATGCTTGTCTCAGTTATTCTGGGTTTTGCCAGTTGTACTCTATTTAAGACTGGTGTTTCTGTTTGTCTACCAAAGTACAATGTCTACTGACAAACCAGTTTCTAGAATGTGTTTTTGTCTGTATTGATTCACCCCCCACTCTCAGTACTGGTTTGGTACTATCCATTCATCATTGTGGTATCAGTTTACATTGCAATGAGGAAGAGAACAAGTTGATTCTTATAACTATCTTTGGAGAAGCCAACTTTGACTTGTTAAAATCCTCAAGAGCTTGGACCAATTGATAAGGCTCTACAAACCCTTCTCCACTTTAGGCTCTGCAAAACCCAGGATGGTGATCCCTTAATGCATTTGAGACCTTTGGACCATTCTAGCAAATGACATTAAAACAAAGCAGATAATTTCATTTAAAAGGGCTCAACAAAGAGGGAGAATGTTACAGAATGGCTAGTTCTCACTGATCCTCAACCATCTTCGGAGCATAAGATGTCTTTAGTAAATTATAATCTGCATAAAAATGAAAAGATATACAAATATTCAAGAAATTAACAGCAAGTTGTCGGTGAGTTTTGAGCATAAAACTAGCATAAATGATAGTTACAAACTATGATCAACGCCTTATCCATTGGGCAACTGAATTTACAAGACATAAAATGAAAATATAACATAATTTTATCTAATAGCATGCGATCTAAGAAAATATTTCCTTACAATATTTCTCATATGCATATCCCAACCCAAATTGCTTATCTGAGTCCCTACATAATCCCTACCACTTTGCAATTCCACTCAAGTGTTTAATTGACACCTTACATCAAAGCATGAACAAAAAATACATACACCACAATAGTACAATGAATGAGAAAACCCTTGATTCTACTCACTCAAAACATGATAGAATTACACATTGAAGAAATGGGTTTGAAACATGTTTTTATTTACTTAATCAGTTACTCTCTATTACACAACATTTTACATATAACAACTTCAAGAACCTGCAAGGAAATAGACACAAGACTCTTATCTAATTCCCTTTAAATGACTTTTACAACTTTCTCATTTCACCTAGACTCACTATACAAGACCAAGGATTTGGAACCAAATTTGGGACCAAATTTCTTGACCTCGGTCTCATAGCCTTGAATTCCCTTTTATAGAAACAAGGGAGAAAAAAATATTTGGGCTAGAGGAGACACCTGTCACAAGACCATAAGACCGCTTGTGATTCTGGTACAAAATATTCTTTATGATTTCTTAAAAACTATCCACACTAGCATTCATGATGACATAGAACCAAAACTCCTAACTTCATTTTGGTAGAAAAAAAACTTCTTGAGTCATGCCACTATCACCCTTGATGTCTCCAGATGCACTATGAGATTCGTCATTTTATTATGTAGATCACTTCCCTTCCAAAAGGGAACTTAGATCCTGAAAAGAAGTAAAGTCACCCCTAAAATAGAGGACAAGCTCCAACCTTCATACCCAGGATAAGAGAAAATGGAAAGAGGAGCTCACAGAGGAACATATTAAGAAGGGAAGGTGTTGCATCTTCCATGTTGTCGCAAAGATGACCGGTTGTTGACTCCACCTCAACCTTGTTCCATTCCTGTCCCTTTGTGAGATCCTTCCTAAAATCCCCTACCAACTAGTGGCAGAGGAGAAGCAAAAGAGGATGTGTCATGTAGGGCTTTTTTCAGATGAAAAATGAATTTCAAGCCTCAACTAACTATCCTCCCCATTTTCAAGGCTCCACTGACTATAAGCATACTCACTCAAAAAGTATTTCCATCCGATATCATAGAGCTCACTGTAAATCCTTTCATATACTTCTCAAAAATCATCCTTGTCATTTTGAAACCTTTTTAGAAGATAATGAGGTTTATGCTCTTTCTACCAACTGAAATCACCACCTCGCCGTATTTATAATAAAAAATACTTTGCTTGGCAATGCTCATGCATGTGAAAAATCATTATTTAAATGCTTTGTACTCATCCTGTCAGCTATAGACTTAGGAAATCATTCCTATCAAACCTAGGATACTGTCATCTTCAAGCTATCAATCCACTGCTTTATGATAAGGCTCACCTTATGTGAATGTTTTTGTTCTGATTTTTTTTCCCTGACTACAAAATTTTAGCTTCAAAATCCCTTTCAGGACACTAAATCACTATCTTTTGAATTATTCTTGGAGATAATTCCATAATTTATCTAACTGTGAATCCCTAACAATATGCACCCTTTGATCCTATTGATAGGACTTTGATCACTCTATTGCCCACTCAGAAATCATCCTTACCCCTTTATGGCTCTAAAATCTTAACTTCTTGTTGTCACGACAATAAAATTTGCTGAGATGACTCCCTAAGAAATTCCAACACTGTTTGCCAATTCACCTCGACCCGTCAAACAACCTTTTGACTAGGTCTTCTCAAAATTAGTCAGCATCCATGTGTCTTGACTTGTCTACCTTTATCACATGTCAACAAGCTTAGTTCTTTCTGCCTTTATTTTCCCGCATGAGTGATAAGCAAGCAACTTTAATCATGTTTTTTGAAATACATTCTGAATTTACACCATAGATCTTATCCATCATGGTGCATCATATGATTACCATTGGTCAATCTGATAGCGACCCTCCAATGTGGGAAGTGGGTTTGTCAAAAGCTTGACTAAGCATCACCAAATCACCTTCCAACTCAACTCTATTAGCGGCCCCACTGTTGATCTTTCTTGATCTACCTAGTACACATGGCATCATCTCGTGATGTCGCGTTCCTTAACTTCCTTGCATCTTCCTTTGTGGTCCTATGAAGGCCATCATATTTGTTCTCTTTTTACATGTAGGCCACAATGACTTCTTAACATTGGTCGATAACCTTCAAGCATCTTTGTGCTTGGGTTAAAACATCATCATCCACTTGATACACATGCAAATTTATAGAACTTTTAGTAGCCCGATAATTAATCATAGAGATACGGGCTGAAATATTAAAGTTGTACTTAGGAAATTTTATCAACACCCACTAAAATATCAAAGGGGCCTGACCATATGAAAGAGAATGAAGACAGGAAAAAAATAAGAGGCCAACACAAGGGATAACGCCTAGGAAATGAAACATGGTCCCTTTGACGATGAAAATGATCCTCACTTCTAAGTGACAAAGGTAATGAAGAAACATAACAAGCTTTGGGTTTTTAATAAAAGATCCGCCAAGATATACATAAACCTCAAACCCTAAACCTTGAGGGAAAGAAACAAAGAGCATCAGTAATTCAAAATGGCTAAAACTTTGACAGGGAGACTAAAATTTTTGCATAGTCATTTTCAGGACTATCAGTGGCTCTGGTTGGGGATGATCATCACTCAAGAATGATAAGAGGATCCAGAATCTTAGGTAGAGTGGACCAAAAGGAAATTTTCTTGGACAGGAAAAATTAGAGAGAAAAGGAAACCTACTCTAATATGCACAAAGGCTAATCTACTGCTCATGGAGAAGAAATACTTCAAAAGAAGTAAAATTCTGAGAACTGTTCATAAACAAGCAATTCAAGGATTTCATCTGTCATACCTTGGAGAAAGTAGATAATAATTTTTTCTTGCTTATTTTGAATCAAATGTGGGTCTAACCAGATGGCATCAAAATTACCATGCTTTCCTTTGTCTTCTAATTTAGCCTTCCACATCAAGGCCAAAACCTTTTCTTGAAAACTCCTTACAGTTGCTTCTTATACAATTTTATGACCTTCATTTGAGATTTAGTATTTTTGTATTAGCTTCTCTTCTAGTTACATTCCATTTTATCAAAGCTTCAACCCTCAACTATATCATAGTTTCCATACTATCAACACAAGTTTGGACAAACTTGTACGTCTCCATTGGACAGCAAAGTCAACCTCCTTTTCTCTGCATGCTACACTATAGTTTGGAAAGTCAGACTACAACTGATGGCACAAGGCCACAAAAAATGAAACACTAGTATTTACTCTTATGAAAAGTCTGATTCTCATCTATATATGTGATCAATAACTTAAAAATATTACTGTATACATACTGACCACATACATAAATATTTGTAAATTGTAAGCTAACCCTATGCCTGACATCATTCATGCCTCCTTTAATCAAATACTCACTCAATTGGCATGAAACTAAAAATTATGCCTTGGTTTCTTGCACCTTACTACCAACAATGACAAATAAAATTCCTTGATTAGTTTGAATAATTCTTCCCTCATCATACAAACTATGCTCGCAATAGTCTAAAATGTTTTCATCATTACCATCACAACCAGTGATAGGGGAAAATTCACCTTCATTAATCAACTTCAAGTTAGAAATCACATCCTGGTCAGCATTTAAGAAGTATGGATTCTCAATTGTCTCTTCATACAAAGGATTAGAAACCAGATGATTCCCTCCTTAAAAATACTATAGAAAGGCACTAGCTAATCCATATATGCATCTTCATCAAATAGTGCATTAAAAGTTTCATTGAAACCACTGCCCATCTCAAGTTCGCATTCATTCTCATTAGGTAAAAAGTAATCACAATCTGAGCTAGAACAACTCCCAGCATTATAGTCCTTGCAACATAAATATTCAATGTTATGATCCTCATAGGCTTCAACAAGATCATCATGACTATTCTGACCTATGAGATTTATATTCTCCAATCACACTCACTAAAATAATTTGATCTATTGCATGAAGAGCTATATGTAATGGGACGGTTAGTGTATCATTACATGTAATATTTATTTCAGGCATACATACCTGAACTAACTCTTCACAACAATTACTCCAAATAAATTCATGTGGTATAAACATAGGCTTAAGCATACCTTCTTCATTGGAACATACCATGGAGTTCTCTAGCTCAAAAGCATCATCAACCAAAAATTGGATGTGTTGGCATTGTGTTGTCATTGATTTCAAGTGGTATAGCATGTTATCAGTATAGCAAGATGATTGGTATGGGAGAATAGTTTCTATGTTGTTAGTGTTATCAATCGGTAGTGTGGACCATGAAGCCAACATGCAAGAATATTGGAGTAACCAGTTTGCATGTCAGTATTGGGAAGAAGGAACTGGTTAGTGAGTATGCATGTTGATGTTGAACAAGCATTATGGAGAAATTACTGGTGAGTGATGAGAACCAACAAGTGTGTGACTGATAAAGCTTGTTGTAGTATGAACTAATGAAGTGTTAGCAGTGGAACCAATATTCTAGTGTGATGCCATCTAGTAGGACTCCCACCAAATGAAGAGAAGGTTGACAAAAAGTGTGTTGCTTCAGTGAGAAAAGATGACATATGGAAAAGGTATTGAGACATATGTCAAGTTGGAGATGTATCCTCTCCTTAGTGATGTCACATCATTATCGACAGGTGACATAGATCTTTCTCGACTGGTGTTTAGCAGTGAAGTGTAGTTGTCTACTCTTCCCACCAGTAAGTGATAATACCTTGCTTATCCCACAACATACATGACATGCATCATGACTCTCTAGGATAAGATAGTCAGAGTAAGAAAAGGTGGGTGATGGGATACATAGACCGGATGCCTCCAGTGGTCGAGATCTGAGATGTAAACCAGATCAACATGTGAATTCAAGATGTGTTGTAGCGATAGAGAAGGAAGAGTTGAGATGATGAGTTTTCCATGTTGGCAAACTGGTTGAGAGTAGAACCAGTCAAATAATAATGAGGCTCTGCAGTTGCACACTTGGAGTTACCAAGGTTTGGATGGAGATTGTTTTTGCCACTGATGGAGATGGTTGGAGGTTGATATCATGAACACATCAAGTGTCCCAACCCATAAACAAGGTTACTGACATAGAGATAAGTGAACTGAGAGACAAAAGTGAAGTGCTCAATCTGATGAAGAAGCACATGGTGAGTCACCCAAGATAATTTCTGAGGACTGATATTCTTGATGACTGGGCAAATGTGATTCACTAGAAAGACAGAGAAGACAAAGACATGAAGGATAATCAATTAGTGTTAACTGCCAAGGTTATGTTTTCTGGTAGGGTGAGTTGTATCGATGAAGTGTCTCGTCAATGATCCTATCCAAACCAACATAGAAGACTAAGTTGACATGTTTACCGATAGTGATGTCACATGGAGTTGAAATGGCATGTTTGCACAGGGCGGTGTGGTGTGTTGGTGAGTTTGTTGGTGGTTGGTCTAGCATTTAATGGCAACTGTGAAGCTCGAGGGATGATGGCAGAAGATTGTGGCTTGATATCAAGGAAACAATAGAGATCTAGAATATACTGATCTTGCAGATCGAAGTGGGTGAAGGAAACTACATCATGCTCATGATTAACAAAACTCAAAGCCAAAAATGATGCTACAGACAGCTGAAAATAGATGATGTGCATTGAAAGGTAAAGAGGATAGTGATGTTGATTGATGAGCTATAGATCATCAAATGAGGACATGAGATCTGATTGGATATAATATGTCACGATGATCAAAGATGAGATTCGATGCAGATTCAGTGCATAGTGGAAACCCTCGCACACCAAAGTTCAAACTCATGTTTAGGTGGGAAAGTATGGATATAAGCATGTAGATCAATGATGGAAAGATGTTTCTGCTACATAGAAGAGTAATTCCAGTGAAGTAAGTGGAACCAAAGGGATAAATCAGTCGGTAAAGTTCACTGAAGATGATAGCGATTGAAAGAGAGAGTGGTTAAACCGATAAGAGGGTTCAACTGTGATTCAACCAGTAAAGTCCGAAGTAATCGGTAAAGAAACAAAATAAGATAAGTGAAGAGGGGAACTAGTGGTGTTCAAGCCAGCTAGAAGGTAGTGTAGAATGAAGCATTTGTATGTTTGTATGGGAGAAAAGATCCAATAGGTAGAGAGAAGAGAAAGTATAAACCAGTGAGAAGAGTAACCGAAAACAGGTATATGTTCTGACTGTTCATCCAATAGGCAGAGGAAGAACTGGTGTGTCAACAACAGCAAGTGAAGGAGAGGAGAGATAGAGAGAGAGAGAGAGATAGAAGAAAGAGTAGGAGTCAACCGGTAAGGCAGAGGAGGTGAGAAATCAATAGGGTAAAGTGTATGCAGTGGTTACAAGATTCACTTGTAATCAGATTATTATTTTTGTAGTTGATTATGTTCATGATAGATCACTAAGTTGGAGCTCGGTGTAGGGGTTGGTGCCCTAAAGTAGGAGTGGTACTCCTTGGGTTTTTTGGTATGGTTTTGTCATTGATGTCAACACCTACTAAAACCCTAGCACTTTGGAGATCCAGAAGCATTCATCGGCAAACAAGTAACTATTGCACAGTTACTGGTATATGGTACACCGACAGGATATAATGATCATTGGCACTCAGAATTATGTGAAAGACACTTGGTAATGTCAAAGACATCTTTTTGACATCTTGTCCTGGAGTTTTGTTCATTGGTATATTCATATTTGCATATTTTCTTTTACCAGCAAATAGGTCCAAGGTTACCTAGGGTTACACCGGCAGGTTTATCTTTTCCAAATCAGAATGGCACGCTAAGGAAATGATTAATTATTATTGTAAATGCATTAAGCTGACATGTTCAATCGGTTATTGCATCAGACATTATATTGTTTGTAAAATGATTTTATTGTAATATATTGTAGAGCTGACCTACTAAAATTGGTCTTAGGTTATGGTATAAATGTAAGATCTTATTTGTAAGATCGAATGTGGAATGCAAAAAAGAATTGTGTGAAGGTATATGCGAGATTAAGCAGAGCTATACACAAAGACATCATTTGAAGGTGAAGTTATCTTTTTGTGAAAGCATATCAGCATTACTTCGGTACTGGATCCAGCATATGAAAATGATATTTTGTATAGTACATTCTTATTGAATTTAACCATCCAACTGTAGTCAATGTGACTCCCATTTTGTGATTGAGCAGTGAGCTCTAGGTTGTTGGCCTTTCTGCATGTGCAGAACGCATTTATGTACACTTACTATCTGCAGTAGTATCATCTGATTGTGGGTAAGGTTTCCCATTGTGGTTTTTCCCCTTATAGGGTTTCCACGTACAAATATTGGTGTCATATGTTGTGGATGACTTTGTGTCTATGTTTCATGCATTAATCTTTACCGGTATAGCTAATAACTATAAACACTATCTACCGACATACTTAACTAGTTTACCAGTATTAAGCATTAAGGTTGTTAAGTTATCTTTTGGTTTGAATTTAGTTGACAACTGATTCACCCCCCCCCTCTCAGTTGTCTCCGGGACCTAACAATTTATATCAGAGCTAAGTCCTCTTTTGCAGAAGTTTAAAAACTTGAGGAGATCCAATGTCTACTAATTATTTCAAGAAGGACAATCCTAAACTTGATGGAACCAACTATGGCATATGGAAGATTAGAATGGAGACACATCTAAATTGCATTGGCAAAGATGTCTAGGAAGTTACAAAGAAAGCTTACTCTACAGGTGTAGCTAGTCAGCCTAGTCCAACTACCTTGGTAAAAGGTGAGGAAAATGATTGCAAAGCAAGAGAAGTACTTTTGATCGCATTATTAGATCAACAAAACATGGGATTATCAGATAGGTCTACTGTTAAAGCTATTTGGGATCATTTGGAAACATTGAATGAAGGAGATTCCACAATCAAAATTGCAAAACTTGAAAGCTTCTAGGTCAGGTATGAACATCTGAAAATGGAAGAAGATGAAAGAATTTCTGCTTTTATGGAAAGAGTAAATGAAATTGTTTTGGGTATCAAATGTTGTGGAGGAACTTTAAGTGAGGATGAAATTGTTTCAAAAATCTTAAGAGGATTGCCACTGGCATATAAAATGAAGGTTACTACTATAAACGAGTTAAGAACAATGCCTAATACATCAGTAACTAGGGATACATTGATTGGAAAACTTTTAACTTTTGAAATTGAAGAATTTGGCCCTGTTGCTACTATGAAGATAGATTTAGCCTTTAAAGCATCAACATCATCTACTCCATCATTTGACAAATCTGATTGGAAAGCCTTTTATGAAAGAGAACTTGAAGAAAGCAGGAAAGAAAATGAAGAACTTGAAGAACTTGAAGCACTATTTGCAAGGAAAATGCCTAAAGGTCCAATTAGAAGTAAGTATGAAGGTAAAGCACCCTTTAAATGTTTTAACTGCAATAAGATTGGTCATACAGCTTCGAGATGCCCTGATAGACATGCTAGACTAAGAGAAGAAGCTAGAAGGACATACAAGCCTAATCCTGAATATCAGAGATACAAATTCAAGAAGAACAAAGACAAATCTTGCTACATTTCTAATGAAGGTGTGACTGATGATTCTGATGAGGATCTGACAGACAATGGATGGGTTTTTGTTGGTATAATAGAAGATCAACCGGCACCTACTGTTTAACCGATAGAACAAGTCCTAGCAACTAAAGTTGAAATAAAGGATGAATGGATCATTGACTCAGGATGCTCACATCATATGATAGGAGACAAAGGTAAATTCTTTAACTTTCAAGAATACAATGGAGGTTTAGTAAGATTTGGAGATGACAAAGTCTGTTCAATCAAAGGTAAGGGTACAATATCTCTTGATGGTAAGCATAACACTGACAATGTCTACTATGTTGAAGGATTAAAGAATAATCTTTTAAGTGTTAGTCAATTAGTTGAGAAAGGATTTCAGTTACAATTTAAAAATGGAAAATGCAAAATCATGAATAGAACTGGTTTGGAAATTGCAATTGGTAATCAGACTAGAGGTAATATCTTTCATTTGAATAACAGTGAAAAGACATGCTTGATTGCACATATAGATGAAAGCTGGTTATGGCATAAGAGACTCTGTCATGTAAACTTTGATTGCATGGTAAATATCAGTACTTCTAAGGCAGTTAGAGATCTACCTAAAATTGTCAAACCTCAGAACACAATATGTAAGGAATGCCAATTTGGAAAGCAAGTTAGAGCTAGTTTCAAAAGTATTCTAGAAAAATTCAATAATGCTCTTGATTTGATTCACACTGATTTATGTGGTCCAGCTAGAACTAAAAGCTTACAAGGTGATAGATATTTCATGCTAATCATTGATGACTATTCTAGAATGTGTTGGGTTACTTTTCTTAGAGAAAAATCAGAAGCACTTGGAAAGTTCAAACTATTCAAAGCAATGGTTGAAAATAAAACCGGTAAGAAAATCAAATGTTTAAGATTAGATCAAGGAGGAGAATTCACATCTAAGGACTTAATACATTCTATGAAGTGAATGGAATCAGAAGAAAGCTATCAGCACCTTGGACACCATAGCAGAATGGAGTTGTTGAAAGGAAAAATAGAACAATCTTGGATGAAACAAGAACTATGTTATCAAAAGAAAATTTACCACATGTGTATTGGAGAGAAGTAGTCAGCAAAGCGGTCTATACATTCAACAAAGCTCACATCAAAGGTGAAACTGATAAGACCCCTCATGAACTATGGTTTGGTAATACTCCTACTCTTAAGTATTTCAAAATTTTTGGAAGTAAATGTTATATTAGAAGAGATGAGTATATTCACAAATTTGATCCTAGAAGTGATGAAGGAATATTTCTTGGTTATTCATCTAAGAGCAAGGCATATAGATGTTTTAATAAGAGATTGCAGAAAATTGTTGAGAGTACAAATGTAAAAATTGATGAACAATTTAGAGGAACTTTAAGGTATATAGACTCTGAACCGGCAATAGAAATTGTGACAAATGAACCTACACCAAATCCACCGATACAGAATGAAGTTCTAGTTACCCCGGTACCATTTGATGATTCCACAATAACTAAAGAACAACAACAAACAAAGACACCCCAGTATGTAAGGTTGAATCATACTGAAGATCAAATAATTGGAAATAAATTTAAAGGAGTTATGACAAGAGGAAGATCAGAAAATGAAGAGGTATGTCTTATTTCTCAAATAGAACCATCATCTGTTAATGAGGCATGTGAAGATAAATTTTGGATCAAAGCTATGCAAGAAGAATTAGAACAAATTGAGAAAAATAATACTTGGACATTAGTTCCCCGGCCTAAAGATAAAAATGTAATTGGAACCAAATGGGTATTCAGAAACAAATTCAATGAAGATGGTAAGGTTGTCAGAAATAAAGCAAGACTAGTGTGTAAGGGATATTCTCATAAAGAGGAAGTTGACTACAAAGTTTATCAAATGGATATTAAATGTGCATTTTTGAATGGAGATCTTGAAGAGGAAGTATACATTGAACAACCTAATGGATTTTTTTTGACAAATGAAAATGATATGGTTTGCAGATTAACAAAAGCTCTGTATGGATTAAAACAAGCCCCAAGAGCTTGGTATGCAAGATTGGATAAGTATCTTTTAAAGATTGGTTTTACTAAAGGAAATGTAGACATCAATTTATATTACAAAATAACTAATAATGACATCTTGATTATAGAAGTATCTGTTGTTGATATAATCTTTGGAGGAGAAGAAGATGGTTTATGTAAGGAATTTTCTACTAAAATGCAGCAAGAATTTGAAATGTCTATGATTGGAGAAATAAAATTCTTTTTAGGGTTGCAGATTTCACAAACTGACAAAGGTATATTCTTGAGTCAATCCAAATACTTAAAAGAGTTACTAAAGAAATTTGGGATGGAGAATTCTAAACCGGTAAGCACACCTATGACTACAAATGACAAATTATCTCAAAGAGATGAATCTACACCTGTTAATCCAACTAGATACAAACCTATGATAGGAGGTTTACTGTATTTGACACAAACCATACCTAATATTATGAATGTAGTATGTATTGTTTCAAGATTTCAAAGTAATCCTAGAGAAAATCATGAATCAAGAGTAAAAAGGATTTTCCGGTACTTACAAGGCACTATAAATCTTGGATTATGGTATCCTAGATATGAAAACTTTGAATTATGTGCATACACAGATGCAAATTGGGCAGGAGATGTGGATGATAGAAAAAGAACCACCGGTGGAGTATTCTTTCTTGGAAAAAGATTAGTTTCTTGGTTGAGTAAGAAACAGAGTTGTACATCTTTATCAACAACAGAATCAGAATATGTTGCCGCAACAACTAACTGTACATAGGTACTATGGCTTAAGCAAATGTTGAAAGACATAAAGGTAAAATGCAAGGAACCTATTACCATATATTGTGATAACACTACAGCAATTGATATATCTAAGAATCCTGTACTACATTCTAAAACAAAACATGTTTCTATCAAACTGAATTTTCTAAGGGAAAAAGTTGAAGAAAAGGAGATAAAACTGGTTTATGTGAACACTAAAGAACAACTTGCAGATTTTTTCACAAAACCTTTGCCTAAGGAGACTTTTGAATATCTTAGAGATCAGCTTGGAGTCATACCACCATTGGTAGAGACTTAGATAGTTGATGATTGTCATCAACCAATAGAATTAAAAAACAAAACTTTTACTCCGGTCTTTGATGAGGAAGCTACTTCTCAAGGGGAGTAGTTGGTATATTGAATTGATTGGTATTTTGTACTTTGGTATTTGATGTCAAAAGGGGAGAGAAATCTATGGAAAAACACATTATCTTTTGGAAAAATTGGTATGGAAACTTTGGAAAACACATGTTGCTCCCAGGGGAGAAATTGTTGTTTGGGAGGGACTATTACTCTCTGTATTCTGGTTATTGTCTTTTTAGAGATTATTGGTATTTGGCATTTTTGTTTTGCCACTTTGATGGTTTTCCATCTTGTGTTGCCATCAATGCCAAAGGGGGAGATTGTTGGTACTTTGGTATGGTTTTTGTCATTGATGTCAACACCTACTAAAACACTAGCACTTTGGTGATCTAGAAGCATTCACCGACAAGCATTCAACTATTGCACAGTTACTGGTATATGGTACACTGATAGGATATAATGATCACCAGCACTCAGAATTATGTGGAAGACACTTGGTAATGTTGAAGACATCTTTTGGACATCTTTCCCTAGAGTTTTTTTCATTGGTATATTCATATTTGCATATTTGCTTTTACCGGCAAATAGGTCTAGGGTTACCTACGGTTACACCGGCAGGTTTATCTTTTCCAGATCAGCATGGCATGCTAAGGAAATGATTAATTATTGTTGTAAATGCATTAGGCCAACATGTTCAATTAGTTATTGCATCGGACATTATATTGTTTGTAAAATGTTTTTATTGTAATATCTTGTAGAGCCGACCTACTAAAATTGGTCTTAGGTTATGGTATAAATGTAAGATCTTATTTGTAAGATCGAATGTGGAACGCGAAAAAGAATCATGTGAAGGTATATGCAAGATTAAGTAGAGCTATACACGAAGACATCATTTAAAGGTGAAGCTAGGTTTTTGTGAAAGCATATCAGCATTACACTGGTACTGAATCCAGCATATGAAGATGCTATTTTGTGTAGTACATTCTTATTGGATTTAACCATCCAACTGTAGTCAATGTGACTCCCATTTTTTGATTGAGCAGTGAGCTCTAAGTTGTTGGCCTTTCTGCATGTGTGGACCCCATTTATGTACACTTACTATCTACAATAGTATCATCTGATTGTGGGTAAGGTTTCCCACTGTGGTTTTTCCCCTTACAGGGTTTCCACTTACAAATATTGGTGTCATATGTTGTGGATGGCTTTGTGTTTATGTTTCATGCATTAATCTTTACCGGTATAGCTAATAACTATTAACACTGTCTACCGGCATACTTAACTGGTTTACCGGTATTAAGCATTAAGGTGGTTAAGTTATCTTTTGGTTTGAATTTAGTTGACAACTGATTCACCCCCCCTCTCAGTTGTCTCCAGGACCTAATAGAAAAGATCCAATAGGTAGAGAGAAAATAAAGTATATGCTAGTGAGCAGAGTAATCGACAATAGGTATATGTTCTGACTGTTCATCCAATAGGTAGAGGTAGAACCAGTGTGTCAGCAACAACAAGTGAAGGTGAGGAGAGAGATAGAGAGAGAGATATAGAAGAAAGAGTAGGAGTCAACCGATAAGGCAAAGGAAGTGAGAAACTGACAAGGTAAAGTGTATACAGTGGTTACAAGATTCACTTGTAATCAGATTATTACTTTCGTAGTTGATTATGTTCATGATAGATCACTAAGTTGGAGCTTGGTGTAGGGGTTGGTGCCCTAAATGTTGTAACCAATGTTTTCATTGTGAGGTTGGATTGGAGCAATAGACTCCAGCAACATTTCTCACCGATTTTTTTCCCATCTTGGGTTTTCCTTGTATATGATGGTGTCATGTGATGCGCATTTGTGTGTTCTTGCTTTGTGATATCTTTCCTTATCTTATTGATAGGTTAACTTGGCATTAGGATTTTTAACCAGTAATCACTCTTAGTATTAAGAGGTTAAGAATTGGAAACCACTAATTCACCCCCCCTTTCAATGGCATACTATTTTCAACAATTGGTATCAGAGCCTAGGCTCCCAGTTGATAAGCTTTCTCCAACTTGGGTAGATTCTATTATTTGAACAGAATGGTTTGTTTAGTGTCAACCCCTAGTCTAGTGTTTCATGGTTCAAACTTTTATGTTTCGAGTCATAGGATGGAAGTCTACCTATCCTCCCTTGGGTTTGATGTATGGATGCCCTAGTAAAGTTAGTCCTCCCACCAGTCCTGAAGAAAAGAGAAGAAATGAGTGCAATGCCAAAGCCATGAATTCTATATTCAGTGGGCTATCTCATGATATTTCCTCACATGTGTATAGATGCAAATCGACAAAGAGTTTATGTGACAAATTGAAGAAGCTCTATGGAAATAAGCCTACCACTATAGATTTGGTTTGTGAAGACAAGATGAGAAATGTAACTCATGTGTCTATATATGATGAAGGCAAATCTGTTAGCAACAACAACAATAATGAAGAATTAAACCACCTATTTATGGCTCAAGAATCAGATGATGAGAGACACACATCAAAGAGTGATCATGCAAATCATTCTTACCAAGATGTGTTTGGTAGTGATACTAAAGATGAAGAAGGAGATGAATCCAAGGTAGATATAGAAGGAGAACTTGTAAGTGCACTTGAGGAGCTTAGTAGAGTGATAAATGAATACAAATTATTTAAGAATGCTGCTATTATGGAGAAAAACCAGTTAATCAAATGCCTTGAAGATTCTGAGAAATGTATCTCAAAGTTGAAGACTCAAAAAGAAGACACCAAGGAATGCAGGTGTAAAGATCTAGCATCTGAGCTAGAGGCAAAAGATAAAGAGTGTTAGTAGTTAGAAGGAGAAATGGAGAATCTTCGAAATGACCTTGATAAATGTCAAGATGTGCTCAAGGTAAGAGTCCGGTTTGATGGCAGTAGTGATGCCTTAGATAAAATGTTTAAGAATAAAAAACATTCTAAGGATACTTGTGGATTAGGGTGTGGTACCGATGAATGCTCTACAAGCAAGGAGACCTCACACAAAGATATTCAATTTGTCTCCTCAAATGGAAATGGCAAGGGTCAGAACTTCACAGTTAGAAATTATCCAAGAAAGAAGGTTGACCTAACTACAACCATTGAAGACATGATTAGGATGAAGACCAGTGTTGCAAGGAGGAACAATGCAGATTCAAAAGAAAAAGGGAAGATGAAAGAAAATACCTTCACTAGTTGCAAGAACAAGAGAAGACAATTCAGAATATCTTTCACTGGTAGAAGACAAAGGAATGTTGCTAACCCGAAGTCAAGACAAGTGTGGAAGAGAAAAGGATCAGATGGAAGAACTATAGAAAGTGGACAACCCCGGATCCATCCTTAGAGAAGCAAAAATGGAGATGCCAAACCGGTAAGATCACCTCATGTTTGGCAAAATAAATTTGTAAGTAATAAGTCCTCCTTCTCTGGTTACTGTTTTGCATGTAATGGATATGGCCATAGAGAAGAAGAATATAGAAATGGATCTAGGAGAAATAATCTAGGTTGCCATAGATATCATGTATATGGGTATAACATTTCAAAGACTAGAAACATGCATATCCACTATCCCTGCTATGCAAAAATTATATGTTATCAATTCAATGGATTTGGACATAGAAGTCATGAATGTAGGAAAAAGAATTCTCAGTCCTATGGCAATCGATAGAATAATCATGCTCATGATGGAAGTAGTTATAGGGCATATGAGAAACAAAGACCTATAGGGAACAAGAGGAGAAGTGTTCCTGAACAATCAAGGAATCCATGGAGACTGGTAGCTGGCTACAATGGCATAATCAGAAAAGGAAGAGGAAACCAATATGTTAGAATGTCCCCCAATCATTCGATTGGTATGAATGATGTATGCTACTACAAAAATGCTTCTAGTCATGCTGTAGAGTTTGGTAAATCAAGGTCTAATAAGTAGAAGAAGGTCAACATTATTCCAAGGGCTGAAAATGAGGAAAGGAAAGAGATTAAGAAGGTATGGAGGAAGAAGCCGAAAGATAAGAGCATGGGAAGACATTGTGCATTCAATGCACAAGTGATATCTCCTAAAGCTTAAAGGAGATGCATGACTAAGGGGGAGCTAAATATTGATCAGATCATTCACCCCCATGCTTGATAAGGACAAAGGAGAAGACAAGTTGCTACCAGTAAGAAGAAAAAGGTGACATAGGTGTGTGTGTGTATGGTTGATGCCTTGACTACACATTCATACTTGTATCAATGGATAGTTCAAATTTCAAATGGGATCAGAGACACTTGACACAAGAAGATAAAGGCTAATGGACAAGGTGTCCCGATGAAGATATTGAACCGATAGAGTAAACTGGTGTGTGAAGTGTGTTACCAGTATGGATATTAACTGGTATAGTAGAATATGTGAGTCAATGTGTCCTGGTTATATTGTAGTGGCTCCAATGGCTTGGACAGATGAATTTTTCTCTGATGATATTAGAAGTAGTCCTAAGTGACAATGTGTTGGACTAGGAGCCAATCCCATGTGTATGAGACATCATGATGTCAACTAGTGTGAGAGTTGACATGAAGTCAATGTGACTTGGCATTGTGGTTAGGTAAGATCATGTCAAAAATATGGGATGGATGACATGGAAGTAAATGACCATCAACATTTATAGATGCTCACTTCCACTGGTACAAAGTGCAATTTGGGCTACCAATTTAGGACCCGACGAAAAAAACAAGACTAGAGAGTTGTGATTTAGGGGGAGTTCACAATCATATCTTATGATTGGTATCTGATACACTTGATAGAGGAGGAGATCAAGTGTCATTGCTACTACATAGTGGACCGGTATATAGGGAGATGTGAACAAAGATGTGAGTTACTGGCATAGGGGGAGAATATGTCAAACAAATTGGTGTTGGAGCAACCCCCTATAGAGGAAGAATATTTCATTGATATCAAATTGGTATCAATGTCTGTATCAACAATTTGTTTCAATTAGTAGCACCTATAGTAAAATCACATTTGATTACTAAGACAAATTGACAACAAATGGGGAAGATGTAGTTTGACCAGTAGATAAGAAATATTCATTGACACACTTTTCAACAATTGGTTGATTCTGTAATCATTATCATATTGGTATAAAGAATTGGTATTAGTTCTTTGGTTTAAGTGCTTCTAGTTGAGATGTTGCAGAGAATAGTGGTAAAAAGGGAACAAGCAACCAGTACAAAAGGGGGAGAGAGAGCTTGCAATATACCGATTGTCAAGACCCTTTGTCATTATTGTCAAATGGGGAGAAAGAATCTGTAGTATATCAGATACTACATGTGTTGACATCAATGCCAAAGGGGGAGATTGTTGGCATTGTGTTGTCATTGATGTCAACCGGTATAGAATTTTATTAGTATAGGAGGACAACTGGTGTGGGAGAATAGTTGATATGTTGCTAGTATTATGAATTGGTAGTGTGGATAGTGAAGCCAACAGGTAAGCATGTTGGAGTAACCAAATTACATGTTAGTATTGGGAAGAAGGAACCAGTTAGTGAGTATGCATGTTGATGTTGAACAAGCATTAAAGAGAAATGATCGGTGAGTGATGAGAACCAACAAGCATGTGACTGATAAAGCGTGTTGCAATATGAACTAATGAAGGTTTAGCAGTGCAACCGGTATGCTAGTGTGATTACATCTAGCAAGACTCCCACCAGATGAAGAGAAGGTTGAAAAAAAGTGTGTTGCTTCAGTGAGAAAAGATGATATATGGAAAAGGTATTGGGACATATGTCAAGTTGGATATGTATCCTCTCCTTAGTAATGTCACATAATTACTAAAAGGTGACATAGATCTTCCTCCAACAATGTTTAGTAGTTAAGTGCAGTTGTCTACTCTTCCCACTAGTAAGTGGTAATACCTTTCTTATCCCACAACATACATGGAATGCATCATGACTCCTCAAGATAAGATAGTCAAAGTAAGAAAAGGTAAGTGATGGGATGCATAGACTAGATGACCAAAGAGGAAGATGAGGATGCCTCCAGTGGTCAAGATCTAAGATGTACATCAGATCAAAATTTGAGGTCAAGATGTGTTGCATCAACAGAGAAGGAAGAGTTGAGATGATGGGTTTGCCATCTTTGCAAATAGGTTGAGAGAAGAACCAGTCAAATGAAGATGAGGCTCTGTAGTTGCACACTTGGAGTTACTGAGGTTCATATGGATATTGTTGTTGCCACCAATGGAGATGGTTGGAGGCTGATAACATGAAGACATCAAGTGACCCAACTGGTAAACAAGGTTACCGACATGTAGCTAAGTGAATTGAGAGACAAAAGTGAAGTGCTCTCAATCTAATAAAGAATCACATGGTGAGTCACCCTAGATAATTGTTGAGAACCAATATGTTTGATGATTGGGTAAATGTGATTCATTGCCAAGATAGAGAAGGCGAAGACATGAAGGATAATTGACAAGTGTTAGCCGGTAAAGAAAGATATACTGGTAAGGTTATGTCATGCTGGTAGGGTGAGTTGTACCGATGGAGTGTCTAGTTGATGATCCTATCCAAAACAACATAGCAAACTAAGTTGAGGTGTTTTGTTGATAATGGTGCCACATGGAGTTGAAGTGGCATGCATGCATAGGTCAGTGTGGTGTGTTAGTGAGGTTGTTAGTGGTTGTTCTAGCGCTTAATGGCAACTGCAAAGCTCAAGGGACAGTGGAAGAAGATTGTGGCTCGAGATCAAGGAAACCATAGAGATTTAGGACAAACTAATCTTATAGATCAGAGTGGGTGAAGGAAATCGCATCATGCACATGATTGACAAAACACAAAGCCCAAAATGATGCTACAGATAGCTGAAAATAAAAGATGTGGATTGAAAGGTAAAGAGGATGGCGATGTTGATTGATGAGATGTAGATCATCAAACAAGGACATTAGATCTAATTGGATATAATATGTCATGATGATCAGAGATGAGATTCGATGCAGATTCAGTGCATGGTGGAAACTGTAGCACGCCAAAGTTCAAACTCACATTTAGGTGGGAAAGTCTAGATATAAGCATGCAGACTAGAGATGGAAAGATGTTGATTCTCCATGGAAGAGTAATGTCAGTCAAGTAAGTGGAACGAAAAGGATAAATTAGTCAGTGAAGTTTACTGAGGATGATAGTGATTGAATGAAAGAGTGGTTAAACTGGTAAGAGGGTTCCACTGTGAGTCAAACCGGTAAATTCCAAAGTAACTCGTAAAGAAGCAAGATAAGACAAGTGCAGAGGGGAACTGGTGGTGATCAAGCCAGCTAGAAGGTAGTGCAGAGTGAAGCATTTGTATGTGTGTATGAGAGAAAATATCTGGAAGGTAAAGATCAAAGAAAGGATAAACCAGTGAGCAGAGTAACCAAAGCCAATATATGTTTTGATTTTTCATCAAACAGGTAGAGGCAGAATTGGTGTATTAGTAGCAACATGTGAAGGTGAGAAGAGAGATAGAGAGAGAGAGATCTAAGGAAGAGTAGGAGTCAACCAATAAGGCCGAGGAGGTGAGAAACCAACAAGGTAAAGTGTATGCAGTGGTTACAAGATTCACTTATAATTAGATTATTACTTTTGTAATTGATTATGTTCATAATAGATCACTGCATGGGAGCTCGATGTAGGGGTGCTAGACATAGTGCACCACTATGAGGGGGAGGGGGGTGAATCAGTGGTTCTCAAATCTTTTCCTCTAGACTTTCTTTTGTGGATGACATCAATAGGTAAATCAAGCATAGGGCAGACTTATCAATTAGTGTTGAAAACCATCTCAAGCAAACATCACATAACACTAGCATATAGGAGGAAAACCCATTGTGGGAAAAACCTCAGTGAGCAATGTTGCTAGAGTCTACTACTCCAATCCAACCTCACAAAAAAACATGGTTACATAGTTTAGGGCACCAACCCAAGGAGCTACAACCCCTGCACCAACCCAAGGAGCTACAACCCCTGCACCAAGCTACAACTGAGTGTTCATAATGTAGACTTCAAATACATAAGTTATTATCATGTTACAAGTGAATCTTGCAACCTTAACATATATCTTACTTTGTCGGTGAAATACTCTTCTCTTCTACCAACTCACTCTTCTTCCTTCTCTGTACCTACCGCTTCTCTACTGGATTTGCACCTTACTCTCTGCACATCACCGGTTTCACACTCTTGTGGTGTGGTCGCTACCAGTTCTTCTTTCCAACCAGTTGAAATCTTCAAGCAGGTTTACTACCCCTCTCTTGCTCATTGAGCACATGGCTGATCTTGTCTCTACTTTCAAAAATATACTACTTAGCAATAACTCAATATTCACACTATTCAGCAGCAACAAAAAATCTCTTAGGCTATTTTTATTATCACATAGATTTCCTACCAAACACACATTCAAAACTCAGGTGGCTAGGGTTTCTTCCCCCTCTTTGATACAAACCAAATCCAATCAGATCTTGCAAGATGTGATCCTTCTGACATCTGTATGCATATCTCCACCATAGTCATGTTTCCTTGATCATGCCCTTTAATCCTGGTGATTTTCTCTATAAATCCTTTGGTAAGTCACAAAGATCCGTCAGATTGTTACCTTTATCACCTCAATCTTCTCAATCTCTTAGCTAGCTCATAGTTGTCATCCAAAACTCGAGCCTCAACACTGTGTTATCCTTTTGCAACATGTCCCATGATTTGAGTGACTTTTCATTAAAGTTGACCAACCTCTATAACAACCCCTTTGTTGTACATTCTATCCTTATCCAACTACGGGTTTATCATGTTGACTCTAGGTCAACAAAATGCTAGCTTGTCACTACCAGTCAATCAGGGGACTGTCACTGACCATCTTACTTTACCGGTTTCTTACTTTGATCGGTTTGCCAATCCTCCCAATCTCAACCATTCTACTAGTTTCCTTGTCACATCTATTTCCATCTGTTCTGTCGATGCAACCCTTAAAATGGACTCCGGATTGCTAAGTCCTTAGTATGATTATTTCCACAGTGGAGAAGCCTTCTACAATTGTACTTTTCTTATATAACTAGTAGACTTACATACCAGTTACCACTCTTTATGTTAGTCTGTCATCATTCTTCTCAAGGCTCTCTCTTGATTCAATCAGGTCAGATTCCTCTGCTTACATCGATGCATTATTTCTTCCTGATCAAGGATATTCCTTCCTCTACCAATTTATCAGAGAGACAATCCACTTTAGATTTCCTCTAACTACTTCTTCAGGATGACTACAACTTCTTCAAGTGGGGTCTTGTTGTTCTACATCCTCGCGGCATACCAGTTCATTGTTCTCTTCTAGTGTTGAAGTGTTTCAAATAAAACTCCACCTCTTCAACACAAGTAACCACTCTAATAGTTCTCCATCTCATTACACAAGTCAAGCACTAGCTTGTGTGTAGATGACCTCTGATGTCACCTTCCTTTCCTTTATTGGTGTTTAGTAGCACAAGGTGATATCCAAGATATCACATCCTGTATTCCTTCATCATAGAGTTGCACATACATTTCTTCTATCGGTAGACATCCCATACTGGTTGACATCAATGACAACACAATGCCAACAATCTCCTCCTTTGGCATTAATATCAACACTTGTAGTATTTGACATACTACAGTATCCTTCTCCCCCTTTGACATAATGACAAAGGGCACTGTCAGAATATTATTTCTCCTTGTATCCACTTGTCACTAGAAGAAGACTTTCTCCCCCTTTATCTTCATTCATTGTAACACTCCCTTTGACACCACTTGAAATCTAGTCACTGGCTGTTACATTTTCTTAAGGCACAACACTTGAGGTGGGGAACATGATCATCAACTGACACCAATTGTTGATGTGTCAGTGAATATTGTTCTTCTGCTGATCAAACTGCAACACCTTGTCAATTCCATTTCCTTTAGTTTGGGTAGTCAACAGTTTTACTAGTTCAAGCAAGCTATCTCTTCATCATGTGACTTTTCATGATGATCACTTGAACGCCCCCTGAGTTGTGCATCCCAGGTCCTCATCCATGGATAGGTACAATGCCAAACTCCATTCTTCACCATATATCGGTTGAGTTGTTTATATGTGATCATCTGATGATCCTTCAACTCCATTATATCCATCATAGCTTAAGACATGATCCTGGATCTACACAATGCTAGACAATTGTTATCATCATGCCAGAAATCAAACTGGTTAGCCCAAAAGCATGCATGCCTACATGAACAATCATGGGGCCAACAAATGTCATTCAGGTCTTTTCCAATGCCATCTGAGACATACACTCAACATTCCCTGCTACTGAGGTTATTGCAATGATTTTCAACTCCATTGTCTTATATAACCTATTTCTCATACAAGCTAGTAACATCTTGTACATACCGGTTAACACTAGATACCATTTGTTAACCATTACTCATTGAGTCACGTAGTGGTGATCCATCACCGATCTATAGGTGTTTAGTTAAGGAGATACCTACACACTCTTGTCATCTTCTAACTTTATGTTGGTAACAACATGATCTTCGTGTTGCCTTAATTACAAAGGGGGTGAATGACAACTTCAAAGATTTACTCCCCCTAAGAGCCTGCATCCCCTTTATTCCTTAGAAGATACCACCTGTGCTCTGGATGCATAGTGTTGGTTCATGCTCTTCTTCCTCCATACCTATCTAGTCTCATTCTTCTTCCCCTCATCACTCCAAAAAGCAAGATTTGCCTTCTTCAGTTGATGGGACCTTTCTCTTTCTAGTCCCTCACCATGACCGGAAGTGTTGCCATAGCAGCACACAAAATCAATCCCAACTTCATGTTTGGGGAGTCTTCTAACATATTGGTTTGACCATCTCCTCCTGTTACTACTTCTTTGACTAAAAATAGGGACCGGTGGACCTCTAACTCTTCCCAGAATGGGTCTCTTCTGGTTCCATGCAGATTTTTGCCTTCCATATGCTATGTTCTCACATTTTCATAGAGCAAGACCATTTTTTTGGCCTCCATGTAGCTAGAGGATCCTCTTCCTGCACTCAATTTCTCTTTGGCCAAATCTATTGAAGTTATGACAACCACTCTTTGCATAACCAGGAGATGGAACATGCATGCATCTATTTTTGGATACATTCTTCCTATCAACATGTTTTCTATGAGATCCTACATTATCCTTTCTAGATCTCATTCTACACTCCCTTACCTTATGTCCATAAACTTTATAGGTAAAGTAGTAATCGGTAATGATTGCATATGACTTACATGTTTGGATTGCAATGTATGAGGAGATCTTACCGGTTTTGCATCCCCATCTTTCCCTTTTCAAGAAGAGACCCATGGTTCCTCGTTTTGAGAAACTCTTCTATCTGATCTCTTCTTCTTCTTCCACACAAACTTCTCCCTATGAGTGGTAGCATTTCTTTGCCCCCTAGCAGTGGGAGGTCTCTTTTGCTACTTCCTCTTCCTCCTGCTTAGGGTGAGATTTTCTTCCACAATATTCTCCTCACCTCTGGGTTTTGTGTGAGGTTATCTTCCTGCAATATTGATCTTCATCTTTGTCTGCAAGTCCACACCAGTTGTGGTCAGCTCAACATTCTTTTGAGGAGCACATCTAACTAGTGAGCTCTCCTCTTTGTTTTCTTCAAGCAGCCACTGAAGTTTTCTATCTTTTATCTCTAGATGCGAGGCTAGATCTTCACACCGACATACCTTGGTGTCTTTTTCCCGAGCCTTCAACCCTGAGATGCATTTCTCCTATTCTTCAAGGCATTTGAATAACTGGTTCTATTCCACAATAGCAGCATTCTAGAATAGTTTTTATTCTCTTTTAACTCTATTAAGTTCTTCAAATGTATTTACAAGCTCTCCTTCAAGGTCAATTTCTTCTTCTCCCTCACCATCAGAAGAGACTAGATGGTAGGATTTATCTGCCATGTCTTCCTCTTCATTATCACCACTGCTCAACATATCTTGTTGAGGAGAAGTAGTTGCCCAACCACTTTCAGATTCTTGGGCGACTAGAAGTTGAACACAATTCGCTTCATAACAGTGGCTACTAGAAGCACCATCTTCCTCATTTAGGAAGATATGAGATGTGTCTCTCAAATTGTCTTCAAAAGAATGATCTATGGTTGAGGGTTCATTTCCATAGAGATTCTTCAATCTTTCTCGTAAGCTCTTTGATGTCTTACATCTATCAACCTGTGAAGAGACATCATTGATGAATGCACTGAAAATGGCCTACATGGCTTCTTCATTGCACAGGTTTCTTCTTTCTTCTACACTTCTAGTAGGAACACTGATCTTTCTGGGGAGACCTTCAACTACTAACATCTATACATCAAACCCTAGAGAGGATAGGAAAACTTCCATTCTGCAACTCCAAATAAAAAAGTTTGAGCCATAAAAAACTGGATCATATGTAGATGTTGAAAAAACCACTATGTCCATAGGTCAGAACCTACCCAAGTTGGATAACACTCTTCTAATTGTGAACCTACGCTCTAATACCAATTGTTAGACATAGTGCACCACTGAGAGGAGGAGGGGGTGAATCAATGGTTCTCAAATCTTTTCCTCTAGACTTTCTTTTATGGATGACATCAGTAGGTAAATCAAGCATAGGGCAGACTTATCAGTTAGTGTTGAAAACCATCTCAAGCATACACGCACAAGAAAACATCACATAACACCACTATGTATGAGGACAACCCATTGTGGGAAAAAACTTGGTGAGCAATGTTGCTAGAGTTTATTGCTCCAATCCAACCTCATAGAAAAACATGGTTACACAGTTTAAGGCACCAACCCAAGGAGCTACAACCCTTGACTTTAGGGTACCAACCCAATGAGCTACAACCCCTGACTTTAGGGCACAAACCCAAGGAGCTACAACCACTAACTTTAGGGCACCAACTCAAGGAGCTACAACCCCTGCACCAAGCTACAACTCAGTGTTCACAATGCAGACTTAAAATACATAAGTTATTATCATGTTACAAGTGAATCTTGCAACCTTAACATATATCTTACTCTATCAGTGAAATACTCTTCTCTTCTACCAACTCACTCTTCTTCCTACTCTGCACCTTACTCTCTGCACATCATCGGTTTCACACTCTTCTGGTGTGGTTGCTACTAGTTCTTCTTTCCAATCAGTTGAAAGCTTCAACTAGGTTTACTACCCCTCTCTTGCTCATTGAGCACATGGCTGATCTTGTCTCTACTTGCAAAATTATACTACTTCGCAATAACTCAATATTCACAATGTAGACGTATAAAAGTGACCATATTCCTAAATGAATATTTTATGTTCATTTCTCTATTTAATTAAATTCAATTTAATTAAATTATCCACATTCTTCTATTTTATTAAGTAAATTACTCAATTTATTTAAATAAAATTCACTATACCCATTTAATGAATAAATCATTTTATTCAATTAAATCCCCCTATCCACTTTTAATTAAATTCAAATTTAATTAAATAGTTATCCTAAATTGAATAAATCAAATTTATTTAATTTCTCCAAATTGCAACCAAATTGAATTAAATAATTTCAATTAAATCCTATTATCCCCCCATCCACTTGCAAAATCCCAAACCCCTTCCTAATCCCTTCTAGACTCTTCTAATCGCTTCTAATTAACCTAACCATCCTCTAAACTTTGTCACATCCCTAAGCAAAGGGAAGTCACTTCTCAAATGGCTTAAAGTCTTTGATAACCATTAAAGGTTTTCAACCTTCAACCACCAAAACCCTTAAAGTCTTTGAAAACCATTGAAAGCTTCCAACTTTCAACCACTTAATCCCTAAAGTCTCCAGTAACCATTAATGGTTAATTCAAACCCTCCCACATGGTTAAAATATTTGTTTTGACTCAACCTCTATCCAACCCAAGGGTCTCATCAGGCCATTAATGCTTTGACCATGATTATCTCTTAAACATTTGCACAAAGGTTTATCCTTGGATTAACTCTTAATCTAGTGGGTAATCTTAACTTAGACTTGACCCTTAGCCTTTAGATAACCATGAGGTCTTCTCAGGCCTTTAATGCCTCCAACCTCTTTTCTCAACCCAATCCTATGTTGACACTTGTCACCATTTCATTGGTACAAATTGTGCACATGGATCCCCAACTTTCAAACCTGGCCCTTGATTAAACCTTTCAATCTTGACCATCCATTGCCCTGTTTATGCTATAAATAGAGCTCTCATTCCTCCATTTTTAACAATCATCTTTCAAATTTGAAGCATCACACTTATGCTCAAATTCTTTCAAGCTTTCATTTCGTATATGCTCATCATTTAGCCTCTTTTAGATCAGAAATTAGACTAAATATGCATGTTTAGATTACTTTCTTTATCATTTTAGTTCAATCATGGACTAAATATAGTATGCTAGGATAGTATTCATACTAATCTTGTCATCTTATCATTTAGTTTATTGCATTTTAGCATCATACATAGCTTACAACACATCTCATACAAAATCAATCAAAAGCATCTCTCGTTCTCATATTTGCCATCCCTAAACCATTTTGCTCAGTGATTTGAGAGCAAAAACATTGGTTTGAGGGACATTGTGAGATAGAGAACCATGGGACCCTCCTTGGGAAGCTGAGTAACACTACGTTACTCCATAGCTTGCATCAAGAAGTCCTGTGTGTGTGTGTGGACTAGTATTCTAACATATTTTCACATATTAAGTTTTATTCGCCCACTTTTCCCGCATACACACAATATTCAACAACAACAATCTCTTAGGCTATTTTTATTATCGCATAGATTTCCTGCCAACCACACATTCAAAACTCAGGTGGCTAGGGTTTCTTCCCCCTCTTTGAGATAAACCAAATCCAATTAGATCTTGCAAGATCTAATCCTTCTGACATCTGTATGCATATCTCCACCATAGTCATGTTTCCTTGATCATGTTATTCAATCTTGGTGATTTTCTCAACAAATCCTTTGTTAAGTCACAAAGATCTGTTAGGGTTATTTCCCTCATCACCTCGATCTTCTCAGTCTCTTAGCTAGCTCATAGTTGTCATCCAGACCTTGAGCCTCAACCCTCTATTGTCCTTCTACAACATGTCCAATGATTTGAGTGACTTTTCATTAAAGCTAATCAACCTCTGCAACAACCCCTTTGTTGTATATTCTATCCTTATCCAACCGCGGATTTGCCATGTTGTCTCTAGGTCAATGAACTATCATCTTGTCACTACCAGTCAGTCAGGGGACTGTCACTAACCACCTTAATTTACCGGTTCCTTACTTTGGCCAATTTGCTAATCCTCCCAATCTCAACCATTCTATCGGTTTCCTTGTCACATCTGTTTCCATATGATCTATCGATGGAACCCTCAAACTGGACTCCCAACTGCTAAGTCCTTAGTAGGCTTATTTCCATAGTGGAGAGGCCTTCTACAACTACAATTTGTTTATATAACCAGTAGACTTACATACCAGTTACCACTCTTGATGTCATTCTATCATCATTCTTCTCAAGCCTCTCTCATGATTCAATCAGGTCAGACTCCTTTACTTACATCAATGCATTCTTTCTTCTTGATCAAGGATGTTCCTTCCTCTACTATTTTGTCAGAGAGACAATCCACTTTAGATTTCCTCTAACTACTTCTTCAGGATGACTACAACTTCTTCAGGTGGGGTCTTTCTATTCTACAACCTTGCAGCATACCAGTTCATTGTTCTCTTCCACTGTTGAAGTGTTTCGGATAACACTCCACCTCTTCATCACAAGTAACCTCTACAACACTTCTCCATCTCATCACACAAGTTAGGCACTAGCTTGTGTGTAGATGACCTCTGATGTCACCTTGCTTTCCTTTACCGGTGTTTACTAGCACAAGGTGATATCCAAGATATCACATCTTGTATTCCTTCATCACATAGTTGCACATACATTTCTTCTACCGGTAGACATCCCATACCGATTGACATCAATGACAACACAATGCCAACAAGAGGTTGGTTCTCTTTGGGTTGGTGCCCTAAATTAGGGGTTTGTTCTCCTTGGGTTGGTGCCCTAAAGAAAGAGTGGTACTCCTTGGGTTGGTGCCCTAAATGTTGTAACCAATGTTATCATTGTGAGGCTAGATTGGAGCAATAGACTCCAACAACATTAGTCATCAATTTTTTTCCCATCTTGGGTTTCCCTCATATATACCGGTGTCATGTGATGTGCATTTGTGTGTGCTTGCTTTGTGATATCTTTCCTTCTCTTACTAATAGGTTAACTTGGCATTAGGATTGTTAACCATTAATCACTCTTAGTATTAAGAGGTTAAGAATTAGAAACCACTAATTCACCCCCCTCTCAGTGGCATACTATGTTCAATAGGATGGCATCATTCATGCTTTCATCATCATACATAACTGATTCCTAGGAGAATGAACTCATGTCATCAAAATTTTGCACACTAGTATTAGATGTATAACTTTCCAATTCTCCTTTATACGGGCTAATAGATTCAACTGAACCATAAGATTGTAGATCGACCTTTTATATGGAATCCTCGTTGAAACAACTAATAACTTTTTCACATGGTATTGCAAATGAAATTACCTCCATCTTTGTACTAGTTGTGTTATATAATTTCTCACTAACCTTTTCTTTACTAATATGAGGAATAATGACTCTCTGGGAAAAATTCTCTTCACTCATATTATTGTTTGAATCATAAGTCATAACATGGTTATTGTGATCAGCAGGGATGTAAATTACTTGACATCAATCTTCACCTCTTGGCTCACAACTTTCTTTAACATCTAGTGTCTTAGGCTAGAAAACTCTTGCAGCTAGATAACCCTTAGGGATTCCATATTTCTAGTTGTTCTTGATGATATGATGAAAGAATAAGTATCTAGTGGAATACTGAGAGGGGGGGGGGCTGAATCAATATACTAAAAAACTGATACAAATCCCAAACTCAACTTCAATCACATAAAGTAAACATATCTCAGTCAAGCTCAATATTCATAAGAATACTTGACATCAACTGGTTTGACTGTTATGATAACTTAACAGTAAACAAATTCAATCTTGTAAACATCAACAATGCTTAATCATATCTCAACATATTCATCTCTCAATGCTTCTAGTTAACATACCTTATCAGAAGTTAATCAAATCAACAAATAAGATCATAACCACAAAAACATTCACCACTTGACACAAATATTTATATGTGGAAAACCCAAATAGGTAAAAACCATAGTGAGATGAAACTCACAAGGATAGCTATCTGAACTCTTCTGAAGTTCACCCTATTAGGATCCAAGCCTATTAAAGCTTTACAATAAGTCATGTTAAGAACTAATTCTGGTTAGGAATCACGCAGTTAAGGGATTTACAAATATGTCTCGATGAAAAGCACAATACCTTGTTAGGAGTAACCTCGCTGGAGGATTTAAGAATCCAAGCTAATGGACCACCTTGTTAGAGGATTTAATAAGTAACCAAGCTTGTTAGAGCTTACCTAGTTAAGAGATTTCACTTCTGCTATGATTGTTAGAAAACAACAGGTTTTCTTGATCTGTCTGAATAACACTACATTTGCTTGATCAAATCCTTTTAAGCTTCAATCTGCCTTTACTCAAAATGTAGATCCATTCACCGATTAGGAAACTACACACTCAATAGGTTTCTGCCAATCTTGCCAACCTTTACAAACAACTTCATCAACCTTAAATACAAATCAATTAGGTCAGTAACACAACAAAAACCTAATTCTAATAATTGAGATTAAAAACAAGTCAGTACAATCTTGACTATTAGAAATCATAACAATCTCTTCACATTCTTCAAGAAAATTCCAACCGCTCCATGATCACCGCTTCATCGGACTTTGTAACGCATCACATGTTGTGAATTAGATGTAATCCACTTTGCTCCTTCTCTAGACAATAAACAAACACACCAAAACAATCTGAAATTATCCTCATACAATGATCACACGTGTCTCCATCATTATGGCTCATTAGATAATAAACCAATAAATTGGATCAGTTAGGATTTAATAGTTGATAGGGTTGATCGGTTATATTGCATAGAAAGGTTTAACCCTTTGCACCGGTTTACCAGTTCAACTCATAAACTTAACACGCCAGTTTACAACATCTTCCACAAATCTCTTCTTACCAGTTACTAGCCAATATAAAAAACAACAATATCAACAATAACATGAATACCATTACCGGTTCAATTGACATCAATTACAACATATCATTAATGCATTATATATGCAAAATGCCAAATAAACTACAAATGCCAACAATCTCCCTCTTTGGCATTGATGGCAATACAAATATCAATGCCTCTAATTGCTGCTAAGATTGGTGAATAGGAATCCTGGTTTACATTACCAAGTATTCACCTTGCTCTATCTGTCTTCAGGCTACCACTAGTTCACCTAATCAGACACATAATTATTCTCCTCAATCACATAATTCTTCTCCCCCTTTGATAACAATGCCAAAGTGAAAGTAAAAACATTTAATTTTGCTCTCACTATGCATCAACATCATACTGCAATTTGATGCCCCCCTATGGAATACATCCACTTCTTGATCAATCCATCTAAAATTCTGCAAGTAGTTCAGGAACTGATGCAATCAACATCATGCTCAACTAACTTCATGAAGAGGGACAACCCCCCAATTGAATTCTAAGATACTAGAAAGTGGTCTTAGGCAGAGGTTTGGTAAAGATATCTGAAAGTTTCTCCTTGGTAGAAACATGCTCCAAGATAACATCTTTACTTTGAACTTTTTTTCCTCAATAAGTGATACTTCAATTCAATGTGTTTAGTCCTTGTGTAACAAGATTTTTTCAAATATTTATTGCATTTGTATTATCACACAAAATCTGTATTGGTTTTGAGATTTTCATCTTATAACCTTCCAAAATGTGCCTCATCCAAATAACTTATGTGTGACTCATATAAGCTTCTACATACTCAGCTTTAGCAGTAGATTGTGAAGTACAACTCTACTTTTTGCTACTCCATGAAACTAGGCTTCCTCTTAGAAAGAATGCTCCACTAGTAGTACTCTTCTAGTCATCAATATTTCCTACCCAATCAGCATCTGTGTATGCCTTCAAATCAAAATTTCCACCATATGGATACCATAACCCATAGTCAACAGTACCTTTTAGATATCTAAAAGTTCTCTTGGTTTCTATCAGATGTTCTTCCTTTGGATTCTTCTTAAATCTAGCAACTATCCCAACAACATGGGCAATATCCGGTCGACTATGAACAACATAGTGTAATTTGCCAATCATTGACTTGTATTCCTTTTCATCTATAGACTTAGATGCATCTTCCTTGGACAACTTACAACCTATAACCATTGGGGTTCCAACTAGTTTACAGTCACTCATACCAAAAGTCTTCAAAACCTCTTTCACATACTTAGATTGAGTATTGAAAATAGAATTCTTCATGTGTTGTATCTGCAAGCCTATGAAATTTTTATTTCCCCTACTAATGACATCTCAAACTCATTCTTCATTTCATCTGCAAAACAATTACTCATGTCATCATTACCTCCAAATATAATATCATCAACAAATACTTCACTGACCAGTATTTCATCTCCTTCAAACTTCAGATAAATGTTGTTGTCATCACTAGTTCTATCAAAGCTATATTCATTAGATGAGTATGAAATGGTTCATACCATGCTCTGGGTGCCTGCTTTAATCCATACAAAGCTTTATGCAATTCGCATACCATGCCTTCCTTATCTGTTAATGCATAACCATCACGATGCTCTATATAAACCTCTTCTTCCAATATCCCATTCAAAAATGTAGACTTAACATCCATCTGGTATACCTTGAACTTCTTATGAGCTACAAATGCAAGTAATGTTCTGACACCTTCTAGTCTTGCTACTAGTGCAAAAGTTTCACCATAATCTTCTCCTTCTTCTTGTGCATAACCTTTTGATACTAATCTTGCCTTCTAGCGAACTATAACACCATCTTCATTTAACTTGTTTTTGAACACCCATTTAGTACCTATAACATTCTTGTTTTACCAAACGGGGTACCAGGGTCCAAGTGTTGTTCTTCTCAATTTGATCCAACTCCTCCTCCATAGCTTTAACCCAATGATCATCACCAAATGCCTCCTTAGCACTTCTAGGTTCAAAGGTGGAGATCATGCAAGAGATCTCTCTTATTCTCCTTCTAGTTTGTACTCCATCATCCTTATTCCCAATAATTTGTTCAGGACTGTGATTCATTCTCACATACCTAGGTATAATATGATCATTCCCTTCACGTTCAGCTTCTTCATTATCATCTTTTTCTAAATTTATTTATTCCGGTTGAACAAGACATCAAGATTTTCTTTACTAGTTTCTGATTTAACAGTTTCAAGTTCCAAAAGAAAAATGAAAGGATCTTCATCCTTTTTATCAGAACTAGTTCCTTCTGAGACTTCAGGACATTCATCTACATGAACATCAACACTCTCAAATATTCTGTGTCTGGTTGTTGAAGTATTTATAGGCCTTACTCTTGGTGGAATAGCTAAGAAATATGCCTTCATCACTCTTAGCTTCAAACTTGCTTATGTAATCACCTCTTTTAATTAAAAAATTGCTTCCAAATATCTTAAAATAGCTAACATTAGGTGATCTCCCATACCAGTATTCATAAGGGATCTTGTTATTACCTTTTTTCACTAGAACTCGGTTCAATGTGTAGACAGTTGTACTTACAGCTTCTTTCCAAAATGTCTTAGCTACACCTCCTTGTATCAACATAGTCTTAGCAGCTTCAACCACTGACCAGTTGTTTCTCTCTGCTATACCATTCTATTGTGGTGTCCTTGGTGCAGAAAGTTGTCGCTTGATACCATTCTCATCACAATACTTAGTGAATTCTTCATAAGTAAATTCACCACCTTGATTTGTTCTCAGACATTTTATCTTTTAGCCACTCTCTTTTTCAGCTAAGGCCTTGAATGCCTTAAATTTACTAAAAGCTTCATTCTTATCCTTCAAGAATGTGACTCACATCATCCTTGAACAATCATTAGTGAAGATCATGAAATATCTGTCACCTTGAATGCTTCTTGTTCTTATTGGTTCACATATATTTGTATGAACCAAATCTAACAAGTTCTCTACTGAGAAGGACTTTCTCTTGAAAGTTGAAGAAGTCGTCTTTCCTAACTAACATTCTTTACAAAGAGCATTAACTGGTTTGTCTAGCTGAGGTAGACCTCTTACTGTCTTAGACTTGCTTACTTTAACAATATGGTCAAAATTTATATGACAAAATCTTCTATGCTAAAGCCAGCTATCATCTATTTTCGCAATCAAATAGTTGCTAACTTTAGGATTAAGATGAAATATATTACCATTGGTCTATTTCTCGGTTGTAATCAATTCACTTAGTTGTCAAATATTTTGCACATACCATTTCTAAACTCTAGTGGGTATCCTTTGTCATTAAGTTGTGCCACACTCAAAAGATTGTGCTTTAGACCTTCAACCCAATAGACATCGTCAACACTGCTCTTCCCATTAAGAGAAATAACTCCCTTACCTTTAACCATATAGGGTGAGTCATTGCCAAATCTGACAACACCACCATCAAATTCCTATAGGGAAAGAAATTTGCTTTGATCACCGGTCATGTGATGTGAACAACCACTATCAATAATCCAATCATCAGAGTTATCCATCCTAGATACTAGTGCCTTCTGATCTGATATTTCTTCCTTAATAGCTACAAACACAATATCTTCACTAGCATCATCATTAGATTCTTCATCAGTAATACCACTATCAATAGCTACAAGACAATCTCTCTTGCCTTTACCCTTATACTTCTTAAATTTGTCTTTCTTGCATTCATTTTCACCATTAGGGCAATTAGCTACTATATGACCAATCTTGTTGCATGCAAAATATTTTAAAGGTATCTTACCTTTATATTTACGAGTGCCTCTACGCAGTCGTTTTGCCAGCAATTCTTCAAGTTCCACTAAGTTGTCTTCATCATCAACATCTCTGCTGAATCTAGATTCATAGCTATGGTCGATATCTCTACTTCTTTTTATAGATGGGTTAGAGACAGAAGCTCTGAATGTAGATTCTAATTTTTGTACACTACCATCATAGCTATTTAGTTCAAAAGTAGTAAGTTTGCCAATAATAGAGTCAAGAGTTACCTTTGTCTTGTCAATGGATTTCAGCTCTTGAATAGCTTCAACTCAGATAGCATAGACTAGTAAAAGGGTTCTCAGTACCTTACTAATTATTGTGGCATGTTCCACTTTCCCTCCTGCACTCTTTATTTCACCAACTATATCTTTAATCCTTTGACCATACTGTTGGCTATTCTCACCTTCAAACATTCTCATGTCATCAAAATTTCCTCTTAAACTCTCTTCTTTAGCAATATTAACATGTTCATTATTGAGACTCATTAAATTTGAGTCAAGTTTTGAGGCCCATTTCAAAATTTTGCTCTTCATTTTCAGAAAGGCACCTAATCTTTGTTTGAGTGGCCTAGTTTGAAAAAGTGTAAAATGGAGCCAGTTGATTTTCAAAAGGTAAAGCTTGGGAAATGTGCCCTACACCTTTCATTTGGCCTATGAAGTGTTTTGCAACTTTCAAATATCAGTTTGGATCAGTTTCTCAAGTACCCATTTCAAGGGGTGAGTTGAAAGTGCATCATAGGTGCAAATGCATCTTTTATTAAGTAGCCTACTTTGAGCACCTATAACTTTTGACTGGTTGATTGTCATGGTGAAATTCAAAGTGCACTAAGTTCTATGCATAAAACTAAGTCCACATGCCAAATTTCAAGTCCCTGTGAATCCATTTGCTCAGTTTAGCAAGCTCAATCCGTTTGCAGTTTGTATTGTTTGCATAAGTCCCTGTTTCAGGAGCTAGTCAAAGCCTCGCTTTGCACATTTGTAAAAGATGCCTCGGTGAATTTCATGTCAGAATGTTTTTTTTGGGCTATTGCTGGTATAAAAGATAAGCTATGTTTCAAATTTAAAGCTCTGGCCAATCCGTTTGATCAGTTTTCAAAAGGCTTTGTGGAGCCACCTTATTCAGTGTTTCGTATTTTCATTGCTACATTAGTTAAAGTGGCTATTTTCATGAGCGCACTATTTGTACCCTACAAGATTCTCGATCAAACTGAGAATTTTAATTTTTGGTCTATACTTCAATGTACCTATGCCTCAGATTTGAGGGTTTACGGAGATCGTTTGCTATTTTTAAGAAAGGCATCATGAGTTCCCTGCACATTGACTTTATCAAGTTCACAGTGCTGACAAAGCCAATTGGTCATCTTTGACCATTAATATTTCTTCAATCAGGATTCATCTTGAGAAACCGCTTGGCAGAGTTAATGTTTATATATCAGAGTACACCCCTGCTAGTTTGTGAAGTCCAAAAAGGTGTTTTGACTAGTTTGAAAATTAGGTCTTTGGGATTAAATATGAAAATGTGGCGCAATTGCCTGAAAGTTGCAAAAATCAGTTTAATGATCAGAAAATGGTGCCGATTGACTCCAGAGGTATGTTCAAGGTTCTTGAGGTGTTTTCAAAGGTCAGTTGCATGAAAACAAATTTTTTTTTAGTCGGACCCACTTTGGGGTCTGACCTGGCTCATGCCCTTGCAGTGTTGGTTTTATGGCAAGAATGTTCTTAGTATATGACTATTGGTATTTTGGTATGGTTTTTTCATTGATTTCAACACCTACTAAAACACTAGCATTTTGGAGATCCAGCAACATTCACCGGCAAGCAAGCAACTATTACATAGTTACTGGTATATGGTTCACCAGCAGAATATAATGTTCACCGACACTTGGAATGATATGGAAGACACTTGGTAATATCGAAGACATCGTGTGGACATTTTATCTTAATGAATTAATAATTGATATTGTCATGCCCAAACTTTTGGGCACAAACGGAATAAATTTTTTTTTAAATACTTAACTTTGAACGACTAACTTAAACAAAATAATGCACACTAGTTTCATCTTAACTATGTTTTGAGTGAATCAAACAATTAAATTAGTTTCGTGATAAAATTACCTAAGTTGTAAGCGAGCTAATATTTCTCCAGAAGAGTTATCACTAATCTTCCATTAATAAATTATTACACTCACTTAGAAATAATCACAAACTCAATTGATAGGGGCTATTAAAGATCTCCTAAAGTTCTTTAATTACTTAGGGTCTAAAATTGATTTACCCTAACTCTTGATTAAATAAATCTACTAAGTAAAATTTCCATTAAAAAAAGTGTCTAATAAATTTTCAAATAAAGGGGGCCAACTTGACACACATGGGTCATTTTAATCCCCTAAGATTAATCCTTCCAAGAGTTTAGGTTTATAATTTCTTATTAAAATGTTTCTTCATTCTTATAACATTAGAAAGTGGTTATAAATGATTTGCAATTAAACATTTAGTTTTCAAATATATATATATATATATAAGGGGGGCATGGGAGAAATGTAAAAATGTCCATCTATACACGTATATATATATATATATATATATATATATATAGGGTTGAAGTGATGGCCTTCTTCCCCCTTTTCTTTTATTTACTCCACCTTATTAAAAGAAAATTATAAAAGAAATCCTATGATAGCTCTAACACTTCTTTTTTTTTTTTTTAAATACTCATATCCCTCACACATATTTTTTTTAAATCCATTAGTGTTTTGTCCTAACCCAAAATTAGGGTTAGGGCATGTGTGTGATAATTCTTATTTTTTGTGTGTGTAATGCCTCTTTTTTTTGTGTGTGTGTGTGTGCAGGTGTGGGGATGCGGCGGCCATGGAAGGCGGCGTTTATTTTTTTCTTATTACCCACGGTGGGCATGCAAGGCCGAACCGGAAACTGTTTTCATGGCGGAGGAAGGAGAGGCGGTGTGGGGGTTACCCGCGAGCTACGGACAGTGCCACCCACAGCTGCGGTGACCCGCAGCCTGTGGACGTCGTCGCCCATAGCTGCGGGCTCCCGCAGACTGTGGATGTTGCCGCCCACAGCTGCGGGTTCTGCAGCCCTGTGGATGGTGCCGCCCACAGCTGCGGGTTCTGCAGCCCTGTGGATGGTGCTGTGGCAGCATCCGCAATCTGTGGACGTCGCGTCACTGCCCAAGGCTGCGGCCCACTATTCCCATAAAAAAAAAATGCATTTTTTTTTTAAAGTAATTTTTTTTTTTTTGTGTGTTTAAATAAATATGTTTTAAAAGAAATCATATATATATATGTATATATCGATCTAGTGAAATACATTATTGGGTTTTTTTTTTTTTTTAATAAACAGATTCTCAGAATAAAATTTAAATGAAGAAAATATATATATATATATATATATATATATATATATATATTAAAGTTGAAGAAATATATGTTGAATATTCTATTTTTTTTTAATTTAAAAACAACATTCTGTAACTAACTTCTACAATGCATTCTAACAGCAACTTAATATATATTCTTTTTTTTGGTAAACAAATTTAAGACTAGAACTATATGCTATTTTTTTTAAATAAAATAAACTACTACTATAGGATTTATTTTTTGCTTTAAATGAAAGTAAAAATGACAGATTTAATTAAATTTGCAGCAACATAAGTAAAATCAGAATATAATGCATGAGCTTTCATATACCATTTCTATCTTGCATAAGTGAATAAATTAACCTTTATTTGCAGAATAAATATAAATGCTACAACTTTATTTCCTTTTTTTTTAATGAGGATTCAAATACAAGCTAATATATTACATCTTTCCTTTTTGTAAAACTAACCAAAATAGGAGAAATATATTTCTTTAGCAAATTAAAATACAAGGTAAATAATAATACAAATAGGTTTGAAAACCCAACAAGTATTTTCCCTTCCATAGTGATATGAATAAAATAAATACACTTCTTTCTTTTGGGAAATAAATACAACAATGGCTCTCTTTTTCTTTACAAGCTACAATATTAAATACATTTGTCTTTTAAACTTTTTTGCAACATAAAACATCAACTATTCTCTTTATCTTTTCTTTCCATCCCAAGCAACCTGCAATAAAATACAACTTTGACCATGGAGAGCTCACCTCCCAGCCTAGGCTTACTAGAAGCCACCCCCGAGCTTGGAGAACCAAGCACTAGATGGGTTACAAACAAACAAACAACACAACAACAAAGACAAACACTCAACATGCACCTTCCCATCCCAAGCTACACTTTCACCACATTTTGTGATGATCATTCCATGGGTGTAAGTGGACCAAGTACCATTGGGGAGATTGCAAGCGAAATTACAACTCTAGCCACCTCATGGCAATAAAAAATACAACAAAAGATACATCTCCACACCTTATGCCCTCCAAAGGCTCAAAGGCCATATTTTCTCCCCTTATGACCCCCAAATGCATACACAAGGCTATGCAGCAAGGGTCACAAAGGACACCCTTAAGATCACTCTCCATAAGGAGAGCCTCTCACCCAAGGCTGTCAAACTCCTTCCACCCCAAGACCATCCTACTCTCCCAAGAGTAGGAGGTCTTGGACACTCCCAAAACAAGAGCACATAAACAAGAACATAGAAATGAAAACTTACATTTTTCTCCTACAACAAATTACATATACACATCTATTTCAACAAGCATTTCTTCCTTTCAAAAAAAATATATCATAAACAACATAAGCAAAAGTGAATAAAACCAACCTTAATCTGCCAATAGGTATGTTAGACTTAGTTGGGGATGAGCTACCCAAATCCACACAAACTTTCCACCAACCCTTCACCAAAATTCTATCCTACAATTGATTTTCAAAACAATGCATAATCTCCAACAATGGAGAGTGGGTGATTATTCACTAAGTCCCTAATCCTTGCCTAAGAAGGCCTCTCACACACTTCCCAACCCCTTGGGTGAGGTGAGAGTTCCTATTGGTTTCTCTTCCCAACCTCTTACACATTACTAAAACTGGAAAGGGAAAAGGTGAGAGAGGATGGGGAAGAGAGTTTGACATCAAAAGGGAAGGTTGTCTATCCTAGGAGGAACCTTCTAAGTTGAATTTTCGCTCACCTTGGAAAACCCACTTTTTGAGATGACTAAATAGTCACATGGGAGTAGTCACATGTTTCAAAATACCCCTAACCCATAGGTACACCCTTTGGACCTTTGGAAAAGCCCTAAAACTGACCCTAGGAGTCCATTTAACCCTTTAGAAACCCAACTGAAGTTAACCTACGGGTCAAACCTGAGTTGACCACTCCCAAGACTCCCTACCCAAGGCAAATTTGGGACCACACTCATTTGTTTGAATGGCTTTGGTAGAAACAAAACTCCCTCCAAGAGACAAGTCAAAATCAATGACACTAATCATCACATGTGTCAAGTGACACAATAAAATACATTATAAAAATCACACATGGAATTTGTCTCTTGTAGGTTTACACAATTAAATAAAAATCAAATTAACACACATGCATAATTTACTTTCACAAATAAAATACATTACAAATGGGGTGTTGTCTATCCAAATAGACAAGCCTTGGCTTAACAAACGTACATTGGTCTAGGCTTGGTTCTCCATATAAATTCCATGGTCACATGGATAATTTTCCTGTGCATCTCAATTAACACATTAGCAATTCCAAATAATCACAATTATACATAATTAAATACATGGATTTCATTGCACATCAAACACTCATACATTTGGCAACAATAATTCAATATCTCATTCATTCAAATTCGATTCCACATAAGCAATTAACATAATTCTCAAAATTGAACCATTCATAAAATAAGCAACATTTTTCTATCATCAAAATGAAGTCCTGCAATTCCAATAATGACATTCACCATTTCAAAGTAATTCTATTCTAGCAACATATAAAGTTTCATAATCATCATGCATAAAATAAAGCATCAACATATGTCAATGTGATCCAAATCATGGAATCATATAGTTTCTAAATCCATAAAGCATAAAATAAAGCATCCATAATAGTCTCATTAAGCAAATAACTGAAAATGTCAAACTGAGTCGGGGTAGGGCCTCACACCCTCCCCCTCTAGGCATGAACTTCCTCCTGGAGTTAATCAAAAAGGTGGGGGTACTGTGATCTCATACGTGCTGCATCCTCCCATGAGGTTGTGACCTCATCATAGCAATCCCACTGTACCCTATCTTGGTCCAACTCTCGACCTCGAAGGCCCAGTGTCCTGCGTGCCAAAATGCGAATGGGCTCCAAAGCTAGCTGCCCATCTGACTCCACCTTTAAGGCATCCCAATCTAGAATATGAGACTCATCATAGATATACTTCCTCAAAACTGAAACATGAAACACATCGTGGATGTGCGACAGGATAGGTGGCAATGCTAAATGGTAGGCAACTGGTACTATCCTCTCAAGGACCTCAAATGGTCCTACAAATCAAGGTGCGAGCTTAGAACCCTTTCCATAACGGATTGGACTCTTATGTAGTCGCACTCTCAAGAAGACTCTGTCTCCAACCAAGTAGCTACTATCTATCCTCTTTGCATCTGCATATTTCTTCTGTCTATCTTGTGCCTCTCTAAGACGCTGCCTAATCAAATCCACCTGCTGCTCCATATCCCAAACTATCTCAAGACCAATAGCAACTCTGTCCTCTATGCGGTCCCAACTCAATGGTGTCCTACAAGGTCTGCCATATAATGCCTGGTAGGGTGGCATCCCCAAGGACGTGTGATGCCCATTGTTATAGGCAAACTCTACTAAGGGAAGGTACTCTTCCCATCTAGTCTGGTGATCCATGACATACATGCGAAGTATATCCTCTAACACCTGATTAACCCTCTTTGTCTGGCCATCCGTTTCTGGATGATAGGCTATACTAAAATTGAGCTTGGTGCCCATAGCTGCCTATAATGCCTTCCAAAAGGAAGAAGTGAAGAGGGAATCCCTATCGGAAATGATCTTGTGTGGAACACCATGAAGTTTGACAATGTCTCGCAAAAACACCTGTGCTACTGCTGGTGCTATGAAGGTGGTACGAATTGGTGAAAAGTGGGCCACTTTGGTCAACTTGTCAACCGTCACCAAGATGGCATCATGGCGACGAGATGACATAGGGAGACCAATGATGAAATCCATGGATATAGTATCCCAATTCCACTCTGGTATAGCATGAGATTGGAGCAATCCTCCTAGATGGCGGTGCTCCGCCTTGACTCTTTGACACTCGAGGGATCGGGCTACCAACTCGGCAATAAGCTATCGCATTCCTGGCCAATGGTATAATTCCCTCAAGTTTGCATGCATCTTCTTGACCCCAGGATGTGCTACATAAGGAGCTCTATGAGCCTCTCTGATAATAAACTACTGCAATCCCCTGGAAGAAGGTACATAGATGCGCCCTCTATGGCGTAATAAACCATTGAACTCTAAGGAATAATCCACATATTTCCCTTCTAAAGTTTCCTGAAATCGTATAGCCTGGCAAACTTCTAAATACCATCCGTCCTCTGGCAACTGCTGCATGATCCGATCTCTCAAATCTGTGCCCATAGATATGGTGTATACCTCATGACGTCTCCTACTCAAAGCATCTGCAACTATGTTTTCTTTCCCTTTGATGTAGTGAACATCAAAATCATACTCGCACAAGAATTCCATCCATCTCCTCTGACGTGCATTAAGATTCAGCTGAGTGAATATGTACTGAAGGCTCTGATGGTCTGAGTGCAACTCAAAATGATGGCCCAAAAGGAAATGTCTCCACCTCACAAGTGCATGCACTACTGCTGCAAGCTCAAGGTCATAAGTAGGATAATTAAGCTCGTGAGTCTTGAGTTTCCTAGACTCAAAAGCTATAGCTCTGCCACTCTGCATAAGGACTGCTCCTAAACCCTCTAGGGAAGCATCTGTGCAAACCATGAAATCAGCTGATGGATCTGGTACTACAAGGGTAGGTGTGGTAGTAAGTGCCTTTTTAAGTTCTTGAAAGGCCTTCTCACACTTCTCCATCCACTCAAATTTCTTCCCTTTGTGCTGAAGAGAAGTAATAGGATGAGCAACTCTAGAGAATCCCTCAACAAAACATCGGTAATAACCTGCTAAGCCCATGAAGCTCCTAACCTCTGTCACACTGGTAGGTGCTGGCCAATCCATAATGGCTCTGATCTTTTTGATGGGTCTACTGAGATCCCATCACCGGATATAACATGACCAAGGTACTTGACCTCTATTATAAAGAAAGCACACTTCGACAAACTGCCATACAACTGATTATCCCTCAAACACTGCAAAACCTGTCTCAGGTGCTCCTCATGTTCCTCCTCATTCCGTGAATATATCAATATGTCATCGAGAAACACAATCACAAAACAGTCGAGGAATGTGCGGAATACTCCATTCATGAGACTCATGAAAACTGCTGGGGCATTCGTAAGACCGAATGAGACCACGGTGAACTCATAGTGACCATATCTAGTGCGAAACGTAGTCTTGTGGATATCGCTATCCACTATCCTCAACTGATGGTACCCTGACTTTAGATCAATCTTGGAAAATACTTTGGCCCCCTGAAGTTGGTCGAATAAATCGTTGATCCTAGGCAATGGATATTGGTTCTTGATAGTTACTTTGTTCAACTGATGGTAATCCATGCATAATCAGAGAGATCCATCCTTCTTCTTCACGAAGATGACTGGTGCACCCCAAGGGGATACACTAGGACGAATGTGGCCCTTCTCTAGGAGTTCCTCAAGCTACATCTTGAGCTCATTAGGCTCATTTGTGGTCATTCTATATGGTGCTCTTGAAACTGGTTCAGCTCCTGGAACAAGGTCTATATGAAAATCAATCTCTCTACAGGGCAGCATACTGGGTAACTCTGAAGGAAATACGTCTGAAAATACCTTAAGGATAGGATGGTCATCAATAGATGGTTCCTTTTCCTCTTCTTCTTCTCTATCACTAATGGTGATGGCAAATAACTGACATCCCTTTCGCATGCTTCGCTTAAGTTGCATGGTGGAGATCATACGAAGAGACACGGGTCTCTGAATTCCAGTGATTACTATGGGAGAACCATGATTATCCTCACACTTGATCCTTTTTAGGTGACAATCCATCTTGGCTCTATGGGCATAAAGTCAATCCATGCCAAGTACGATGCCATATGATCCGAGTGGTGTAACTCTAAGGTCTACTAAGGTGGTGGTATTACCAATCTGAAGCTGACAACCCTTAACCTCTGATTCCACTGACAATCTAGCTCCTGAAGTTAATTCCACTTCCCAACTGACCTCTTGTCTAATTACCACTAGCCCGCAACGCTCCACAACCAATGGAGATATAAAAGAGTCAGTAGCTCATGAATCAAATAATATAGATACACTGCTACCTCTGATCATACCTGCTACCTCAATAACCGTGGCCTGATGCTCTACTTGGCGGTTGTCAACCGCTGTGAAGACCCTATGGGACTTGCCCATATCCCTAACTGTCGGCTTTGATGCTGCCATCCTCTGATTTCCTACCATTTGACCCTGAGGACACTCCCTCGCCATGTATCCCATGGCTCCACATGTGAAGCAAGCGCCACGTGCCTGAAACTGCACTCCTTGTGGTTTGGAGAAAGACTGACCCTCTGTCCTGCTAGAACCACTATACCCACCTCTGGAGGACTGCTGAGTCCTCGTGGGAGGTGTGTAAGGAGCCTGAGATCTCTGATCTCGCCTCTGACCCTATGACTACCACTGTTTGGGCTTCGCGCCCTGCTGACTCTGCGGAGGTCTTTGCCTCTGGTTTTGTAGTGACTGCTACGGAGGAGGGGGTTTGGAGAACCCCGATGTGTGTCTGTTGTTACATTTCCAATGGGGTTTCTGAAACCCGTAAGTCTGTGGTGTAGGGTTATGGTTCTAGAACCAATCCCTCGAGTCCTGGGGTCTGACCTGAATCTCCTCGGCTATCAAAGCCTTCTCCATGGCAACCCGAAGGCTCCCTAGAGCGGCCATTCTCACTGGTCTTGCTATACTGGAGTTCAATCCTCTGATAAAACGGTTGACAAGAAGCTTCTCATCTTTCAGGTAGTCTACATACGGTAAGAGTTCAAAGAACTTGTTCTCGTACTAGGTCACTGAAAGACCCTTTTGCTGGAGGTCATGAAACTCATCCACCCTATGCTTTCTGAAATGCTCTGATAAGTACTTCTCCCTGAATCTCTCTATGAAAATCTCCCAAGTGAGGGTTTCTATCTCTAAGCCACACTTATATTCTTCCTATCTCCACCATGTGGAGGTTGTTCCTCGCAATAGGTGAACCGCTGCATGTGCTTTTAGATTGTTCTCATAAGAGCACAATGCAAAGCACCTATCTAGGCTCAAAAGCCATGCCTCTACTTCTACTCCGTCAGTAGATCCCCCAAAAGATGGTGGCTGAAGACGCATAACCTCTCTGATTAGATCCCCTAGATCCCGACATGCCCTCTCAATATACACTAGTGCTACGACTGGAGGTGGTGCTGGTAGGTGAACGGACTCGAGCTCATGCCCAGCTTGACTCTCTACGGGATTAGGAGGTGGACTCCTACTCCATTCCCGTTCTACTATTATATGGCTTCCTGAGTTTTGGTTCTCAACATTATGATCTACTGCCAGAAGCCTATCCTGAACTATGCCAATAAGGTTCTGAAGAGCTACCAAGATATCTCGGTTTGGGTCAACCAATCATTCGGGAGGAGCTTCTGGGTTCACTTTCGGAACTGATTCCTCCCTAATGTCCTCTTCGCGTGCCATGCGTTCATGCCTAGGGCCTCTACCACGTTTGCGAGTTTGTCGCGTAGTTGGAGGCATCCTTTTTAAGAAATAAAATAAAATGAAATAAATAAATATTTTAGGAGAAATATTTTAGCCACTTTAAACATAAATATAATAAAAATAAATACAATTTAATTAATTAAATAATTATAGTGAAACATAATGGAGTAAGGTTCCTAGTGTTGGTAACCTTGGTCTAATACCAAAATGTCATGCCCAAACTTTTGGGCACAAACGGAATAAATTTTTTTTAAATACTTAACTTTGAACGACTAACTTAAACAAAATAATGCACACTAGTTTGGTCTTAACTATGTTTTGAGTGAATCAAACAATTAAATTGATTTGGTGATAAAATTACCTAAGTTGTAAGCGAGCTAATATTTCTCCACAAGAGTTATCACTAATCTTCCATTAATAAATTATCACACTCACTTAGCAATAATCACAAACTCAATTGATAGGGGCTATTAAAGATCTCCTAAAGTTCTTTAATTACTTAGGGTCTAAAATTGATTTACCCTAACTCTTGATTAAATAAATCTATTAAGTAAAATTTCCATTAAAAAAAGTGTCTAATAAATTTCAAAATAAAGGGGGCCAACTTGACACACATGGGTCATTTTAATCCCCTAAGATTAATCCTCTCAAGAGTTTAGGTTTATAATTTCTTATTAAAACGTTTCTTCATTCCTATAACATTAGAAAGTGGTTATAAATGATTTGCAATTAAACATTTGGTTTTCAAATATATATATATATAATCCTACATACATATATATATATGTAGGAACTATATATCTAAAACATATATATATATATATATATATATATATATATATATAAGGGGGGCATGGAGAAAATGTAAAAATGTCCATATATACATATATATATATATATATATATATATATATATGTATACAAATATATATATAAATATGTATATATTTAAATGTATAATTCCAGGGTTGAAGTGATGGCCTTCTTCCCCCTTTTCTTTTATTTACTCCACCTTATTAAAAGAAAATTATAAAAGAAATCCTATGATAGCCCTAACACTTCCTTTTTTTTTTTTAAAAATACTCATATCCCTCACACATATTTTTTTAAAATCCATTAGTGTTTTGCCCTAACCTGAAATTAGGGTTAGGGCATGTGTGTGATAATTCTTATTTTGTGTGTGTGTAATGCCTCCTTTTTTTTGTGTGTGTGTGTGTGCAGGTGTGGGGATGCGGCGGCCATGGAAGGCGGTGTTTATTTTTTTCTTATTACCCACGGCAGGCGTGCAGGGCCGAACCAGAAACTGTTTTCATGGCGAAGGGAGTAGAGGCCGTGCGGGGGTTACCCGCGAGCTACAGACAGCACCGCCCACAGCTGCGGTGACCCGCAGCCTATGGACGTCGCTGCCCACAGCTGTGGGCTCCCGCAGACTATGGACGTCGCCGCCCACAACTACGGGTTCCGCACCACAACCTGTGGACGTCGCCGCCCACAACTGCGGGCTCCCGCAGACTATGGACGTCACCGCCCACAACTGCGAGTCCCGCAGCCCTATGGATGGCGCTGCCCAAAGCTGCGGCCTCCGCAGTCCGTGGACGTCGCCGCCCATAGCTGCGGCTTCCGCAGACTGTGGGCATCACCACCCAAGGCTGCGACCCACTATTCCCATAAGAAAAAAAACACATTTTTTTTTTAAAAGTAATTTTTTTTTTTGTGTGTGTTTAAATAAATATGTTTTAAAAGAAAACATATATATATATATATATATATATATATATATATATATATATATATATGTATATTTATATATATATATCTATATATATATATGTATAAATATATATGTATAAATAGATCTAGTGAAATACATTATTGATTTTTTTTTTTGGTAAACAGATTCTCAGAATAACATTTAAATGAAGAAAATATATATATAGCTATATATATATATATGTTTATATATATATATATATATATATATATATATATATATATATATATATATATATATATTACCATTTATAACTCATTTAGGCAAGCTTATGAGATTATTATTTTTGTATGTCTTTAAAATGCATGCAAAGATTTTTCTAATGTTACTTGTAGTTTGTATAATGGAAGAAAAAATATATATATATATATATTTTTTTTAAGTTGAAGAAATATATGCTGAATATTCTGTTTTTTTTTTTGTTTAAAAACAACATTCTGTAACTAACTTCTACAATGCATTCTAACAACAACTTAATATATATTCTTTTTTTTGGTAAACAAATTTAAGACTAGAACTATATGCTATTTTTTTTTTATAAAATAAACTACTACTATAGGATTTATTTTCTGCTTTAAATGAAAGTAAAAATGACAGATTTAATTAAATTTGTAGCAGCATAAGTAAAATCAGAATATAATGCATGAGCTTTCATATGCCATTTCTATCTTGCATAAGTGAATAAATAAACCTTTATTTGCAGAATAAATATAAATGCTACAACTTTATTTCCTTTTTTTTTTATGAGGATTCAAATACAAGCTAATATATTACATCTTTCCATTTTGCAAAACTAACCAAAATAGGAGAAATACATTTCTTTAGCAAATTAAAATACAAAGTAAATAACAATACAAATAGGTTTGAAAACCCAACAAGTATTTTCCCTTCCATAGTGATATGAATAAAATAAATACACTTCTTTCTTTTGGGAAATAAATACAACAATGGCTCTCTTTTTCTTTACAAGCTACAATATTAAATACATTTGTCTTTTAAACTTTTCTGCAACATAAAACAACAACTATTCCCTTTATCTTTTCTTTTCATCCCAAGCAACCTGCAATAAAATACAACTTTGACCATGGAGAGCTCACCTCCCAGCCTAGGCTTACTAGAAGCCACCCCCGAGCTTGGAGAACCAAGCACTAGACGGGTTACAAATAAACAAACAACACAACAACAAAGACAAACACTCAATATGCACCTTCCCATCCCAAGCTACACTTTCACCACATTTTGTGATGATCATTCCATGGGTGGAAGTGGACCAAGTACCATTGGGGAGATTGCAAGCCAAATTACAACTCTAGCCACTTCATGGCAATATAAAATACAACAAAAGATACATCTCCACACCTTATGCCCCCGAAAGGCTCAAAGGCTATATTTTCTCCCCTTGTGACTCCCAAATGCATACACAAGGCTATGCAGCAAGGGTCACAAAGGACACCCTTGAGATCACTCTCCATAAGGAGAGCCTCTCACCCAAGGCTGTCAAACTCCTTTCACCCCAAGACCATCCTACTCTCCCAAGAGTAGGAGGTCTTGGACACTCCCAAAACAAGAGCACATAAACAAGAACATAGAAATGAAAACTTACATTTTTCTCCTACAACAAATTACACATACACATCTCTTTCAACAAGCATTTCTTCCTTTCAAAAAAAAAACATCATAAACAATATAAACAAAAGGGAATAAAACCAACCTTAATCTGCCAATAGGTATGTTAGATCTAGTTGGGGATGAGCTACCCAAATCCACACAAACTTTCCACCAACCCTTCACCAAAATTCTATCCTACAACTGATTTTCAAAACAATGCATAATCTCCAACAATGGAGAGTGGGTGATTATTCACTAAGTCCCTAATCCTTGCCTAAGAAGGCCTCTCACACACTTCCCAACCCCTTGGATGAGGTGAGAGTTCCCATTGGTTGCTCTTCCCAACCTCTTACACATTACTAAAACTGGAAAGGGAAAAGGTGAGAGAGGATGGGGAAGAGAGTTTGACATCAAAAGGGAAGGTTGTCTATCCTAGGAGGAACCTTCTAAGTTGAATTTTCGCTCACCTCGAAAAAACCACTTTTTGAGGTGACTAAACAGTCACATGGGAGTAGTCACATGTTTCAAAATACCCCTAACCCATAGGTACACCCTTTGGACCTTTGGAAATGCCCTAAAACTGACCCTAGGAGTCCATTTAACCCTTTAGAAACCCAACTGAAGTTAACCTACGGGTCAAACCTGAGTTGACCACTCCCAAGACTCCCTACCCAAGGCAAATTTGGGACCACACTCATTTGTTTGAATGGCTTTGGTAGAAACAAAACTCCCTCCAAGAGACAAGTCAAAATCAATGACACTAATCATCACATGTGTCAAGTGACACAATAAAATACAATATAAAAATCACACATGGAATTTGTCTCTTGTAGGTTTACACAATTAAATAAAAATCAAATTAACACACATGCATAATTTACTTTCACAAATAAAATACATTACAAACGGGGTGTTGTCTCTCTAAATAGATAACGCCTGGCTTAACAAACGTACATTGGTCTAGGTTTGGTTCTGCATATAAATTCCATGGTCACATGGATAATTTTCCTGTGCATCTCAATTAACACATTAGCAATTCCAAATAATCACAATTATACATAATTAAATACATGGATTTCATTGCACATCAAACACTCATACATTTGGCAACAATAATTCAATATCTCATTCATTCAAATTCAATTCCACATAAGCAATTAACATAATTCTCAAAATTGAACTATTCATAAAATAAGCAACATTTTTCTATCATCAAAATGAAGTCCTGCAATTCCAATAATGACATTCACCATTTCAAAGTAATTCTATTCTAGCAACATATAAAGTTTCATAATCATCATGCATAAAATAAAGCATCAACATATGTCAGTGTAATCCAAATCATGGAATCATATAGTTTCTAAATCCATAAAGCATAAAATAAAGCATCCATAATAGTCTCATTATGCAAAAAACTGAAAATATCAAACTGAGTTGGGGTAGGGCCTCACACCCTCCCCCTCTAGGCATGAACTTCCTCTTGGAGTTCATCAAAAAGGTGGGGGTACTGTGATCTCATATGTGTTGCATCCTCCCATGAGGCCGTGCCCTCATCATAGCAATCCCACTGGACCCTAACCTGGTCCAGCTCTCGACCTCGAAGGGTCAGCATCCGGCGTGCCAAAATGCGAATGGGCTCCAAAGCTAGCTACCCGTCCGACTCCACCTGCAAGGCATCCCAATCTAGAATATGAGACTCATCATAGATATTCTTCCTCAAAACTAAAACATGAAACACATCATGGATGCGCGATAGGCTAGGTGGCAATGTTGAACGGTAGGCCACTGGTCCTATCCTCTCAAGTACCTCAAATGGTCCTACAAATCAAGGTGTGAGTTTAGAACTGTTTCCATAACAGATTGGACTCTTATGTGGTCGCACTCTCAAGAAGACTCTGTCTCCAACCAAGTAGCTACGATCTATCCTCTTTGCATCTGCATATTTCTTCTGTCTATCTTGTGCCTCTCTAAGATGCTTCCTAATCAAATTCATCTGTTGCTCCATATCCCAAACTATCTTAGAACCAATAGCAACTCTGTGATTGAGTAGTGAGCTCTAGGCTATTGGCCTTTCTGCATGTGCAGACCCCATTTATGTACACTTACTATTTGCAGTAGTATCATCTGATTGTGGGTAAGGTTTCCCACTATGGTTTTTCTCCTTACAAGGTTTCCACATACAAATATTGGTGTTATGTGTTGTGGATGACTTTGTGTTTATGTTTCATGCAGTAATCTTTACTAGTATAGCAACTAACTATTAAAACTATCTATCGGCATACTTACCTGGTTTACTAGTATTAAGCATTAAGTTGGTTAAGTTATTTTTGGTTTGAATTTATTAGACAATTGATTCACTCCCCCTCTTAGTTGTCTCCGGTACCTAACAATTGGTATCAGAGCTTAGTCCTCTTTTGCAGAAGTTTAACAGCTTGAGAAGATCCAATGTCTACTAATTATTTCAGGAAGGATAGTCCTTAACTTGATGGAACCAACTATGGCATATGGAAGATTAGAATGGAGACACATCTAAATTGCAATAGAAAAGACATTTGGGAAGTTACAAAGAAAGGTTATACTGCTGCTGTACCTGGTCAGCCAGTCCAACTAACTTGACAAAAGATGAGGAAACTGATTGCAAAGCAAGAGAAGCACTTTTGAGCGCATTATCAGATCAACAAATCATGGGACTATCAAATAGGTCTACTGCTAAAGCTATTTTGGATCATTTGGAGACATTGAATGAAGGAGATTCCACAGTCAAAATTGCAAAACTTGAAAGCTTCCAGGTCAGCTATGAACATCTCAAAATGGAAGAAGATGAAAGGTTTTCTTCTTTTATGGAAAGAGTAAATGAAATTGTTTTGGGTATTAAATGTTGTGGAGGAACCTTAAGTGAGGATGAAATTGTTTCATAAGTTTTAAGAGGATTGCCACTGGCATATAAAATGAAGGTTACTGCTATAAATGAGTTGAGAACAATGCCTAATACATCAATAACTAGGGATACATTGATTGGGAAACTTTCAACTTTTGAAATTGAAGAATTTGGTCCCGTTGCTACTATTAAGATATATTTAGCCTTTAAAGAATCAACATCATCTACTCCTTCACTTGGCAAATCTGATTGGAAAGCCTTTTATGCAAGAGAACTTGAAGAAAGCAAGAAAGAAAATGAAGAACTTGAAGAACTTGAAGCATGATTTGCAAGGAAAATGCCTAAAGGTCCAGTTGGAAGTAAGTATGAAGGTAAAGCACCCTTTAAATGTTTTAACTACAATAAGATTGGTCATATTGCTTCGAGATGCCCTCATAGACATGCTTGACTAAGAGAAGAAGCTAGAAGAACATACAAACCTAATCCTAAATATCAGAGATACACATTTAAGAAGAACAAACACAAATCTTGTTACATTGTTGATGAAGCTATGACTGATGATTTTGATGAGGATCCAGCAAACAATGGATGGGTTTTTGTTGCTATAACAAAAGATCAACCAGCACCTACTGCTCAATTGGTAGAAGAAGCCCTAGCAGCTAAAGTTGAAGTAAAGGATGAATGGATCATTGACTAAGGATGCTCACATCATATGATAGGAGACAAAGGTAAATTCTTTAACTTTCAAGAATATAATGGAGGTTTAGTAAGATTTGGAGATGACAAAGCCTGTTCAATCAAAGGTAAGGGTACAATATCTCTTGATGGTAAGCATAACACTGACAATGTCTACTATGTTGAAGGATTAAAGCATAATCTTTTAAGTGTTAGTCAATTAGTTGAGAAAGGATTTCAGTTACAATTTAAAAATGGAAAATGCAAAATCATGAATAGAACTGGTTTGGAAATTGCAATTGGTAATCAGACTAGAGGTAATATCTTTCATTTGAATAACAGTGAAAAGACATGCTTGATTGCACATATAGATGAAAGCTGGTTATGGCATAAGAGACTCTGTCATGTAAACTTTGATTGCATGATAAAGATCAGTACTTCTAAGGCAGTTAGAGATCTACCTAAAATTGTCAAACCTCAGAACACAATATGTAAGGAATGTCAATTTGGAAAGCAAGTTAGAGCTAGTTTCAAAAGTATTCTAGAAAAATCCAATAATGCTCTTGATTTGATTCACACTGATTTATGTGGTCCAGCTTGAACTAAAGGCTTACAAGGTGATAAATATTTCATGCTAATCATTGATGACTATTCTAGAATGTGTTGGGTTACTTTTCTAAGAAAAAAATCAGAAGCACTTGGAAAGTTCAAACTATTCAAAGCAATGGTTGAAAATGAAATTGGTAAGAAAATCAAATGCTTAAGATCAGATCAAGGAGGAGAATTCACATCTAAGGACTTTAATACATTCTGTGAAGTGAATGAAATCAAAAGATAGCTATCAGCACCTCGAACACCACAACAGAATGGAGTTGTTGAAAGGAAAAATAGATCTATCTTGGCTGCAGCAAGAACTATGTTATAATAAGAAAATTTACACATGTATTGGAGAGAAGCAGTTAGTACAACGGTCTATACATTCAACAAAGTTCACATCAAAGGTGAAACCGGTAAGACACCTCGTGAACTATGGTTTGGTAATACTCCTACTCTTAAGTATTTCAGATTTTTTAGAAGTAAATGTTATAACAGAAGAGATGAGTATATTGGCAAATTTTATCCTAGAAGTGATGAAGGAATATTTCTTGGTTATTCATCTAAGAGCAAGGCATATAGATGTTTTAACAAGAGATTGTAGAAAATTATTGAGAGTACAAATGTAAAGATTGATGAACAATTTAGAGGAACTTCAAGGTATATAGACTCTGAACCAGCAACATAAATTTTGACTAATGAACTTACACTAAATCCACTGGTAGATAATGAAGATCCAGTTACCTCGGTACCATCTGAGGATTCCACAATAATTGAAGAACAACAACAAACAAAGACACCCTGATATGTAAGATTAAATCATTCTGAAGATCAGTTAATTGGAAACAAATTTAAAAGAGTTATGACAAGAGGAATATTGGCAAATGAAGAGGTATGTCTTATTTCTCAAATTGAACCATCATCTATTAATGAGGCATGTGAAGATAAATTTTGGATTAAAGCTATGGAAGAAGAATTAGAACAAATTGAGAAAAATAACACTTGGACATTAGTTCCCCAGCCTAAAGATAAAAATGTAATTGGAACCAAATGGGTATTCAGAAACAAACTTAATGAAGATGGTATGGTTGTCAGAAATAAAGCAAGACTAGTGTGTAAGGGATATTCTCAGAAAGAAGGAGTTGATTACAATGAAACCTTTGCACCAGTAGCTAGAATTGAGGCAGTCAGATTATTCTTGGCTTTTGCAGCACACAAGAATTATAAAGTTTATCAAATAGATATTAAATGTGCATTTTTGAATGGAGATCTTGAAGAGGAAGTATACGTTGAACAACCTGATGGATTTTCTTTGACAGATGACAATGATATGGTCTGCAAGTTAAGAAAAGCTCTGTATGGATTAAAACAAGCTCCAAGAGCTTGGTATGCAAGATTGGATAAGTATCTTTTAAAGATTGGTTTTACTAAAGGAAATGCAAACATCAATTTATATTACAAAATAACTAATGATGACATCTTGATTATAGAAGTATTCGTTGATGATATAATCTTTGGAGGAGAAGATGGATTATGTAAGGAATTTTCTACTAAAATGCAGCAAGAATTTCAAATGTCTATGATTGGAGAAATAAAATTCTTTTTAGGATTGTAGATTTATAGACTGATAAAGGTATATTCTTGAGTCAATCCAAATACTTGAAAGAGTTACTAAAGAAATTTGGGATGGAGAACTCTAAACTGGTAAGCACACCTATGACTACAAATGACAAATTATCTCAAAGGGATGAATCTACACCTATTAATCCAACTAGATACAAATCTATGATAGGAGGTTTACTATATTTGACACAAACTAGACCTGATATTATGAAAGCAGTATGTATTGTTTCAAGATTTCAAAGTAATCTTAGAGAAAATCATGAATCAGCAGGAAAAAGGATTTTTTGGTACTTACAAGGCACTATAAATCTTGGATTATGGTATCCTAGAGATGAAAACTTTGAATTATGTGCATACATTGATGGAAATTGGGCAGGAGATGTGGATGATAGAAAAAGAACCACTGGTGGAGCATTCTTTCTTAGAAATAGACTAGTTTCTTGGTTGAGTAAGAAATAGAGTTGTACATCTTTATCAATAGGAGAATCAGAATATGTTGCAGTAGCAACTAACTGTACACAAGTACTATGGCTTAAGCAAATGTTGAAAGACATAAAGGTAAAATGCAAGGAACCTATTACTATATATTGTGATAAAGCTGCAGTAATTGATATATCTAAGAATCCAGTACTACATTCTAAAACAAAACATGTTTCTAACAAACTAAATTTTCTAAGGGAAAAAGTTGAAGAAAAGGAGATAAAACTAGTTTATGTGAATACTAAAGAACAGCTTGCAGATATCTTTACAAAACCTTTGCCTAAGGAGACTTTTGAATATCTCAAAGATCAGCTTGGAGTCATACCACCATTGGTAGAGACTTAGATAGTTGATGATTATCATCAACCGACAGAATTAACAGACAAATCTTTTACTTCGGTCTTTGATGAGGAAGCTACTTCTAAGGGGGAGTAGTTGGTATATTGATTGGTATTTTGTATATGAACTTAGTTTTGTTGTAACTTTGGCATTTGATGTCAAAGGGGGAGAGATATCTATGGAAAAACACATTATCTTTTGAGGAACTTTGGATAACACATGTTGCTCCCAGCGGGAGAGATTGTTGTTTGGGAGAGACTATTACTCTCTGTATTCGGGTTATGATCTTTTTGGAGATTGTTGGTTTTTGGCAGTTCGGTTTTGGCACTTTGATGGTTTTTCCATCTTGTGTTGCCATGAATGCCAAAGGGGGAGATTGTTGGTATTTTGGTATGGTTTTGTCATTGATGTCAACAGCTACTAAAACACTAGCACTTTGGAGATCTAGTAGAATTCACCAGCAAGCAAGTAACTATTGCACAATTACTGGTATATGGTTCACCGACAGGATATAATGATCACCAGCCCTTGGAATGATATGGAAGACACTTGGTAATATCAAAGACATCATGTGAACATCTTATCTTAACAAATTAATCATTGATATATTCATATTTGCATATTTGTTTTTACCAACAAATAGGTCAAGGATTATCTAGGGTTACACCCGCAGGTTTATCTTATCCAGATCAGCATGGCACGCTATGGAAATGATTAATTATTATTGTAAATGCATTAAGCCAACATGTTCAATCGGTTATTGCATCAGGTATTATATTGTTTTTAAAAAGATTTTTATTGTAATATCTTGTAGAGCTGACCTACTAAAATTGGTCTTAGGTTATGGTATAAAGGTAAGATCTTATTTGTAAGATCAAGTGTGGAATGAGAAAAAGAATTGTGTGAAGGTATATGCAAGATTAAGCAGTGCAATACACATAGACATCATTTGAGGGTGAAGTTAGATTTTTGTGAAAGCATATCAGCATTACACCGGTACTGAATCTAGCATATGAAGATGTTATTTTGTGCAGTACATTCTTATTGGATTTAACCATCCAACTATAGTCAGTGTGACTCCCATTTTGTGATTGAGCAGTGAGATCTAGGTTGTTGGCCTTTCTGCATGTGCAGACCCCATTTATGTACACTTACTATCTGTAGTAGAATCATTTGATTGTGGGTAAGGTTTCCCACCAGGGTTTTTCCCCTTACAGGGTTTCCACATACAAATATTGGTTTTATGTGTTGTGGATGACTTTCTATTTATGTTTTATGCATCAATATTTACCGGTATAACAATTAACTATTAAAACTATCTTCCAGCATACTTAACTGGTTTACTGGTATTAAGCATTAAGTTGGTTAAGTTATTTTTGGTTTGAATTTATTAGACAACTGATTCAGCCCCCCCTCTCAGTTGTCTCTAGGACCTAACAATGACATCATGATGCATAAAGATATGGAGATTAAAGAAAATGATGTCACTTTTGATTCATTAGATACGGGATTACATAGTAATGTTGCTATAAATTCTTGTTGAATATATAGAAATCTAAACTTGGGGATTGTAATGCTTCAAAATCCAAGTTCTTTTGAGGTGCTTATTGATGGACAATTGCTAGGAAAAGATGAACAAATTTCCCTTTGTAGTGGGAGCTCAATGTCCACAGTGTGTTCCTCTTCAATGTTCTATTGGAGAAGGTATTCATTGTGTGTGGAAGACTGTTTATTTGACTCGCCAGTCATGCTAGGAGCTGATGCCTTTAAGAGCTGATATGTATGTTCCTCAAATGTTTGATATTCTCCAAAGGTTCTATTTAAGTACACTAGATAAGAGAAAAGGAAATTAAACCTCAGAAAATACATTTGGGCAGGCTCAAGACCAAACCCCCTCCTTCAATGCAAATGTTAAAAGCTTCAATCAAATGAAGATTAGCAGGTGTATATGCCAAATTCCCTTGCTGGAGTGTAGCGTAGAAGTTTGGGGAGTGTAGAAAAGCTCAAGTAAATGCCAATGGTTTTCAACCAAATTAAAATCCAACGTGGTAGATGTGCAAAACTCGTCCTCCTGTGTGGCATTGAAAGCAACAGAAATGTTGAAACCCTGAAATGATGTAGTATGCAAGTGGCGTTAAAATCTAAAAACCCATGTGAAATGGTGGAAGGCAAATGAAAAAGTTTTAAACCCAAAGCAAATGCCATTGGCAGGTGAATGGAAAACCTCCTCCCATGTAGCATGTTAAAAGGCTTAAAACAAATTGCACTTGGTAGGCATTAAGCCAACCTTCTCCCTACGTGGGCTTGTGGAAGTTAGGAAGGGCCATTAGAAACTTTAGCAAAATGCATTGAGCCTCCCTCCTCCTAATCGTGTGTCTCTGGCTTGTCGAGATATGAACATGGTTTTAGAATTTTAAAGCAAATGCAAAGGCAGGTGTAATTAAATGCTAGAAACATTCTACCAAATGCATTGGCAGCAATGGAAAAGGCACATAAAACTTCCAATACAATTACCTAATAGGATTCCCAAAGATACTGAGAGGGGGGGGTGAATCAGTATCTGACTGGTAGAATAATTTTCTTGACTTATAACATGAAAATCATATCAAAAGTGTGTACCAGTAAACCAAAAATAATGCAATAAATAAGGATAGCAACCACAATATAAGAGACACACCATAACATAATATTTTAACAAGGAAACCCAGTGTGGGAAAAACCTTGGTGGGATTTGTGACCCACAATATTCGCTTAGCCAATAAGAGAATATTACTACTTACAATAGCGGTCTGCACATGCAGGAAGGCTAAGTGTCTAGAGCTCACTGCTCAATTACAAAGAAGTCACACTGACTTACAAAATGGATTATACAAATCCAATGTCTTATACTACTTCAGATCAGCATCTACTATATGCCAAATTCAGTACCGGTTTAAGCTCTACAATATACATAAACCCATATCCAATATCTGCCTTACAATTCACATATTAGGTCTACATTAATTCTTCCATCTATCTATGTCCTAAATGATCTACAATGATCTCATACTTATATGAGTCATGTTACAATCCACCAAGTCAACATATAAAAGATTTTACAATTAATTATAAAATATATTTATACAAAATTCTTGTCGGCTAGGGTGTCGGTAATCTTCCTCTTGGTGCTGGTGATTTGTATGCCCCTGTAGAGTCTGTCGATGCCAGTGTCTGTGTCTGCCTGTCGGTATCACATGATTGTAAGGTTGCCATCAATAAAAATACCTTCAACCGCCTACAATTTCTCATTGGAGTGTGCATTTGCCAACAATCTCCCCCTTTGGTATTGATGGCAACACTCATGAGAAAAATCAAAAAGTGTCAAAAAATGATGTCAAAAAGAATCTCCCAAAATATCTTACCAAAACTATGTTGTCAAAAATGTATGCCCCCCCTGAGCTGATGATGTCCTATTTCGATCATTTTGTTAGGATTCCCACAGATACTGAGAGGGGGGGTGAATCAGTATCTAACTAGTGTACAAAATTTCTTATCTTAAAACATGCAGAATATATTATAACAGTGTATCGGTATGCAAGAAATAATGCAATAAATAGAATAAAAAACATCCACATGAAGAGCCCACCATGACAAAAGGATTTAACGAGGAAACTTAGTGTGGGAAAAACCTCGATGGGATTTGTGACCCACAATATCCACTTACTGGCCAATAAGAGAATATTACTTACAATAGGGGCCTGCACATGCAAGAAGGCCAACTTCCTAGAGCTCACTGCTCAAATGGGAAGTCTCACTAACTTACAATGTGGATTATACAAATCCAGTATCTTGTACTGCTTTACAATAGCATCTATAATGCCTGATTCAGTATCGGTTGCTGCTCTACTTCTTACATAAACCCTTTACCCTATATTTCGTATAATAGGTATGCCTTAATATTTCGCATACATCACTTCCTTCACTTTTTTCCTTATGTACAAAATGTCTACAATGATCTCTTTTATATATAAGAGACATTTTACAACATGCCAAGTCAGCTTACAAAGTTTTTACAATAATAAACAAAATATAATATAACAAAATCCTGTCGGCCTCTGTGCTGGTATACTTCCTTTCTCTATGTCGGTGCCGGTGTCCTGAGTGTCAGTGTAGAGTCTGATCATTGATGCTGGTGCACTAACTTGCTGGTGTAATGCCCTGCCGGTGCCATAGGATTGTAAGGTTGCCATCAATGACAAAACCTTCAATCACATACAATGTGTCATTGGAGTGTACATATGCCAACAATCTCCCCCTTTGGAATTGATGGCAACACTCATGAGAAATTTCAAAAGTGTATCCAAAAAATGTGAAGTCCGAAAATGTTACCAAAAATGTGTATGTTCCCCCTGAGCATATGATTCCTATGATGTTGAATTTTCTCATCCCACTACTCCCCCTTTGGCATCAATGACAAAGGTTGTCAAGATGTCAGTAGAGTTAGTAGTTTCAACCTTGTAGCTGGGTAGTTACAATTTGAAATAGATCTGCCAAAATCAAGTTTATACTCTCCATAAACTTTTTACTATCTCTTATTGTTGTCTCTGTTCTTTTAACTGTACCGGTGAGATGCTGCAAATGTTCTGCCGATGTTTTCTATCCCTGTATTAGTGCCTCAGATACTTCCTTCCGTAATGATGCTAAATAGTCCAATCTTGGACTCAGTTTTAATCTCAGATGCTTTGCCTTATTCACTATTCTCTCTTTTTCTCTTTCCAATTTAAGTAATTCTTCCTCAAAATTTGCTATCTTCTGTTCAAAAACTAATAATGTATCAGGTGAGTTAACAAAATTATCTGCAAGTTTATTGATTTCATCCTGTACCTTGCTCATCTTCGTATCTATATCTATAGTTAAAAGGTTTGTCTTACAGGTGTCTTTGTACTAAGTTTTGTACTCTTTTAATAAATTACACAGTTCCGATAGAAGTGTGTCAAAATCTCTAGTACACTTCTTTATCTGCTCATCAAAGAATCTTTGTTTATCAATTTCTACTTTGTCTTTCAATGTCTCTTCCTTCATTTTCTCAATGTTCTCTGTGATATATTTACACAAGGTATCAAGTTGTCTTAAAGAATCTTTATTGTCTATATTACAGTTAGGAGCAATTACCTTCAAAATTGGTATGGTGTCAGCAATTGCCTTATAAGCTTGTGAGCTGCAATCTGTTATCTTTTTAATTGAATCCAAGAGTACCTCAGTCACATTAGTTGATTTGTACCCTGATGATGAACCAACATTCTGAGTACCGCCAGTGGAAGTAACCAAGCTTGTATTGACCTCTGGTAGGTCTGTTTGTGTTTGCATTTCCTTAAGCAATGGTTTTTCTACTTTTCCAGTAGCCGATGGCTCTATTTCCTTATGAACCTATTCCTATTCTTGTTGTTGTTCCTATTCAAGAGCCTTTTGCTCTGTTTGTTTCTTTGTTTGTTGCATTGTCTTAGTCTGAGTCTGAGTTTCTACCTTTTGCTCTTTGTCATCTACCGGTTTCTCCTGTGTGTTATCAGTTTGCTCAGCTACCGGAGGCTCACTAGCCATGTCAGTCTTATCAGCTGTATCTTTGTCTACCACAATGTTGATCTTTTGAGTATCAACATCCACTGTATATAAGATTTCAGGATTAGGATTGACATCCTCTACATCCATACTTTCAATTATCTGTTGATCTTTTGTAGCTGTTGTTTTTATTGGTGGAGTAATAAAAGGAGGTGGGGGTAAGTTGTCTTTAACCTTGATAGTGGGTGGTCCACCAACTTTACCTTTACCCTTGTCTCTTTCTTTCTGATATACCTTTATAGGTTTGTGGCTCATGTATTCTTCTTGTTTTTCTTTTTCCACTAGGAAAATGTCCCATGCATTTTCTATCTCCTCAGTCACCTCATTAACTCTTCCAACCATTAAAGCAATGTGTCGGTGTGCAGTAGAAAATATTGATCGGTTGGCTTCATCAATTAAGTCATCAATTTCTTTGGGTGAATTCACTGGATATACAACAAGTAGCTTTTCTATCTTTATTTTCTTGTCAAGTTCTACTACTACTTGTCTTCTTGCTTCCAGTCTTTTAAATAGTTCATCTGGTACTTCATCTACTACTTCCATAAAAAATTTCTTATACATATCCATATGCAATATAACACTGTTTCTACTTGTTCTTTTTCATCAGCTGTCAGAGTGTCATATAGTTTCTCTATATTCTTCAATTTCCCTTCCTCTATAATTTCATTTAACAGTATGTCAAGAGGGGCCAAGTCTTTATTTGTTCTCTTCTTCTTCTTGGGTGTCAGTTTCTTCTTCTTTGGTGTAGCCTTTCTTACCGAAGATCTCACTGCTTGTTGTTTTTGTCTTGTCCTCCTAGGTGAGGGTGTGGTTGCTGGTGAGGGATCTCTTTTTCTTACAACTCTTTTGAAAGTTGCAGGCATGTCATTCTCTAAAGATGTGCCTACCAATGATAGGTGAGTTTTAGGTTGTGGAGCTACTAACTCATCCTCTGTTATACCGGTTTGTTCCATTACTTTATCCTTGATCTCCTTTGCTTGCCTAGAACCTTTTCTTACAACTGCCTCAACCTTTTTCACTCTTTTCTTAGATTGTATTTGGCTTTCAATAGTTTCTGCACTACCAAATATTTCTTCCTTAGGTTCTTTAGGGTCTTCCAGAAGTTCTTTAGCATATGTTTCAATTATATGATCATCTGTTTCGTAGCCCATCTCTATTACCCAAACAGTTCTAGGGATGACTGCTTCCATCCAGATCTCATCCTTCTTGATTACAAAGCATATTTCATCCTTATATTTGTCAACAATCTTTTGTGATAATCGGATTCTTTTCTTCATTTTGGCCTTCAGTGCTTGAAAGAAATCATGGATATTGTTTTCCTTATCTTCTCCCATATTATTGAATAGTTTTGTTAGTTGTTTACCTACCGGTATATCATATCCAAGTTCTTTGTAGCCTATACCGGGAACCTATTTAGTTATATGTAGCATCAAACATACTAATAGATTTCCAAATTTAAAAGTTCCTTTCTTGTCCTTCTTAATCTTGCCTAAGTTGTCAATTAATTCAGCCTTCAACCACTCACATACATCAATCTTTGCATTATCTGTGACCATATCATAAGCACTCTTAATGCATAAACTTGAAACTGAATTAAGTCTATTTGCATGAGTAGCTTTATATCCTAATATCATGTTGATAAATCTCACATTAATATCTGTTACATCATTTACTCTTAAGGACCTTCTGTCGGATGTGGCACCAGTTAACTGAGTAACTAGGTCATTGGAAACATTCTTGGTTTTATGTAGCCTTTTACCAGTGGTTGGTAACCCTATGATAGCTTTCACAACTTCCTTAGTGATTTTGTGAATTGCATCTAACCAAAAAAATTCACCATGTACCCTGCTTAAGACTATCCTAATCACATCCTTGGGAAATTTAGGAATTCTAAGGATCTCTATAAATCCTAGGGTTTCAATGATCTTGTGTTCATCTTTCACATTGTCGGATTCATCATATATGACAGTTTTAAACATGGTTTTAATCTCTTCATCTCCTAGTTCCTCAATGTTACAATGAATGTAAATTTTGGGGTCTTCGGCATTAACAACTCCCTTAGGAATTTGAGAAAAAGCACCTAAGGTATCATCTTTCTTTTCTATCTCGGGAACTAATTGAAATATGGGCCTAGGTCTTTTTATAACTTCGACAACAGTAGGGTTTGCTATATATTCAATTGCAGAGGTGGATGCCATGATAAAATACCTTTTACTGCCTTTAGGATGGATGATTGCTTGAAGTGTTCTTGCCTCTTGCTCGAAATGCCTTGGCTCAGAATCTTCGCGCTCTTCGTAGGTTTGAAATCTTGGTGAAATGAAATGGAGCCAAAACCTCAAATTTATAGTGTCTTTTCACCATCTAACACATTAAATGCATGCCAGTTAAATATTCACTTAACATTGTCTATCGGTAATAAGTAATTTCCAACTTCTCATCTCTAACCGAGGGACTAATAGCACATGTGTCATTAGATTGTCAAACCCTCAGGGAAACTTTCTTCAATTAGATGAAGAACTTCCTTTTGGTGGAGCATTGTTCTGTCCTACCAGTGAAGCATCACTCTGTCCTATTGGTGAAGCATTGATTGGTTCTACCGGTGGAGGAGTATTCCCAATATTTAGATTAGCTTTTCTAATCCATTGTTTTGAGAATTCTTTCTTAACCTCTTCAACCTTTTCTTTACCTTTCAAGCTAGAACTTTTGTTGTCTACCGGTGATCCTTAACTTCTACAAAATTTTGCAATATGCCCAATCTTGTTACATGCATAACAAGTTACATTATTCTTCTGAATAGCTTTCCCATAACCTATGCTAGTTTGTGTTCTGCATTGATTGGATAAATGTCCAAATCTTCCACAAACATAACATTTCACATTCATTCTACAATTTTCAGAGTTGTGACCAACTTTGTTGCACTTTGAACATTGACTGGTGGGTGTGTTGATATTCTGATAATTTCTAGATCTACATTCATTTTCTCTATGACCATACTTATTACAGTTAAAGCATTTTCCATTGAATTTATAAGCATTAGGTTGTCTTACCGGTTTGTTGTGATCCTAAGTATTTGCAGTACCAGAGCTTTCACCAACTTCAAAGCCATTTCCAGAAGTGTCACCTTTAGGTTTTTGATTCTTCAGCAAGGTGCTAAGTTCCTCTGAGCTTTTCTTGAATTTTTCTTTATGTTGATTTGCAGTTTCTAGTTCTCTTTCTAAGACTTCTTTCTATCTCATCAGTTCATTTGAGTCATTCTGAGTGTGTATCAGATCTGTTTTCAACATGTCATTTTCATAGCTAAGTCTTGTGTTCTCATTTGTTGCATCATTTAGTCTTCTGGTCAATTCTTATTCATTCTTCTTCCTATCCTCAATCTCTTTACAAAATCTCATAGTCATATCCTACATCTCATTCTTTGTTGTCATGTTTTCTTGTTTCATCTTGCTTATCTGATCATTAAGTGATTCCTTTTCATCATTCTCATTTTGCATCTTTTCACAAAGTTCTCTTCTCATATTTCGTGCAATAGTAAGATTCTCTTGAAGTGCCTGAATGATATCCTAAGATACCCTTAAATCATCTTCTAGTTTGATATTTTTCAATTTCTTTGCATCATCATCTGAAAGAGCTCCTTCAAGTTGCTTCATTAGATTTTCCATCTTTACCTTGTCAAGATCTCCCTCAAGCTGTTAGGCTTCTGAAAAATAGAGGACCAAGCTCTGATACCAATTGTTAGGATTCCCACAGATACTGAGAGGGGGGGTGAATTAGTATCTAACCGGTGTATAGAATTTCTTATCTTAAAACATGCAGAATATATTATAATAGTGTACCGGTATGCAAGAAATAATGCAATAAATAGAATAAAAAACATCCACATGAAAAGCACACCATGACACAAGGATTTAACGAGGAAACCCAGTGTGGGAAAAACTTTGGTGGGATTTGTGACCCACAATATCCACTTACTGGCCAATAAGAGATTATTACTTACAATAGGGGCCTACACATGCAGGAAGGCCAACTACCTAGAGCTCACTGCTCAAATGGGAAGTCTCACTGACTTACAATGTGGATTATACAAATCCAGTATCTTTTACTACTTTACAATAGCATCTATAATGCCTAATTCAGTATTGGTTGCTGCTATGCTTGTTACATAAACCCTTTACCCTATATTTTTCATAATAGGTCTGCCTTAATATTTCACATACATCACTTTCTTGACTTTTTTCCTTACTTACAAAATGTCTACAATGATCTCTTTTATATATAAGAGTCATTTTACAACATGCCAAGTTGGCTTACAAAGTTTTTACAATAATAAACAAAATATAATATAACAAAATCTTGTCAGCCTCTGTGCTAGTATACTTCCTTTCTCTGTGCTAGTGTCGGTGTCCTGAGTGTCGGTGTAGAGTCTGATCATTGATGTCAGTGCACTAACTTTCCAATGTAATGCCTTGCTGGTGCCATAGGATTTTAAGGTTGCCATCAATAACAAAACCTTCAATCACATACAATGTCTCATTGGAGTGTCCATATGCCAACACATTTTTCTCATCTCACTACTCCCCCTTTGACATTAATGACAAAGGTTGTCATTCAATATTAGTGGAGTGTGTTTCCTGCCTGGATCCTTGTATCCGGTGGGTTACAATCTGAAAGAGTTTAGCTATTGCCAAATTTAGACTCTCAGTGAAATTTTCACTATCTTTCAGTGCAGCCTCTATCCTTTGAATAGTACCAGTGAGGTGATGCATTTGTTCCTCAAGTGTCTTCAGTCCTTGAACAAGTGCCTCAGAGATCTCTTTTCTCAAAGAGATGAGGTAGTCCAATTTGGGGCTGAGTTTGCATTTAAGGTTTTTTTCCTTCCCTTTTATTTTATCTTTCTCTTTTTCAAATTTCTCAAGTTTTTCCTCAAGACTGTATATCTTCTTCTCTGTAACTGATAATGGTTCAAATGAACCAATGAGGTTATCAGCTATATTGTTGATCTCCTTTTGTACCTTACTTATTTCCTTGTCTATATCTGTTGTGAGAACATTTGTCTTGCATGTATCTCTGTAGAGTTCCTTAAACTCCATTATTGTTTTGTTTAGTGCTGGTAAAAGGGTGCCAATGTGTCCCATGCACTTCTTTATTGTTTTATCAAATAATTTCTCTTTCTCTTTATTCATTTTCTCCTTAAATGTGTCCTCATTTATTTGATCAACTTTCAAAATATTGCCGGTGATGTATTTAGACAATGTGTCTAGTTGACCTAAATAATCTTTAATATCCAAAATGCACTTGGGTGCTATCAATTTAAGAATGGGAATTGTATCATCAATAGCCTTATAGGCTTGTACATTACACTCTGTGATTTTCTTTATTGAGTCCAGTAAGACCTTTGTCACATCTATAGGCAAGAATTCTGCTATAGAAGTACCAGATGTCTGTCCAACTATTTTTACAATTTCCATGTTACCGATTTTAGTAATAACCTTGATTTCCTCTCTCTCAGGAGGATCTGTTTGGGTATGCATTTCTATTAGAAAAGTTTTTGGTTTTTCATTTTTTTCCGGTGGCACTATCTCAGTTTGAACCTATACATCAACTTGTTTCTATTTCGGTGCCTCAGATGATTTCTCTGACCTCTCAACTGTCGATTTCTCAGATGTAGTATCTAAATGTACTTCCAGTTTCTGTGAATTTGTCTCTACACTGTCCATTGTCAGTTTCTCTGATTGTTTCTTAGTAGAGTCCTCTATCAGTTTCTCTGTCTCTATGCTAACATTAATTTCCACATTTGCAATTGGTGGCTCAATAGCCACATCTTTCTTCTTATCCTCAGTGGTTTATTTATCTACCACAATGTTCACCTCTTGTGTAACAATATTCATGTTATACAAACTTTTAGACTCAGGATTTGTATCCTCTAGAGGAGTCTCCATACTCTCAGTAGTAGGTTGAGTGTCAACTGATTGTATCGGTGTAGTATCAGAAGGAGGTGGGGGTAAGTTATCTATTATTTTTAGGTTAGCAGGTCCACCTACCTTACCTTTCCTTTTGTCCTTGTCCTTTTGATATACTTTTATTGTCTTGGGTCTTTTGAGTTCTTCTTGTTTTTCTTTTTCAACAAAGAATATGTCCCATTGGTCTGCAATCTCTTCTAAAATTTCATTCATTCTCCCTGCCATCAGTGCTACGTGTCGGTGACCGGTTGAGAATACAATTTGGTTGGTCTCACTGATTAATTGATCAATTTCTTCTGGTGAGTTCATTGGGTGAACTGTAAGTAATTTCTCTATTTTTATTTTCTTATCCAACTCAACAATAGCTACCCTTCTAGCTTCAAGTCTTCTGTAAAGATCAGTGGGTATTTCATCAATAATTTTCATCAAGAATTCCTTGTAAATATCCAAGTGTAAAATTACACTATTTTCTATTCTCTCTTTGTCATCAGCGGAAAGTGTATTATATAGTTTGCTAATGTTTTTCAACTTTCCATCCTCTATTATTTCACTAAGGATCTTATCTAGTGGAGCAATGTCTTGTTTTACCTTTTTCTTCTTAGGAGTCAACTTCTTTACTGGAGGCCTCACTGCTTGTTTCTTTTTTCTTGTTCTCCTGGGTGTAGGTGAGGGTGTCGGTGAGGGTTTTCTTTCCTTTTCTACCCTTTTTAATATCACTGGTATATCACTCTCAGAAGAAGTTCCAACCGGTGAAAGATGAGCTTTCGGTTGAAGTCCTTCCAGCTCACATTCCTTGATACCAGTTTGTTTCAAAACATCTTCCTTAATTGCCTTTATCTGTTTGGTTCCCTTCTTCACTGTTTGTTCAACTTTCTTAACCCTTTTCCTTGACCGAATTCCACTTTCAATTCTTTCTACATTTCCAAAGACTTTCTCAGTGGGTTCCTTTGGTGCTTCAAGGAGGGCTTTTGCATAAGTTTCTATGATGTTATCATCTATTTTATAGCTTATTTTAGTTACCCAGATAGTCCTAGGGATAACTGCCTCCATCCAGATTTTATCTTTCTTAATTACAAAACATATTTTCTTTTGATATTTATCCACAATTGCCTATGATAGTCTTGTTCTAGTCATCATTCGAGCTTTTAGTGCCTGAAAAATGTTCATTTATGTTTTTCTCCCTGTTATCTCCCATGTTGTTTAATGTGTCCAAAAGTTGCTTTCATACTGGTATGTCAAAACCAAAATCTCTCCTACCAATATCGGGTACTTGTTTAGTAATGTACAACATTAAACATACAAGCAAATTTCCAAATCTAAAGGTTCCTTTCTTATCTCCCTTTATCTTCTTTAGATTGTTAATCAATTCATCTTGGAGCCATTCACACACATCTATTCTAGCATTGTTGTTAACCATATCATATGCACTTTTGATACATAGGCTTGATACTAAGTTTAATCTATTTGCATGTGTAGCCTTGTAGCCTAAAATCATACTGACAAATCTGACATTGATATCCTTCACATCATTTACCCTTATAGACCTTTTGTGAAATGTTGCGCCGGTTAAGTCACAACTTAACTCATCTACCGGTAAAGAAGTAATTTCAACTTCTCACCATCAACCGAGGGTATGTTAGCATGTTTTTCAGTTTGTTGCTAAACCCCCAAAGGATTTTCCTTCAGTTAGATGAAAAGTCTCCTATCAGTGGAGTGATACTATGTTCTACCGGTGGAGTATTCCCATCAATATTCTGATTTGCCTTTCTGATCCATTGTTTTGAGAATTCTTTCTTTACCTCTTCAACCTTTTCTTCACCCTTCAAGCTAGGACTTTTGTTATTTGCTGGTGAAGTCTTCCTTCTACAAAATTTTGCAATATGTCCAATTTTGTTACAAGCATAACAAGTCACATTGTTTTTTCTAAATAGCTTTCCCATATCCTATACCGGTATGTGTTCTACATTAATTATATAAGTGTCCAAATCTTCCACAAACATAACATCTTACATTCATTCTGCAATTTTCTGAATTATGACCAATTTTGTTGCATTTAGAACATTGACCGGTGGGTGTATTAGTGTTCTGATAATTTCTAGATCTACACTGATTTGCTCTATGACCATACTTGTTATAGTTAAAGCATTTCCCATTGAATTTGTAAGCATTAGGTTGTCTTACCGATTTACTATGATCATGATTGTTTGCAGTACTGGAGCTTTCACCAATTTCAAAGCCAAGGCCATTTGTATCACCATTAGGTTTCTGATTCTTCAGCATGTCAACAAGTTCCTTTGAACTTTTCTTGAATTTCTCCTTGTGTTGATTTGCAGTAGCCAATTAACTCTCCAAGATTCCTGTCTGTCTCATAAGTTCATTTGTGTCATTTTGTATATGCATCAAGTCCATCTTTAACATATCATTTTCATGACTAAGTCTTGTGTTTTCATTTCCAACATCATTTAGTCTTCTAACCAAGTCCTCTTAATTATTTTTCCTATCTTCAATTTCTTTACAAAATCTCATAGTCATATCTTGCATCTCATTCTTCATTGCATTGTTTTCATGTCTCAGCTTGTTTACCAGATCATTAAGAGTTTCCTTTTCATCTTCATCATTCCGCATCTTTTCACAAAGTTCTCTTCTTTTGTTCCTTGCTATAGTGAAATTTTCTTGAAGTCCTCGAATAATATCTTGTGCAGCCTTCAAATCATCTTCAAGTTTGATATTCAACTTTTCTAGATCATTAAATTTGAGGCCCATTTCAAAATTTTGCTCTACATTTTCAGAAAGGCACCTAATCTCAGTTTGACTAGCCTAGTTTGAAGAAGTATAAAATGGAACCAGTTGATTTTCAAATGGTAAGGCTTGGGAAATGTGTCCTACACCTTTCATTTGGCCTATGAAGTGTTTTGCAACTTTTAGATTTTAGTTTGATTCAATTTATCAAATACCCATTTCAAGGGGTGAGCTGAAAGTGTATCATAGGTGCAAATGCATCCTTTATTAAGTAGCCTACTTTAAGCACCTATAAGTTTTGACTGGTTGATTGTTATGGTGAAATTAAAAGTGCACTAAATTCTATGCATAAAAGTGAGTCCACATGCCAAATTTCAAGTCCCTATGAATCCATTTGCTCAGTTTGGCAAGCTCAATCTGTTTGCAATTTATATTGTTTGCATAAGTCCCTGTTTCAGGAGCTAGTCAGAGCCTTGCTTTGCACATTTGTAAAAGATGCCCCGATGAATGTCATGTTAGAATGTTTTTTCCAGGCTATTTCTGGTATAAAAGGCAAGCTATGTTTCAAATTTCAAGCTCCTGCCAATCCGTTTGATCAATTTTCAAAAGGGTTTCTTGAGCCACCTTATTTAGTGTTCCGTATTTTCATTGCTACATCAGTTAAAGTGGCTATTTTAATGAGCGCACTATTTGTACCATATTAGCTTCCTGGTCCAAATATGAAGTCTAAGTTTTGATCTATACTTCAAGGTACCTATGCCTCAGATTTGAGGGTCTATGGAGATCGTTTGATATTTTTAAGAAAGGCATCATGAGTTCCCTCCACATTGACTTTATTGGGTTCGCAGTGCTGACAAAGCTAGTTGGTCATATTCAACCATTAATATTTCTTCACTCAGGATTCATCTTGAGAAACCACTTGGTAGAGTTAATGTTTGTATATCAAAGTACACGCCTATCAGTTTGCGAAGTCCAAAAGGGTGTTTGGACCAGTTTGAAAATTATGTCTCTAGGATTAAATGTGAAAATGTGGCACAAGCGCTTGAAAGTTGCAAAAATCAGTTTAATGATCAAAAAATGGTGCCTATCTACTCCAGAGGTATGTTCAAGGTTCTTGAGGTGTTTTCAAAGGTCAGTTGCATGAAAACAATTTTTTTTTTAGTTGGACCCACTTTGGGGTCAGACCTGGCTCATGCCCTTGCAGTGTTGGTTTTATGGCAAGAATGTTCTTAGTATATGACATCATGATGCATAAAGATATGGAGATTAAAGAAAATTATGTTACTTTTGATTCATTAGATATGGGATTACATAGTAATGTTACTATAAATTCTTGTTGAATATATAGAAATGTGGACTTGGGGATTGTAATGCTTCAAAATCCAAGTTCTTCTGAGGTGCTTATTGATGGACAATTGCTAGGAAAAGATGAACAAATTTACCTTTGTAGTGGGAGCTCAATGTCCACAGTGTGTTCCTTTTCAAGGTTCAATTGGAGAAGGTATTCATTGTGTGTGGGAGACTGTTCATTTGACTTGCCAGTCATGCTAGGGGATGATGCCTTTAAGAGTTGATATATATGTTCCTCAAATGTTTGATATTCTTTAGAGGTTCTATTTAAGTACACTAAATAAGAGAAAAGACAATTAAACCTCAGCAAATTTATTTGGGCGGGCTCAAGACCAAACCCCCTCCTTCAGCGTGAATGTTAAAAGCTTTAGGCAAATGAAGATTAGTAGGTGTATATGCCAAATTCCCCTGCTGAAGTGTGGCGCAGAAGTTTGGGGAGTGCAAAAAAGCTCAAGAAAATGCCAATCATTTTCAACCAAAATCCAATGTGGCAGAAGTGCAAAACTCATCCTCCTGCGTGGCGTTGAAAGCAATAGAAATGTTGAAACCTCCAAATGATGCAGTATGCAAGTGGCGTTAAAATCTAAAAACCCCTGCGCAATGGTGGAAGGCAAATGAAAATGTTTTAAACCCAATGCAAATGCCATGGGTAGGTGAATGGAAAACCTCCTCCCACGCAGCATGTTAAAAGGCTTAAAACAAATTGCACTTGGTAGGAATTAAGCCAACCTTCTCCCTACGTGGGCCTATGGCAATTGGGAAGGGCCATCAAAAACTTCAGTAAAATGCATTGAGCCTCCCTCCTCCCTGTCATGTTTCTTTGGCCTATGGAGATATGAATAGGGTTTTAGAATTTTAAAGCAAATGCAAAGGCAAGTGTAATTAAATGCCAGAAACCTTCTACCAAATGCATTGGCAGCAATGAAAAGGACACATAAAACTTCCAATACAATTACCAGGTGAATCCAACCCTCTCCTTCACATAGCTATTAAACTTTCAGCAAATACCATTGGCAATGAAACCACCAGGTAAGGCACCATTAAAACTTTCAAACAAATGCATAGTGCCAGGTAAAGAGCATTATCCCACATTGGTTGTGGAGGAGAACGTTTTGATATTTAAAACTAAAGCTCCACCCATTCATAGTGTCAAAGCCTAGAAGGCTTTTGACGTGAGGAGGCTAGCTGGTGACCTGACGGACCCCACATGTGCATGGTTCCCAAGGCAAATTTTGCAGAGAATGGATGAGTTAACTAGTGAGCAGGTTTGAGGCAATCAGATGATGGTTTCTATGTCACAAGGCAAAGATGCATGAAGCTTAAGGATGCGAACCAGTGACCAAGCATATGCAGAAAAGGACGCGGTAAAGATCGAGAAAGTTTGTGGAGATCGGATGGCAGACACTATACCGCAAGGTGAAGATGCTCCCCGACTAAGCATCGTGACCCTTCGACTGATGACGTGGCTGGTCCAAGTGGTGGTCTAGCTGGCAGGTCCTGGCGAGGTGGTGATGACATGGTAGATAGGTGGTGATGACATGGTCGACAAGTGGCAGATAGGTGAGGTGTCATCCCAGTAGACCCTGTGAGTGAATTACAAGATGCCATGTGGCAGGGCATCAGATGAAAAATCAGGCAAAAAATTAAAGTTAAATATATAGTTTCAACAATAGAGTAAAATTGGAAAATTTAAATGATGGCCTACTATTCAAGATTAATTTGCTCAGAGGGTTTTTTTTTACCTGTAATGACAAGTATTATATATCATTAGAAAGCTCTTGGGATGAGGAATCTAGTCATGTGGTTAGTTTCAACAAACATAAGATATTTTTAGAGAAATTTCCATGAGAAGAAAAGGAGATATTTTTGCAATTGGGGAAAAAGGGACACATGGAGATCTCTGGTGCATTCTGGTCTTTTCCCCCCTCCTTCATATTCCCATTCCTTCTTGATTATAAGGGTTCTAGAATTTTGAGAGAAATGCTCCAGATTTCATGGTTTCCAGTTCTGAATTTCTTGACCCAAGTTTGTAAAATTCTATGTATCTTTTCAGGGTATAGAGGTTACATTGTAGTATGGTAGTTGGTTTTCTAACTAAAGGTTTTACTTATGTTAGGCATGAGTAAATTTCACACAAGATTGTCTCTAGGCATGTATTTCATTGTTACAAATTGAATCCTCAAGGAGGCTGGAATTTGTCATCTCCAGGAGATTGTTGTGACTGTTTGTAGGTATCCTCCAACGAAGGTTTTAAATTCTATAATCGGTCATAAATAATTGAATATGTATCCCAAATCTGATAATTTTGTGAATTAATCAAGTAATGCATTGGTATAAGGTATTGATGCAGGAATATTCTATAAGGAAGACAAGTTTGTAGCTAAGATTTACATTTGTAGTTCTGTGTGTGACTCCATGCCCAATGAACAAGGCACTGGTCTTTGAAGGATTTGGGGATACTTTTAGATTTATACAAATTTAAAGAAAACATATTTCCCTTTGTGTTTATGGGTTGTGTTCTATTCATTCCAAGCCTTGTTTCATCTATTGTTTATACAGATTTAGCCAATTTGTAGTGTGTTTCTAATTGGTTGGGTTTGTGGAATGATCTATCTGCTTATTGTTTGATGTTGCCATATGTTTGTAATAGGCTTTATTTAATACATCCAAAGGGTGTCCCCCCCTAGGTCTAGCAAAACCTAAAGTGCAGGAGGATCAATTAGGGTCCTATGTTATGTTGTCCAAGTCCTGATGTGTTCCATATTTTGAAATTGGCCATTTCATAGAAGGATTTCAGGTGAATTTGGGGTTAACCAGATTTGGTGAACAACATTCATCATCATTATAAATATCTTCAAGTTTTTTCCATACTTCATATGCAGTTTCAAGACCATGAACATCTACATATTCAGCATCAGACGGGGAACTGATAATAACCTCTAATGCTTGGTGATTTTCTTGTTGTTCTTTCTTCTAATCATCAATGAGGATTCCAATAGGTGTAATATACTTAATTACTATATGATCCCAATACTGACTACCAAGACTCTTAATGTAAATCTTCATTTTGTCACTCCATATTCTATAGTTATCTTTGTTGAACTTCGGGCCTTGTTTCTTCATCATGATCTACAAGATCTTTTCCTCAAGTTCTTATGATTTTAGATTAAAGAGGACCTGAGATGCTCTGATACCAATTAATGGTATGATGAAAAAATAAGTATCTGGTAGAATACTAAGAGGGGGGGTGAATCAGTATCCTGAAAAATGTATACAAAGTTCCCAAACTCAACTTCAATCACACAAAGTAAACATATCTCAGTCAAGATCAATATTCATAAGAATACTTGACATCAACCGATTTGATTGTTATGATAACTTAACAGTAAACAACTTCAATCTTGTTAACATCAATAGTGCTTAATCATATCTCAACATATTCCTCTGTCAATGCTTCTAGTTATCATGCCCTATCAGAAGTTAATCAAATCAACAAATAAGATCATAACCACAAAATCATTCACCGCTTGACACAAATGTGCTAGCTATCTGAACTCTTCTGAAGTTCACCCTATTAGGAGCCAAGCCTATTAAAGCTTTACAATAAGTCCTGTTAAGAACTAATTCTGGTTAAGAATCACCTAGTTAAGGGATTTACAAATATGCCTTGATGAAAAGAACAATACCCTGTTAGGAGTAACCTCATTGGAGGATTTAAGAATCCAAGCTAATGGACCACCTTGTTAGAGGATTTAATAAGTAACCAAGCTTGTTAGAGCTTATTCGGTTAAGGGATTTTACTTCTACTATAATTGTTAGAAATCAACAGGTTTCCTTGATCAATCTAAATAGAACTACATTTGTTTGATTAGATCCTTTTAAGCTTCAATCTGACTTTACTCAAAGTGCAGATCCATTCACGGGTAAGGCAACTATACACTCAACAGGTTTCTCCCAATCTTGCCAACAACCTTTACAAACAACGTCATCGACCTTCAATACAAATCAATTAGGTTGGTAACACAACAAAAATCTAATTTGCATCATCGAGATTACAAACAAGTTGGTACAATCTTGACAATTAGAAATCAAAATAATCTCTTCATATTCTTTAAGAAAATTCCAACTGCTCCATGATCACCGCTTCATCAGACTTTGTAACTCATTACGCATTGTGCATTAGATGCAATCCACTTTTCTCCTTCCCTAGATAATAAACAAATGTGCCAAAACAATATGAAAGTATCCTCATACAATGCTCACATGTGTCTGCATCATTACCACTCATCAGATATTAAACTAACAAACTTGATCGGTTATGGTTTAACAGCTGATAGGGTTGACTGGTTACATTGCATAGAAAGGTTTAACCCTTTACACCAGTTTACCAGTTCAACTCACAAACTTAACACACTAGTTTACAACATCTTTCACAAAGCTCTTCTTACCTATTACTAGCCAATATCAAAAACAAGAATATCAGAAATAACATGAATACCATTACTGGTTGAATTGACATCAATGACAACATATCATTAATGCAATCTATATGCAAAATGTTGAACAAACTAAAAATGCCAACAGTTCTCAATGTCCATTGGTGTCCTATAATCCTAATGCAAGGTTTTAGAATCCTTATCTCTCAGTAAATAGCTCATTTCCTCATCAAATGAAGATAGGTAAACAACCAATCATACTGCATCATTGGGCCTATAACTACTAGGAATCTTATCCAATGTTCTTGCAAATATGAGATTGAAAATAGGGACCAACTTATCTTCTTTCCTTATAATACCCATGAACCTTTTATAGCTAAAATTGGATTAACTCTTTCACCAAATTTTTCCATGAATGTAGGTAAGTATGAAAACCAATCTCTAGCATCTTCCTTCAGAGATTGAACAAAAAGCTTCATGAAAGCATCATCCTGACTTCTCAAAATCTCCCATCGAATCAGAAAACTCTTTCAGGTGCTGACATACTGATCCTAAGTTTTTCCCATTGAACTTTGGTAGATGTTCCCTAACCTTAGTAGGAACAGGGTTTGGGAAACCTTAAATACCACTAAAACTTAGTGGTTTATATCTTTCAATAGAAAACATTTTTTTGTGACTTGAAAAGGGTGCATTCATTGCATTTTACATTTAATATTTCTTAGGGATCTATAGGAAAATAATACATCTTTTCTACTCATTTCCCTATGTTTTTCCTTTATCACAATCTTTAAGTATTACAATGCATAACTCAAACATACTTCAAAGAACTCAATACAAAAATCTGAAAAATTATATCTTAGAAGTATGTAAAATAATCACTATTATTTCCTTTCTTAGTGCCTTACTCACTTAGTAGGGAAACATTTTCTACAAATGACTTTCATGAAAATATTTTTGACTTATGAAAACCAAAATACCTAGAGTTATTGTAGTGGCTGGAAATCGGCTTTCTAGTTTGCATTAGTGATAGATCTGAAACTACCTTCACATCGTCATTAAGCTCTTTTGGTATAGTAGCCACCTCTTTGTAGAGGATAAATATTTGAATAGATAGAATCTCTTCTCAAGTCAAATATTTTCAAAAGTCAACATTGCAACTCCTCTTTCATCACTTGAATTATTTCCTCAACTTGTTAGGGTACTTCATCATAAGAGCTCAAATCTACTTCATCTCTATTGCAAGTTCTACGATTCTTCTTTAGTTCTTCTACAAATAATGCACACTACTAGTGCAAAGATCTCAAAGTCGCCACTCACAATTTGTGAGGTGTTAGGGAATAGTCATGAAAAATGGATAAATCTAGACAAAACCTACATTGAAAGATGAATTACAATAGATCCTCAGGCAACATTTATGAGAATTGACTCAACTAACAAGGAGTTGGTACACTATAAGCTCATGACTCTTGTGCACTCCCCAGTAGAGTCACCATTTTATTGGTCCCCCCCCCCCCCCAAAAAAAAAGGTCTACACTACAACAAGGTAGAGACCAAGTTGATTCTTATAACTATTTGTGGAGAAGTCAACTTTGACTTGTTAAAATCTTCAAGAGATTGGACCAACTGACAAGGCTCTTCAAAACCTGGGAGGATGATCCCTTAATGCATTTGTAACCTCTGCACCATTCTGCCAAATGACATTAAAATGAAGCAAATTATCTCATTTTAAAGGGCTCAACAAAGAGGGAGAATGCTACAAAATGGCTAGTTCTCACTGATCCTTAACTGTTTTTGGAGCATGAGATGCCTTCAGTAAACACTAATCTGCATAAAAATGAAAAGATATTCTTATATTCCACAAATTAACAACAAGTTGTCGATGATTTTTTAGCACAAAACTGGTATAAAAGAAAGTTGCAAACTATGATGTGTGCCTTATCCATTGGGCACCTAAATTTACAAGACATAAAATGAAAATATAAAAAAAATTTATCTAATAGCATGAGATCTAACAAAATATTGCCTTACAATATTTCTCATATGCATATCCCAACCCAAACTACTTATTTGAATCCCTACATAAGCCCTTTCACTCTGCAATTCCACTTAAGCATTTAATTGACCCCTTAGATTAAAGCATGAACATAAAATATATACACCACAACAGTGCAATGAATGAGAAAACCCTTGATTTTACTTAGTCAAAACAAGATAGAATTACACACTGGAGAAATGGGTTTGAAACATGTTTTTATTTACTTAATCTGCTACTCTCTGTTACAAATTTTTTTACATATAACTCCTTTAAGAACCTATAAGAAAATAGACACAAGACTCTTATCTATTTCTCATTAAATGACTTTTACAACTTGCTCATTTCTCCTAGACTCACTATACATGACCAAGGATTTGGAACCAAATTTTGGACCAAATTTCTCGACCTCTATCTCATGGCCGTGAATTCCCTTTTATAGAAACAATGGAGCAAACAAGCTTTGGGACAGAGGTGACACCTGTCACAAGCCCATAAGACTGCTTGTGATTCTGTAGCAAAATATTCTTTATGATTTCCTAAAAACTATCCACACTGGCATTTATGATGAGGTAGAACCAAAATTCCTAACTACATTTTGGTAGAAACAAAACCCCTTGAGTCATGCCACTATCACCCTTGATGCCTCTAAATGGATTGTGAGATGCATCATTTTTTTCTATATATCATTTCTCTTCCAAAAGGGAACTTAGATCTCAACAAGAACTAAATTTGCCCCTAAACTAGAGGAGGATCTCCAACCTTCATGCCTAGGATAAAAGAAAATGGGAAGAGGAGCTCATAGAGGAACATAATAAGAAGGAAAGGCGTTGCAGCTTCCATGTTGTCACAAAGAAGACTGGCTGTTGCATCCACCCCAACCTTGTTTGACTCATGTCCCTTTGTGAGATCCTTACTAAAAACCCCTACCAACCAGTGGCAGAGGAGAAGTAGAGGATGTGTCATGCAGGGATTTTTTTGATGAAAAATGAATTTTAAGCATCCACTAACTATCCTCCCTATTTTCAAGGATTCTTTGACTATAAGCATACTCACTTAAAAAGGATTTCCATTCAGTATCATAGAGCTCACTTTAACTCCTTGCACGATACTACTCAAAAATCATCCTTGTCATTTTGAAACCTTTTTAGAAGATAATAAGGTTTATGTTCTTTCTACCAACTGAAAACACCACCTGGCTATATTTATAATAAAAAATAATTAGCTTGGTAGTGCTCATGCATGTGAAAAATTATTATTTTAATGCTTTGTACTCATCCTACCAGCTATAGACTTAGGAAATCATGCCTATCAAACCCAAGATACCATCATCTTCAACCTATCAATCTGATGCTTTCTGAAAAGGATGACTTTATGTGAATGATTTTGTTCTTATTTTGTTGTTCCTTAACTACAAAATTTCAGCTTCAGAATCCCTTTCAGGACACTGAATCACTATCTTTTGAATTATTTTCAGAGATAGTTCCTTAATTTACCAAACTGAGAATCCCTGATAATATGCACCCTCTGATCCTATTGACATGCCCTTGATCACTCTATTTCCAACTCAGAGATCATCCTTATCGCTTTATGCCTCTAAAATCTTAACTTCTTGTTGTCACGATAATAAGATTTGTTGAGACGACTCCCTAAGAACTATCGGCTCTTCTTGCCAGTTCAACTCCTCTCATCAAATAGCCTTTTGAACAAGTCTTCTGAAAAATTATTTGGCATCCATGTGTCTCAACTTGTCTACCTTTATCCCATGTCGACAAGCTTAGTTCTTTCTACCTTTATTTTCCCATGCGAGTGATAAGCAAGCAACTTTAATCATGTTTTTTGAAATACATTCGTAATTTACACTGTAGATCTTATCCAACCTGGCCCATCATATGATCACCATCGATCAATTTAATATTGACCCTCCAATGTGGCAAGTGTGTCTATCAAAAGCCTAACTAAGCATCACCAAATTACCTTCCAACTCAACTCTGTCTGCAGCCCCACTATCATTTTTTCTCAGTCTGCTTGGGACATGTGGCATCATCTCGTGATACCACGATCCTTAACTTTCATACATCTTCCTTCGCAGGCCTACAAAGGCCATCAGATCTATTCTCTTTTTACATGTAGGCCACAATGACCGGTTAATATTGGTTTCTAACCTTTGAGCATATTTTTGCTTCGATTAAAACATCATCATCCAGTTGGTGCACGTGCAGATTTACGGAAATTTTAGTAGACCGATAATTAGTCATAGATATATTGACTGAAATATTAAGGTTGGACTTAGGAAATTTTATCAACAGCCACAAAAATATCAAAGGGGTCCGACCATAGGAAAAAGAATGCAAAACTAGGTAAAAATTAAGAGGCCGACACAAGGGATAATGCCTAGGAAAGGAAACATGGTCCCTTTGACGTTGAAAATGACCCTCAGTTTTCAGTGACAAAGGTAATGAAGAAACATAATGAGCTTTGGGTTTTTAATAAAAGACCTGCCCGGATATACAGAAACCTCAAACCCTAAACCCTGAGAGCAAGAAATAGATAGCATCAGTAATTCAAAATGGCTAAAACTTTGACAAGGAGAATAAAATTTTTGCATAGTCATTTTCAGGACTATCATAATGTGTGATCCAGAATATTTGGGATGATTTCGAGGTAATTGTGCTGACACGTGAGAAGCTTGTTACCATCTTTTTTAGGTCTGCATATGAATTTGTGGATGAATTGAGCCAACTTGTTGGTACACGTTTCATATTTTGCAATATTATGAAGCTGACATATTGGAGATCAATTTTGGCAATGCAGATATATAAGATCAACTTGTATGACCATTTTGGTGTGGTAGATCTGCAAATCTTGATGTGTGATGACTGAATGAGCATCAGTATGTATATTTGGTGCTCTGGTATATGGTTGTGCAATAAAATAGAGCAAATAACTAGAAAAAGGGAAGATAGTTAGATTATGTTTAACCAGAACTTTTTCTTGTCATCTATAGATGCTATATATTAGTTTAGTTATTGTTATTTATTTTTTAACTCATTTGTAGGACAATGAGTCTTCTAGGGTTGTAGCCCTCTTTTATTTTTGAGTAGTGAGTTCTAGGAAGTGTGCCTAAAACCAAGTGCATTCCCCTTTTTGTAATATTATCATGTTAGGATTCCCAATGATACTGAGAGGGAGGGGTGAATCAATATCTGACTAGTATAAGAATTTACTTTAATTATAACATAAAAATCACTTCAAAACTGTGTAGAGGTAAACCAAAAATAATGCAGCAAATAAGAACAATAGCCACAACATAAGAGACACACCATAACACAATATTTTAATGAGGAAACCTAGTGTGGGAAAAACCTCGATGGGATTTGTGACCCGCAATATTCACTTACTGGCCAATAAGGGAATAATACTATTTACAATAGGGGCTTGTCCATGCAGGAAGACCAAGTGCCTAGAGATCACTGCTCAGTTACAAAAGAAGTCTCACTGACTTACGAAAATGGATTATACAAATCCAATGTCTTGTACTACTTCAAATCAACATCTACTATGCCAGATTCAATACCGGTTTAAGCTTTGCAATATACATAAACCTAGGAGTTTGTCCAATGGAGCAATATCTTGTTTTACCTTCTTCTTCTTTGGAGTTAACTTCTTAACTGGAGGCCTAACTGCCTGTTGCTTTTGTCTTGTCCTCTTGGGTGTAGGTGAGGGTGCCGATGAGGGTTTTCTTTTCCTTTCTACCCTTTTGAATAGCGTTGGTATCTCACTGTCAGAAGAAGTTGCAACCGGTGAAAGATGAGTTTCCAGTTAAAGTCCTTCCAGCTCACTTTCCTTGATACCAGTTTGCTTCAATACATCTTCCTTAATTACTTTATCTTGTCTAGTTCCCTTCCTCACTGTTTGTTCAACTTTCTTAACTCTTTTCCTAGACTGAATGCCACTCTCAATTGTTTCTGCATTGCCAAAGACTTTCTCAGAAGGTTCCTTTGGTTCTTCAAGGAGGGCTTTTGCATAAGTTTCAATTATGTTATCATTTGTTTCATATCCCATTTCAATTACCCTGATAGTCCTAGGGATAACTACCTCCATCCAAATTTCATCTTTCTTAATTACAAAACATATTTCTTTTTGATATTTATCTACAATTGTCTGAGACAGCCTTATTCTTGTCTTCAATCAAGCCTTCAGTGCTTGGAAATGTTCGTTTATATTTTTCTCTTTGTTTTCTCCCGTGTTCTTTAATGTATCCAATAGTTGCTTTCCTACAAATACTGGGTACTTCCTTTGTAATGTACAACATAAAACATACAAGCAAATCTCCAGATTTGAAAGTTCCTTTCTTATCTCCTTTGATTTTTTTCAGATTGTCTATCAATTCATCTTTAAGCCATTCACACACATCTATTCTTGCATTGTCGTTCACCATGTCATATGCACTTATAATACATATGCTAGATATTGAGTTTAATCTATTAGCATGTGTAGCCTTATAGCTGTTAGGATTCCCAAAGATACTGAGAGCGGGGGGTGAATCAGTATCTAACCCGTTGATAAATTTACTTGACTTAAAACATGAAAAGCATATTAAAATTGTGTACTGGTAAACTAGAAATAATGCAGTAAACAAGAATAACAATAACCACATGAGAAGCACACCATAACACAGTATTTTAACGAGGAAACCCGGTGTGGGAAAAACCTCGGTGGGATTTGTGACCCACAATATTCGCTTACTGGCCAATAAGGGAATATTACTCTTACAATAGGTGCCTGCACATGCAGGAAGGCCAAGTGCCTAGAGCTCATTGCTCAATTACAAAATAAGTCACACTAACTTACAAAAATAGATTATATTAATCCAATGTCTTGTACTGCTTCAGATTAGCATCTGCTATGCCAGATCCAGTACCGGTTTAAGCCCTTCTACATACATAAACCCTTAACCTATAATTCACATAATAGGTCTGCTTATCTCGCATCCTATCACATATTTCTTATTACAAAATGATCTCATACATACATGAGTCAAATTACACCTCGCCATGTTGTCTTACAATGATTTTACAATTAATTACAAGATACATTTCGAACAAAATTCCTGTCGACCAGGGTGCCGGTATCCTTCCTTTTACTACCGATGTCTTGTGTGCTGGTGTAGAGTTTGTCTTTCAGTGTTGGTCTTGGTTTCTTTGTCTTGCTGGTATCATATGATTGCAAGGTTGCCATCAATGACAAAACCTTCAATCACCTACAATTTCTCATTGGAGTGTGCATTTGCCAACAATAGCCGAGGATAATACTGACAAATCTAACATTTATGTCCTTTACATAATTGACTCTTAGAGACCTCTTGTCAAATGTTGTACCGGTTAGGTCCATCATGGTATCATTTTAGACCCTTTTAGTCCTATCAGGCCTACTACCGGTGGAAGGTAAGCCTATTACTGCCCTAACTACTTCTTTGGTGATCTTATGGATGGATTCCAACCAAAAGAATTCACCATGGACTCTGCTTAGGACTATTCTTATCACATCTTCTGAAAAGTTAGGAATGATAAGAATATCCACAAAACCTAGGGTTTCTACTACCTTATGTTCCGGTTTGATATTACAATTTATATCACAAATCACAGTCCTATACATGTTCTTGATTTCTTCATCTCCTAATTCCTCTATATGACAATGTATGTATATCCTAGGATCCTCTGCATAAACTACTCCCTTATTCAATATATGCCTTACAATTTGCATATTAGGTATGCATTAATCCTTCTATCCATTTCTCTACTAAACGATCTATAATGATCTCATACTTATATGAGTCATATTACAATCCACCAAGTCAACTTACAAAAGTTTTTATAATTAAATACAAAATACATTTATACAAAATTCCTGTCGGCCAGGGTGTCGGTAATCTTCCTTTTTGGTGTCGGTGAATTGTATGCCAGTGTAGAGTCTGTTGGTGCCAGTGTCTGCCAGTATCACATGATTGTAAGGTTGCCATCAATGACAATACCTTCAATCACCTACAATTTCTCATTGGAGTGTGCATTTTCCAACATATCAAACTTCTGATCAAAGTATTATAATATTGTGGGTCTCGATCCCATCATGGTTTTTCCCTTTCCAGCTTTCCACACAAAAAAATTGGTGTTATGTCTTTGTGGTTGATTGGTTTACATTTTTGCACTTTACTTTTATTCTTATACATCTAGTGGTTTAAGAATCAGTTTAGTAAATTTGTGAATTGTAGAACACTGATTCACCCCCCCTCTTAGTGTTCATTGATTCTAACAATTGGTATAAGAGCTTAGTTCCTCAAAAGAAACTTAACATCTTGAGGGAGATCTAGAAGATTGAATCAATGGACTCTAGTTTGTAGAACTTACTATGGCACTTGAAGATCTTGATGCAACGATGAAAGAAAAAATTATCTAGAAGAGAAGTCAGGATGCTACTGAAAACTTCATTGAATCTCTAAAAGAATAAGTGAACACATCCAGAGAAAAGAGAAAGGAACTAATGGATAAGCTCAAGGAGAAAGAAGAACAAAGCATTGACAATCAAGCTCTACAAGACATGAGAAAAGAATGTGAGGAGCTTTCTAGAGATAATGCAGTGCTAAAGAATGAGATGCAATCCATTGTAATGAAGCTAACAAAGGAGATTGAAGATGGGAAGAAGAATGAGGAAAATCTAACTCAATTATTAAAGGATAGATCTGAGTAATGTTGCAGATTGAACTATGAGAATGATCAATTGAGACTTGAATTGGTGGGATCTAAGAATGATGGGAAACAAATTGAAAGACAGATCATAATTATAAGAGATGAACTTTCCACTACTAATGAGTACAAAGAAAAATTCAAACCTATCTCAGCTAGGCTAGATGAGATGCTAGAAAGTCAAAGAAGTGGAAAAGACATGTGAGGATTGGATATGAGAAAGGAGAATCCTCGAGTTCTAGACAAAGAAATCATCAAAAGAACAAGAGACCTCCGGTAAGACAACCTAATACTTATAAATTCAATGGTAGATGTTTTATTTGCAATAAATTTGGTTATATGGCAAGTCAATGAAAAAATAGGATGATGAATAATGGTCCTACCTTTACTGGTCAATGTTTCAAATGCAACAACTTTGGTCATAAGTCAAAAATGTGCAGAGAAGTGACAGATAATTGCCAAAATAAGAGATGTTATTATTGTGGAATGTTTGGACATATTTCTAACCAGTGCAGGATGAGACCAAATCAGATGAACTTCAGGCTTATGCAAGGAAATCTTGTTTTCTATGAATGCAACAAATCTGGTCACATTGCAAAATATTACAGAAGCAAGAATGTGAGTAATAATTCTTCGGTAGATGAGAACAAATCAGATGAAAAGTTCAAAGGAAAGGTTGAAGAGGTTAGAGAGAAGCATAAGAAAATGTGGGTTAAGAAGGAAGATTCAAATGCACATAATAGCTCCACACCCAATTCCGATGTTGGAACCTCATTTGGTAACTAAGGCCAAATGCCTTGGGGGGAATCTTTTCATGCAGATACTTAAAACCCCCTCTTGAGATCTGTAATTGACTGTGAAAGGTCATAGAAGATTTTGAGTGACAAAAAAAATGATGTTAAATAATATCCAGAAAATTTCTTGGGAAGCAAAGTATATGGGAAACCTTTAGGGTTGTGCATTTATTACAAATTAAAGTTAGGCTTTTGGTGAATAAAAAGGAATTCTATCATTCATTCTTCACATTGGAAATGAAGCAAAAGATGGGAGGAGTGAGGCGAAAGAGATTGAGTAGGTAAAACAAAGCTTAAAGCGATTTGACAGAGATTCCTAGCATCGAGTTGAAGTTGAAGAGGTATTTATCTATGGTTGAGCTATCTATGTATATGCTAGGATAACTAGTGGACAACTCAGGGGGGGTGAATCAATTATTAATAGATTATAACTTTTAATCCACTTAATAACCTTTAAACAAATCAAGTGCCACTAAAGCACATACAGATGCTGGTAGGAACAGATACCAGTAAACAATACAACTTAATAATTAAATAGATAATCAATGCAAAGAAAATATACCACATAACACCATAATTTGTATGTGGAAAAGTTGGAAAGGGAAAAACCATGGTGGGAAGCCTACCCAAAGTCAAATGATACTTTTGTAGAAAGTATGTGTTACAATGAGGGGTCTACACATGCAGGAAGGCACACTACCTAGAGCATACTGCTCATTACAAAAAAAGTCTCACTGACTATAGAGGTTAAAACCACCTCAAGATAAATGGAGAATAATCTAATAAAATGAATTGCAAGAGATAGCATCTACCATGCCTAATTATAGTCCCAGTTAAGCTCAATACCAGAGGTCTTTGACCTCTTCCTTAATCCAATTTGATCACCTATGATCGACCAAATCTGCATTCCAAGACCACAACACATAATCCCCATACCACGATCTAAAAATGAGATCTTACACCATTTTATACAAACCCTAAGGCCTAAACCAATTAGGTCAACCACCTAAAAGATATTACATAAATCCATATTACATTCATATGCCATGTAGGCTTAAGATCAAAACAACAATAACAAATCCATAAATCATCTTGAAACATCCCGGTAACATGTACTCTACACGTTACCATGATATTGGTCCATAAACTAGATAGGTACCAGACCTATTCTGGGTCCATTACACCAAAGAAATATCTTCAAGAAGTTGAAGCATGATCAAAGAACATCTTCAGCATCCTAAAATCTATGTAGAAGCTGCACCAACACCAATTATGCATCCTGTCAAGATTCCTTAGTGAAAGATCTACCGGTAAAGCCTTAAACCAATGTCGGTAAGGGCTTACCAGAATGTATGATAGTATACAATACTAATCCGATACCAACTAAACAAAACATGTTCATGGGGCATATAACACATGTAATAAAACATACTTCACTGATCCAAACATGTTGAAAGTGTCTAATAGATAGTCTCTTCTGCCAGTAACACTAGATCTTCTACATGTAACCAAAACCTGTATGTCAGTAACCAACCATATCAACTAGTGTTGACATCAATAAAAAAACATAAATGAAACACATAATCAATTCATCCAATAATTCCAACACAATCACCGGTCTTGGTACCGACAGGGATGAAAAACTTTGGGGCTATTTCAAAATATTTCAGGAAAACATGAGACAAAGGGAAAGAATATCAAAGCAAATTGTGGAGAAGTACTCCACTGATATCTATTTTATGGTGAAAAATAATAAAACTCTTATGGAGGCAGTAGAACCTAGGATCATATGAATCACTCAGCTTGGATATGAAGTGGATGATAGTATTTTTGAACTCTATGCAAAAATGATGCTTGAAGCTCTGTTGGATGATAAAACAGAACACTTTGGTACTGCTGAAGAAAAGGCTCTTGAAGTCAAAATTGTCTTTGACAAGAAAAAAAGAGAGAATAAAATAGATAAGATGTCTACATATATACATGATGTAATTTATAAGATAGACACTCAACTAGGTTCTGGATCCAAACCAACAAAGGAACCGGCAATGGTTAGTGCTCCTGAGGCAAAGAGGTCTAAAACTTTCATTTCTTCTGTCAGTTCTTACTTTGATCTAGAGAACAATGAACCTCTACCATTCATAAGGGTACAAAGAAAGAAAGCTAACCAGTCTCCGATAGAGGAGAAGATGGTGGAGCCAAGGAGGAAGCTTGTGAGAAAAGTCAAAACCTATTGCACCCCCACTTCTGGCAAGGAAACCTATTAAGAAGAGGAAACCAATCACATCCACTTCGATAAGCCACAAGAAGAAGAAGAAGAATGATGATGATACTAAATCAGGTAAGGCTACAATGACCTATGTTGAATTTATTGATGAAATAACCAAGGATGGAATTTTGAAAAATGTATCCATTTATTATGAAGATTTAGAGGATAATGAGCAAAACAAGATTGAATAGGAAATTTTATTACATATAGATATATATAAGAAAGCCTTAGTAGAAATTTTTAAGGAAATTCCTCTATCACTATACAATAAATTAGATGCTAGAAGACTTGATGCAGTCAAGAGGGATAGAGAAATTAAGGAAGTAGAACTTTTGGGTATGTGTGGATCAATAAACAATGAGGAAATGAAAAGATGCATAGATGTTGCTAACAAAAATATTTTTAGTAGCAAACCCTAGCAAATAAACCTAATGATGGGCAAGGTAAATGAGGTAGTAAATGAGAATAAAGATGGTTGGACCAAATTCTTCCAAAAGAATCCTAATTTTCTCACCTCCCAAGAAGAATTTGTAAAAGCAACAACTTCCACCATTCTGGATAGATCTAAAGGGAAAGGTATTTTGGATAGTTCAACTCCAATTTTGAATAAACCAAACAGTAACTATAAGTATAAAAACACCACTGACAGTAAAGGAGAGTGTACAATCAATATCAGCCGAAAAAACTTTTGAACAAGGCAATGTTTAGGGTACTGACAATATTGGTATTTTGGTATGGTTTTGTCATTGATGTCAACACCTACTAAACTCTTATCAACTCTGGAACTTTGGAGAATCAGCAACATTCACCGATAAACAAGTGCCTCATGCACAGTCACCGGTATCTGGTACACCAACAAGATATAATGATCACTGATACTTGGAATGATATGGAAAACACATGGTTATGTCAAAGACATCATTTGGACATCTTTTCCTGGAGTTTTGTTTATAGGTATATTCATATTTGCATATTTGCTGCTACCGGCAAGTAGGTCCAGGGTTACACCGGCAAGCTTACCTTCTCCAGATTAGCATGGGACGTTATGGAGATGATTAATTATTGTTGTAAATGCATTAAGCCGACATGTTCAATCAGTTATTGCATCAAATATTGTATTGTTTATAAAATGTTTTTATTGTAATATCTTGTAGAGCTGACCTACTAAAATTGGTCTTAGGTTATGGTATAAATGTAAGATCTTATTTGTAAGATCAAATGTGGAATGTGAAAAAGGATTGTGTCAAGGTATATGCAAGAATAAGCAGAGCTATACATGCAGACATCATTTGAAGATTAAAGGAGGGTTTTTGTGAAGACAATCAGAACTACATCGGTACTGAATCCAACATATGAAGATGCTATTTTGTGTAGTACATTCTTATTGGATTTAACCATCCAACTGTAGTCAGTGTGACTCCCATTTTGTGATTGAGCAGTGAGCTCTAGGCGGTTGGCCTTTCTGCATGTGCAGACCCCATTTATGTACACTTACTATCTACAGTAGTATCATCTGATTGTGCGTAAGGTTTCCCACCATAGTTTTTCCCGTTACAGGGTTTCCACATACAAATATTGGTGTTATGTGTTGTCGATGACTTTGTGTTTATGTTTCATGCACTAATCCTTATCGATATAGCAATTAACTGTTAAAACTATCTACCGGCATAATGACCCGATTTACCGATATTAAGCATTAAGTTGGTTAAGTTGTTTTTGGTTTGAATTTATTAGACAACTGATTCACCCCCCCCTCTCAGTTGTCTCTAGGACCTAACAATTGGTATCAGAGCCTAGTCCTCTTTTCAGAAGTTTAACAGCTTGAGGAGATCCAATGTCTACTAATTATTTCAGGAAGGACAGTCCTAAACTTGATGGAACCAACTATGGCATATGGAAGATCATAATGGAGACACATCTAAATTGTGCTGGAAAAGACATCTAGGATGTTACAAAGAATGGTTATACTGTTGTTGTACAAGGTCAACCTAGTCCAGCCAACTTGACTAAAGATGAGGAAAATGATTGCAAAGCAAGAGAAGCACTTTTGAGCGCATTATCAGATCAACAAATCATGGGACTATCAAATAGGTCTACTGCTAAAGCTATTTGGGATCATTTGGAAACACTGGATGAAGGAGATTCCACAGTCAAAATTGTGAAACTTGAAAGCTTCTAGGTTAGGTATGAACATTTGAAAATGGAAGAAGATGAAAGGATTTCTTCTTTTATGGAAAGAGTAAATGAAATTGTTTTGGGTATTAAATGTTGTGGAGGAACCTTCAGCGAGGATGAAATTGTTTCAAAAGTTTTGAGAGGATTGCCACTAGCATATAAAATGATATTCACTGCTATAAATGAGTTAAGAACAATGCCTAATACATCAATTACTAGGGATACATTAATTGGGAAACTTTCAGCTTTTGAAATTGAAGAATTTGGTCTTGTTGCTACTATAAAGATAGATTTGGCCTTTAAAGCATCAACATCATCTGCTCCATCATTTGACAAATCTGATTGGAAAGCCTTTTGTGCAAGAGAACTTTAAGAAAGTAGGAAAGAAAATGAAGAACTTGAAGAACTTGAAGCACTATTTGCAAGGAAAATGCCTAAAGGTCCAATTGGAAGTAAGTATGAAGGTAAATCACCCTTTAAATATTTTAACTACAATAAGATTGGTTATATGGCTTCAAGATGCCTTGATAGACATGCTAGACTAAGAGAAGAAGCTAGAAGAACATACAAGCCTAACCCTAAATATCAGAGATACAAATTTAAGAAGAATAAAGACAAATCTTGTTACATTGTTGATGAAGGTGTGACTGATGATTCTGATGAGGATCCAGTAGACACTGGATGGGTTTTTGTTGCTATAATAGAATATCAACCGACACCTACTGCTGAACTGGTAGTACAGGCCTTGGTAGCTAAAGTTGAAGTAAAGGATGAATGGATCATTGATTCAGGATACTCACATCATATGTTAGGAGACAAAGGTAAATTCTTGAACTTTCAAGAATACAATGGAGGCTTAGTGAGATTTAGAGATGACAAAGCTTGTTCAATCAAAGGTAAGGGTACAATATCTCTTGATGGTAATCATAACACTGACACTGTTTACTATGTTGAAGGATTAATGCATAATCTTTTGACTATTGGTCAATTAGTTGAGAAAGGATTTCAGTTACAATTTATAAATGGAAAATGCAAAATCGTGAATAGAACTGGTTTGGAAATTGCAACTGGTAGTCAGACTAGAGGTAATATCTTTCATTTGAATAATAGTGAAAAGACATGCTTGATTGCACATATAGATGAAAGTTGGTTATGGTATAAGAGACTCTATAATGTAAACTTTAATTGCATGGTGAAGATCAATACTACTAAGGTAGTTAGAGATTTACCTAAAATTGTCAAACCTCAAAATACAATATGTAAGGAATGTCAATTTGGAAAACAAGTTAGAGCTAGTTTCAAAAGTATTCCTGAAAAATAAAATAATGCTCTTGATTTGATTCACACTGATTTATGTGGTCCAACTAGAACTAAAAGCTTACAAGGTGATAGATATTTCATGCTAATCATTCATGACTATTCTAGAATGTGTTGGGTTACTTTTCTTAGAGAAAAATCAGAAGCACCGTGAATGTTCAAACTATTCAAAGCAATGGTTGAAAATGAAACCAGTAAGAAAATGAAATGTCGAAGATCAAATCAAGGAGGAGAATTTACATGTAAGGAATTTAATACATTTTGTGAAGTGAATGGAATCAGAAGACATCTATCAGCACCTCAGACACCACAGCAGAATGGTGTTGTTGAAAGGAAAAATAGAACTATTTCAGATGCAGCAAGAAGTATGTTATCAGAAGAAAACCTACCACATGTATATTATAGAGAGGCAGTTAGTACAATGGTATATACATTCAACAAAGTTCACATCAAAGGTGAAACCGGTAAGACCCCTCATGAACTATGGTTTGGTAATACTCCTACTCTTAAGTACTTTAGAATTTTTGGAAGTAAATGTTATATAAAAAGAGATGAGTACATTGGCAAATTTGATCCTAGAAGTGATGAAGGAATATTTCTTGGTTATTCATCTAAGAGCAAGGCATATAGATGTTTTAACAAAAGATTGCAGAAAATTGTTGAAAGTACAAATGTAAAAATTGATGAAAAATTTACAGGAACTTCAAGGTATATAGAATCTGAACCGGCAACAACAATTTTGACAAATGAACCTACACTAAATCCACCAGTACAGAATGAAGATCCAGTTACCCTGGTATCATCTAAGGATTCCACAGTAATTGACGAATAACAACAAACAAAGACACCCTGGTATGTAAGACTGAATCATTCTGAAGATCAAATAATTGGAAATAAGTTTAAAGGATTTATGACAAGAGGAAGATTGGAAAATGAAGATGTATGTCTTATTTCTCAAATTGAACCATCATCTATTAATGAGGCATGTGAAGATAAATTTTGGATTAAAGCTATGGAAGAAGAATTAGAACAAATTGAGAAAAACAACACTTGGACATTAGTTCCCTGACCTAAAGATAAAAATGTATTTGGAACCAAATGGGTATTTAGAAACAAACTTAATGAAGATGGTAAGGTTGTCAAAAATAAAGATAGACTAGTGTGTAAGAGATATTCTCAGAAGGAAGGAGTTGATTACAATGAAAATCTTGCACCCGTAGCTAGAATTAAGGTAGTCAGATTATTTTTGGCTTTTGCAGCACACAAGAACTACAAAGTTTATCAAATGGATATTAAATATGCATTTTTGAATGGAGATATTGAAGATGAAGTCTACATTGAACAACCTGATAGATTTTCTTTGACAGATGACAATGATAAGGTTTGGAGGTTAAGAAAAGCTCTGTATGGATTGAAACAAGCTCCAAGAGCTTGGTATGCAAGATTGGATAAGTATCTTTTAAAGATTGGTTTTACTAAAAGAAATGCAGACAACAATTTATCTTATAAAATAACTAATGATGGCATATTGATTATAGATGTATTTGTTGATGATATAATCTTTGGAGGAGAAGATGGATTATGTAAAGAATTTTCTATTAAAATGCAACAAGAATTTGAAATGTCTATGATTGGAGAAATAAAATTCTTTTTAGGATTGCAGATCTCATAGACTGATAAAGGTATATTCTTGAGTCAATCCAAATACTTAAAAGAGTTACTAAAGAAATTTGGGATGGAGAAATCTAAACCAGTAAGCACACCTATGACAACAAATGATAAATTATCACAAAGGGATGAATCTACCCCTATTAATCTGACTAGATACAAATCTATGATAGGAGGTTTACTGTATTTAACACAAACCAGACCTGATATTATGAATGCAGTATGTATTGTTTCAAGATTTTAAAGTAATCCTAGAGAAAATCATGAATCAACAATAAAAAGGATTTTTCGGTACATAGAAGGCACTATAAATCTTGGATTATGGTACCCTAGAGATGAAAACTTTGAATTATGTGCATACACAGATGCAAATTAGGTAGGAGATGTGGATGATAGAAAAAGCACCACCGGTGAAGCATTCTTTCTTGGAAACAAATTAGTTTCTTGGTTGAGTAAGAAACAAAGTTGTACATCTTTATCAATAGCAGAATCAGAATATGTTGTAGCGGCAACTAACTATACACAGGTACTATGGCTTAAGCAAATGTTGAAAGACATAAAGGTAAAATTCAAGGAACCTATTACTATCTATTGTGATAACACTACAACAATTGATATATCTAAGAATCTGGTATTACATTCTAACACCAAACATATTTCTATCAAACTAAATTTTCTAAGGGAAAATGTTGAATCAAAGGAGATAAAACTGGTTATGTGAATACCAAAGAATAGATTGCAGATATTTTCACTAAACCTTTGCCTTAGGAGAATTTTGAATATCTCAAAGATCAGCTTGGAGTCATACCACCACTGGTAAAGACTTAGACAGTTGATGATTGTCATCAACCGGCATAATTAATAGAGAAATATTTTATTCCGGTCTTTGATGGTAAGCTACTTCTTAGGGGGAGTAGTTAGTATATTGAATTGATTGGTATTTTTTGTATGAACTTGGTTTTTGGCATTTGATGTCAAAGGGGGAGAGATTGGTATGGAAAAACTTTGAAAAACACAAGGAAAACACATGTTGCTCCTAGGGGGAGAAATTATTGTTTGGGAGAGATCATTACTCTCTGTATCTGTATTTTGATTTCTGGTTATGATCTTTTTGAAGACTGTCAGCTTTTGGTATTTGGCATTTCTGTTTTGGCACTTTGATGGTTTTTCCATCTTGTGTTGCCATCAATGCCAAAGGGGGAGATTGTTGGTATTTTGGTATGATTTTGTAATTGATGTCAACACCTACTAAACTCTTATCAACTCTGGCACTTTGGAGAATTAGCAACATTCACTTGCAAGCAAGTGACTCGTGCACAGTCACCGATATCTGGTACACCCGCAAGATATAATGATCACTAGCACTTGGAATGATATGGAAAACACATGGTTATGTCAAAGACATCGTTTGGACATCTTGTCTTTGAGTATTGTTTATAGGTATATTCATATTTGCATATTTGTTGTTACCAACAAATAGGTCCAGGGTTACACCGGCAGGCCTATCTTCTCTAGATCAGCATGGCATGCTATGGAGATGATTAATTATTATTGTAAATGCATTAAGCCAACATGTTCAATTGGTTATTGCATCAGATATTGTATTGTTTGTAAAATGTTTTTATTGTAATATCTTGTAGAGATGACCTACTAAAATTGGTCTTAGGTTATGGTATAAATGTAAGATCTTATTTGTAAGATTAGATGTGGAATGCAAAAAAAGGATTGTGTGAAGGTATATGTGGGAATAAGTAGAGCTATACACGCAGACATCATTTGAAGATTGAAGGAGGGTTTTTGTGAAGACAATCAGAACTACACTGGTACTGAATCCAGCATATGAAGATGCTATTTTGTGTAGTATATTCTTATTGGATTTAACCATCCAACTATAGTCAATATGACTCCCATTTGGTGATTGAGCAGTGAGCTCTAGGCAGTTGGCCTTTTTGCATGTGTAGACCCCATTTATTTACACTTACTATCTGCAGTAGTATCATCTGATTGTGGGTAAGGTTTCCCACCGTGGTTTTTCCCCTTACAGGGTTTCCACGTACAAATATTGGTGTTATGTGTTGTGAATGACTTTGTGTTTATGCTTCATACACTAATCCTTACCGGTATAGCAATTAACTATTAAAACTGTCTCCCGACATAATGAGCTGATTTATCGGTATTAAGCATTAAGTTGGTTAAGTTGTTTTTGGTTTGAATTTATTAGATAACTGATTCACCCCCCCCCTCTCAGTTGTCTCCGAGACCTAATAGAATAAATTGAAAGTAACTATAAGTATACAGACACCACTGACAGTAAAGGATAGTGTACAGTCTATATCGACCGAAACAACTTTTGAACAAGGCAATGTTTAGGGTATTGACAATATTGTGGATAATACTCCACTGGCAGTAATAGATACTGCACCAAGTGGCAAAGCCACTGGTGCTAAGGAGGATAAGGAAAAGGGAACTGAGACTACCTGCAGTTAATATTGATTCCCTGACAAAGGTTTTTGCAATTGACACTTCTCAAGTTGAGAAGAAATCAATCACTGAGATGAGTCTCATTGAGTTAATGATGATGGCTACTCAGAAACTAATAAAGGAGGGATCCATAGATAAAATAATAATAGATCACTCAATCATAGTTTTGCACAGACTAATTCCTAATTGTAAGATTGAAAATGAAGCAAGCCCTTCCGGAAAGCTTAAGGCATTAATTGAGCATATATCTAACAACTTTAAATCTTTGCAGCAAATTCTGACCGACAAGCACTTGAGAGATTTACTATGGCTAAGAGAGCCGCTTTTGATCAAATTATTGAAACAGAGAAGAAGAAAATTGAAGGAAAATTGATTCTTATTGAGAATTGTTTAAAATAGTGTACAAATATCTACAGGGTCTGTTGTAACATAGAAACTCTTACCACAAATGTAGATAGTAGATTAAAGGAGTTACATGATAAGGTTGCCAATATTGCAAAATATTTTGATGGACAAATTTTGTCCTTGGAGAACCAATTTTTTTCTTTTGAAAAGGAAAGAGATAATATCATTTGAAGAGCAAGAAGTCTTAGAGGATTGGTGAGTCCAAGATTGGATATACTTGGTGTACATAAGGGGGAAATGTATGGATATGATTGATAAGCCCACACCGACAAAAGTCAAGGAGAAGGAAACATTTGCACACTTACTGAGTGGACTTGTATCCATATCTAAAACCTTTAGAACTGCCTAGGATACATATTTACGGTTGCTAGACAAGGCTTACCTGGAAATTTTGAAATTGATCAAGCTCTTATAAAATAATCTGTATTTATTAAATCTTTCAATTCTTTCACTAGTCTTTGGAATTGATGCCAAAGGGGGAGTGTATATAATGTGAAAAAATATTGGGAAGGATATCAATAAGGAGTGTATTGCTCAGGGGGAGCATATTTCAGGTTGGACCAGCAGGGAATCCATTTTTCACATGAGTGTTGCCATCAATGCCAAAGGGGGAGATTATTGGCAATTGACACTCATTGGATTCATATGTTGTCATTGATGGCAACATGGAAACATGGTTACTTGGTAACAAGATTCATAAGGAATCTTACACTAGCATACACCGGCACTAGTAGGCATTCATTGGTAGACACTGGCATTGGAGAATCCAGGGTTACACTGGCACCGACTTCCAACACTTCAGTGAAGTCGACATCAAGCTTGGACCCGAAGGAAGTTTTATTTGCAAAAATCATTTTGTAATTATTGTATAAATCCTACATTGTATATCTTTTGTAATACATTGTAAGTCGACATAAGGCTTATTGTTTGTAAGGGTATATAGGTCAGTTTGCTAGGTCATTTTGAATATGGTGACATAGGACAATATAGAAGAACTATATAATGCAAAGTATATGTATGTAGATCATTTATATGCAAATTTTATATCATGCAATGATCTGTAGATAGTTTGGAAAGCATTCTTGGAGGAGAATAGATACTGGTAGAAGTGTTTAGGGTTTATGAACCGGTACAAAGCAGAACTATAACTAGAACTCTTTATGGCATAGCAAATGCATTTTGTGAGTTAATTATTAATGTTTCATTTTAGTAGAAGCTTGTAGTCAGTAAGACTTTTTGTGGTGAGAAGTGTGCTCTAGGCAGTGTGCCTTCCTGCATGTACAAACCCCCATTTTATGTAATATCCTTTAATATGGTCAATGAATTGATATTGTGGGTCACAAATCCCACCGTGGTTTTTCATCTTTGAGGTTTTCCACATATAAATTATGTGTGTTATGGTGTTCATTTATGTGGATGGTTTATTTGCTTCAAGTTATATGTTTCTTCATTTACTGACTTATATGTGTATGTTATAAAAGGGTAAAATCATATCTTACTGGTAGAACACTGATTCACCCCACCCTCTCAGTGTTCTTGGATCCCAACACTTTTCATTCACCTTCAAAAGGTTGGCCAAAAGATAGACCACCATAGATCAAATAAAATAATTTGCATTGATTTTACAAAGCATGATCTGCACAATTTCCTAGGTTGTGTTAGAATCATTTATACAACCTGTTTATAATTTGATATTACCATCTCTTAATCTATATTTTGATAAAAATGAATCAACTAGTTGTCAGATCAAGTCCCAAGACATTTTGTTAATGCGCCAACCTAAGATTTACAAAATCTGGACCGTTTCTAAGTCGACATTGTGGACCGTCTTTTTGTCAACATTCTGACCTACTTCTGTTTTGGTATTTGGTGCAATACACATCGCTTTCTCAACATCTCAACCAGCACCTACGGGATGGTGGCACTATGCACCTTCTTCCTCCTTATTATCCTGCAAGATCATCTATCTTCAGACTTCCATGCTATGGGTTGACAGGGCATTGTGCAAAACACATTGTTTGATCTACTATGCAAGAAATATCATTTTTGCCAAGACATCTCATGTGTCATAGTGAAAAGATTCATATTGCTATAACACCAAGGGTTAGGAAAAACAAAGTCGCGTTTTGCCAAAAAACAAAGTCACATGGAATGGGATATCTTTATCAGTGTGACCCAAGGCTATCAAGGAGACTTGCTGGATGTTTCACTGAAATACAAAGTCACACTAAAATCCTTGGTTATAAACATGATGTGATTTGCAATTACTGTTACACTTTATATCAGTGTGACCCAAGGGTGTTGATGAGACTTGCTAGATCTTTCATCAAAAAGAAAAGTAACACCAAAATCCTTGGTGATAAACACAGTGTGATATATATAGATCTTTTAGCCAGGCACCTCAGTCAATGCAAACATGTTGACCTATGAAACAATGACCACACTATGTTCTTTGTCTATGCATGTAGTGTAAATGTTGGATATTGTTGGTCATTGCTAGTGCTAGGATATGTTTTTATTTTTGACATTAGATTGTCATTGATGTCAATAATTGAGAAGGTGTAGTAGAGAGATCAGATAGAATGTGATATGGAGATGATGTCGTAGAGAGATCAGGTTAACAGGTTGGCAAAATTATTGTTGCAACATCATATCACACACCATATTATACGAAATCATATAACACACTATGTATATGCACAAGGAGATACATGAGGATTTCATGAAGTGTGTCATTGGGGAATGAAAATGGATAAGGAGGAAATAGGCAATTGTGTTGGAAATGTATTGTGAAATCTGATCTGACTCATAAAACGTTAGTTATAGTTGTTAATAACATGTTATGTTAGTCGCATGTAGTTATAGGGGATATCAGTCGCAGTTGTTAGTAACATGAAGGTTATCCCTATCTATAAAGCTGCAAAATATGATTGCAAATCTCAATAACATGACAGGTTAGTCATGTTGGTCTATTGGTATGTCAATAACATGAAGGTTATGTTGCTCGGCTTATCCCATGGCATGTTATACAAGGTAAGATAATCTTATAGGATAACGAAAGTCAAAGAGGTCAAAGCGGAGAGATGTTCTCTCTTATCCTGCGTTGTCAAAAGTGACTAACAAAAGTCATGCAGAACGAGTAACTAAAGGGAAATTTCTGGATTCCCTTATCCCACATGAAGTAAAAGGTTGCACAATGGATGCGTAGGATAACAAAGTTAAGCGAATAATACTGAGGAAACCCTTATCCTGTGATGGTTTCGAAATTCAAGAAAGGTGTCATGGGATAAGACTACAAAGAAAAATGAAAGGTTTCCTTATCCCGCAAGTCTCTGTGGGGATAAGGAAAGGGTTGTGGGATAATGAGTTGCTAGACAATTGAAGACAAAAAGGGAGAATCCTTATCCCACATGAGTTAAAAGGCCATGCTAATGAGGTGCAGGCTAACAAAGAAAGAGGAAGGCCTCTTGAAGCTTATCTCGTGACGTGTATAACATGAAGTTTAGCCATAGTATGAAGTTCAAAGGATCTAAGAAGCCCAATAGTCCACCTAGGCATTGACCAAGTCTGACTTGATGATGTGGCATGTATAGAGTGAATCAGAGAATACTTGTCGAAGTAATGAAAGGGTATTTTCCTGAAAAAATTGAAGCTTGTGATCAACTTTGTGGCCATGTCTACAATCTGATAGACTTAGAGGTCCACATGAATGATTGACTAGGATTGACCAGGTGACTTCGACGATGAATAATAAGATGTTTGCATGCCGATAGGAAAAATGATTTATGTGGTTGCTGACCAACCTTGACCATCTAATTTGGAAGAAGAATATGAAGACATGTGGCTCCTTGGTAGATAGAACAAATTACATTTCCAGAGTTAGTGCATATAATGGAGGTTGTTGTCCTTCTTTTCTAGGTAGGTCGACAAAGGATGGAGAATGGATTAATGGTAGACCAGGTGGATATTTTTACAGGGCTTGAGGTGATCGATAGTGGCATAACCAAATTTGTAAGGCAGATTTAGCTTGCTAAAAATAGAAACCCAATACATAGAACATCTAGGGAAACACAGAAGAGTCATTTAATGCAAGTGGTTGATTCAAGTAAAAATCTAATCTGCAAATCTTAAAAAGATACAAGGAATTATTTTTAAAATGAAGATTTGGAGGGAAAAAAATTCTATGATGCAAATTTTCATTGAGTAGAGAAGTAAATGCGATTGGAGTAAGGTAGTTGGTTGGTGAAGGCAAAGAGAGAGGTGGAAATTAAGATTTTTTCCACAAGTCGATTATTGAATGATGTGATGTGTTGAAGAAAGAAGTGTTAGTGAAAGTGTGTATAGAGTATTGGAAGCATCAGAAATCAGAGATAGAGAGAAGCAAAGATCAAAAGGTTGAGACAACTAGAGGTAGCAAGAATTTGAGAACGGATAGAAAGAGAAGCAAAAGAAAAGAAAAGTAGAGCAAGGTACAGAGAGCAGAGAGAAGAAAGACAAAAAGGAAACCAGTCAAGTGCTACCAAACTTCATTTGTAGTAAGGTATCTAATTTGTAAAATTGAATCTATATTCATTGTTATCTCTGAGTGGGTGCTCAGAGTAGGGGTAGGTGCTCCTTGAGTAGGTGCTTTAAATTGTTAGGGGGTTTGTGCTCCTTGAGTTGGTGCTCCTTTGGGTTGGTTCCCATAAAACTATATTGTACTATGTTATTCATTGTAAGGATAGATTGGAATAGTAGACTCCAGCAACATTTGTCACCAAGGTTTTTCCCACATTAGGTTATCCTCGTATATCTGGTGTTATGCGATGTGCTCTTGTGTGTGTGTGTTTATGTTTGCATTAAATCTTTAAAATTTGCACATTGAACTCAAAGTGCTTTTTTGAAATACATTGATTCACCCCCCCCTCTCAATGTCCATTTGTGTTCTCCAGTTGTCATTGATGTCAACATACTCCTATATATTGTTCCGGTGATTGAATATTGGGAATATCTTATGATCTAGTTTGTGGTGTTGTTTTTCTGATCATTGTTTTGTAAAGCTCGGTATATCTTCTAATGTGATCAGATCTCGTACTGATATTTTGAGATATTTCTTGGGATGGTCTTGTGTATCTTCATTTCAAATGGATCATGATTTGGTGCTCTGCAAGTTATCTTTTTTCGTGACAGTTGTTGATTGGTTGTGTTTGTGAGCCTTCAAATGTTGATCGATGAAGATTTGATAAGTGGTGTTGGTGCAGCTATTCTTGATTATTCTAATGTGCTTGCTGGTGTTTCCTAGTTGTGTCCTATTTATTTTGATGATCTGCATTGATTTTTGTGAAATGTTTTGGTGGTTTCTATCAACTCGTGATTATTTTTGTGTTATGCAATTTTCCTGGTAATGTAGCGTGTTGTAGTTGATCTTGGCATGATTTCTAGTGGTGTTGAGAGGGTGGGAATTTGTTTTGGGACCATGTTATTCTATGTAAACAATTATATTGGTCCGCTGGTCAATCTTTGTATCGTGTGATGTAATTTTGTAATTAAGGGTTGAAGGGTTTAGCCAACCCTATTATCAAGGTTGATAAATTGTATTAATAGGTAATATTATCATTTAATTTAGGTGTTGATGTTATGTCTACATTATCAAAGAGAGTTTTATGTGCAAACAAGTGATTCATCCTTCGGTGTTGTGATTAAGGATAGATTGGTGTTGCAGAGCAGACATCTGTGCTTAACCCAAACTATAATTAGGCATTTGGAGATGCTATTCTTTCAATTTATTTCTTCTGGATTGTAGTCTGAATCTTGATGTAAGTCAATGAGACTTGCCTGAGGCTTGTAGCCTTCTGGACCATTATCTTTTGAGTAGTGAGCTTTAGGTAGTGTTCCTAAATGCATGTGCATTTCCCATTGTATCATTTTCACATACTACTACAGAGTATCATCTTATTGTGGGTAGGTTCCTATTGTGGTTTTTCCCTTAACCGGGTTTTCCACGTCAAAATCTTGGTGTTGTGTTGTGCTATCATTCCTACATCTGATCAATTTCGTGTGAATTTGGTACATCCTTGGATCTCTTCCATGAAAGAGATTGCTTCTATTATTCATACTTGTGTTTAAAATTTATTCATAATGATAAAATCATGTGTTAATCATAGCATATGTTAACCTACGGTTAGGCATGAATATGTTTTTATTAATTATTTTTGGTCCAAAAAATTCCAAACTCTTCAACCTAGAAGTGATACTCTCTTTAAATCATATCAAAAATGGAAAAATGAGATGATTTTGTCTTTGAGCAAACCTAGAAATCCAACACTTAGCATTCCTCTTGATGATAATATACCTCTTCTTAAGGATAATATTATTATACCTCCTAAGGAAATAAATAATCTTCTTCCCAAAGAGGAATCTATTCCTTCTCCTATGGATGAGTCCACTCTTCTTCCCAAGGATATAAATGATCATCCTCCCAAGGGTAAATCTATTCTTCCTAAGGGTATACCTTTTCCTCCTCCTCATGATGGACCTGGTCTCCTTCCTACACCTCACATTCCTCCTTTATATGTTGCGGTTCTACCTCCTACATCTTAGAAAGAGAAGCGATTGGCCTCTCCTTTTGGTCAACTTAAAAGTCCTTAACCTGTTCCCTTCCCTTAAAAGAAGAAAACAAGCCTATACCTGAACCTTCATAACCTTTTGCTAAAAATAAATGAAACTATTGTGTGAGAGAAAACCGATAGGGACATTGTGATCGAGCTCATGAAATTTCTTCCCAAACCATTTCTTCTCCTCAAACACCAATTGTTGACATAATTCCATTTTCTCCTAATGAAGATGTTCAACCTAATTCTCTAAGACACAAAATACTTAAGACAAATGATGGTTCTGTTGGAAATTGACACTCATTTGGTGGTTGATGATGCTTGATTACTAGTTTAGGGTTGTCATTGATGATAACTCTTCATGAGATTCATATCCGGTAATCATGGATCTTGATATCTAGAAGCGGATGTCAACCGGTAGCGAGTTAACCGATATTTCAAGTTGAATAGAGTAGTTTTGGTCCAGAAGATTTCTAGTGATTGTGGTGTTATGAGTCATGTATGGGATGATTGGGCCGATATAGATACATCATTTTATCATTATTTTAGTGATCCACATTTATCTTTGGTTATCTAGTCAAACCGACATAAGACTACACATTACATTAGCAGGTCGACTTGGTGAATGAACTATTTTGTGATTGAGGATATATAAGACCAGTGCAAAAGATCTTTTTTGATGTATGGTATGATTGTATGCGAGTGAGTGGTGATGGAGAATCCTTTGTAGTGTAGTTTCACATGTACATTATTGATCCAGTAGTTGACTAGGGCAGAGAACAGGGCAGAACAAAGAAGAATAGCAGAGGTGATATAGTCAATGTATTTGACACTTAACCAGAACTCCTCTAGGTATTGTAGATGGTATTTGGGATTTAATTTTCTGCAATTAATCATTGTAATTAATCAGTAAGGCAGTGAGCCTTCTAGGGTTGTATCCACTATTGTAAATGAATTGTAAGCTCTAAGTAGTGTACCTAAATGCAAGTGCTTTCCCTATTTTGTAATATTGTTTTCTACTGGTCACAGTGGAATAATATTGTGGGTACAAATCCCACCGTGCTTTTTCCCATTTGGCTTTCCACATAAAAAATCCTGATGTTATGATTTTATGGTTCTTTACTTTGTGTTTTTTCATTTTAGTCTCATTTTTATGCTTCCAGGGGTTTAAAGTTAAGTTACAAAATATATCAACCAGTAGATCACTAATTCACCCCCCTCTTAGTGATCCATGATTCCAATAATTTGTATCAAAGCCTATTTCCTTTAAGGAATCCTAACCACTTGAGGAAGGTCCAAGAGATTGAATCAATGTATTTTGGTTTTCAGAGACAACTCAGTGTAGCACTTGAGGATCTTGATCCAGCAAGAAATGAGATCAGTTCCTTGAAGAGAAACATGAATGTTGCTGATGGCTTCATTAATGACTTGAAGGAACAAGTTCAAAATTCAAGAGACAAGAGGAAGGAATTGATAGACAAACTCAAGGAGAAAGAATATCAATGCATGGAGAATTAGGACAAAGTTGGCAAGCTTGAGAGAGAGAATGCTACATTGAAGAATGAGATGCAATCTATTATGATGAAGTTGACTAAGGAGATTAAGGATCAGAATAAGAATGAAGATAATTTGACTCAATCATTGAAGGAAAGAGAAGATAAATTCTTCAAGCTTACCTATGAGAATGATCAGTTGAAGCAAGAGTTGACACAATCAAGAAATAATGATCAAGAACTTGAACGACAGATTATTGGCCTAAGAGATGAACTTGCTACTACAAATGAATACAAAAATAAATTCAATTCTAGCTTAGCAAGACTTGATGAGATGATGTAAATTTAGAGACATGGAAAGGACATACGAGGAATTGGATTTCAGAAAGGAGAATCCTCCGGATCTGGACAAAGCAGTGATTAGAAGAAGAGCAAGAATCCTCTAGTAAGACAACCTAATGCTCATAAATTCAATGGTAGATTCTTTACTTGTAATAAATCTAGTCATATGGAAAATCAATGTATAAGTAGGGTGAATAATAAAATAAATAAAATGAATAATGGTCCTACCTTTATCAGTCAGTGTTTCATATGCAATAATTTTGGACACAAGTCAAATATGTGCAAAGCAGTAATAAATAACTTTCAAAATAAGAGATGTTATGCATGTCGAGTGTTTTGACATATCTCTAACTAGTGTAGGATGAGACCAAATCAAATGAACTTCATACCTATGTAGAATGGTGTTTGTCATACATGCACTAAAACTAGTCACATTGCAAAATACTACAAAAGAAAAAAGAGTGCTCCAGTAGATAAGAATAAATTAGATGAGAAAGGAAAGCCAAAGGTAGAGGAGATCAGAGACAAGCATGAGAAGATGTGGGTCAGAAAGGATGAATCTAAAATAGACAATGGATCTGCTCCCAAATCCGGTGCAGGATCTTCATCTGGTAACTAGGGCTTTTTTCCTTAGGGGAAATTTTCATGTTGATTCTAAGAAACCCCTCTTTGGTTATCTGCAATCGATTTTAAAAGGTTGCAGAAGGCTTAAATCATATATTTAGATGTTATTCAAAAGATTTAGTAAAGATTTGATGCTTCAGTAAGAGACTCCATGAAAATCAAGGTAATCGGTTGCAACATTTAATACAATACAGAATTAGGTTTTTGAAGGTTAAAAAGGCATTTCAAAGCTTTATTTGTCACAATGCAATCAAGAGATAGCACAGAGAAAAAGAGCGTAGTAACTTGGCGATCTAAGCCACGATTACAATGGTCCTAAAGAGAATTCATGTTCCTAGTTACAAATTGAGGTATTTATTGATTTTAAGCTATCCTTTTTTGAAAACCCTAAGTTTGAAATGGCTTCAGTATCTAGAATTGCTATCCCACTGGTTGTAGAAATTAAGGATAGGGCTCGACCCATTTTCAAGAAACATCCTTTCAAATCTATCGAGGATGATCCCAAAGGAGCGTTTTCCTTTGTACCCTACGGTGTTCTCCATAAAGAGGACATTAGGGCATATATCCATTGTGATCTTGAACAATCTTGGAGTATATTTCAAAAATCTAGATGAGGCAGATCAAAGAAAAGTTGAAGAAGCTATTGCTTTGTATTTACATAACTTTAGTAAATATTTAATTGAATTGGAGCGTACTATTCCTAAGGATCTATATAACTTTATTGATGCAAGGAGGCTAATATCTAGTAAGATTGATAAGTAAATGAAGGAGAGAGATTTGATTAATGTTTGTACCTAGGTGAACTCACAATGCTAGTTCCCACTTTTTGGTACATCTTGATTTTTGCTGAAATCATACATTTTTAAAAATAATAATGATTTAAGCTTTAAGAGGTCCCATTTGAAGTAATTAATTGAAACGAGTTAGATCAAAGGCTCTTAGATCATAATTTCTTGGATAGAATCTCTTTACTTCTAAATCATACTTCCAATGGAGTCTCCTTTACATCTATCAAATGTTGATAAAAAAACCAATTTTATATTAGGTTTTGGGGGTCAAATGAATTCATTTAGAATTTTTTTTTTTTAAGTATTTAGTCCTTATTATAAGCTTTCCAAATAGTATAATTTTTAATATATTTAATTTCATTAATATATTTTTATTTTATTTCTTATGAATTTAGGTTTTTCACTGAACATGAACTTCTTTGTTCAATGCATTGAGAAAAATAGTAAACTAATTCAAAAAAATTGAGAAAAATATCTATGTCCTAGGTATTGATGTCTTCTTTTTAACAAAAAAAATAAAATTGAATTTTATATATATATATAGAACAAGTTATGTGTTCAAACATACACCTATATCTAAATTATAATTAGTCGGACGTAAAAACTTTATTAAATAAAAAATATTCAACATATCACTATCAAACCAATGACATGTCTTGGGTATTGTTATTGCAAACCAGAATTCGAAAGAATTGAGTTTTTATCATTTATAAAAAAAAAGATGTGTTTTGGGATGCACATCACTCTTAAAAAATGTTGTTTATTGTAAAAAACTACTATTTGATGGAGATGAAAAAATCAATAAAAGTCTATTTAAATTTTTTTTTAAATATATATATTTATAATCTACAAACAAGATCTTACAAACCATGATTTTACATCATCTTCAAATTCTTAACGGTTTAAAATTTATAGGTGTCCAAAAATGAAGGTTTTTTCAAAATATTCATCTAAGTGTCAAAGTTGGTCAAAAAGTGGGAACCAGTATTGTGAGTTCACCCACCTGTGTCTCCTAAGGTGAAGCCAAAAGGCTCATTAAGGAAGCTAACAAGAAAGAATTCAGAAGCAAAAATAGGGTGAACAGGTTGATGATTAGCAAGGTGGAAGAGGTGAGGAAGGAGACTGAGAACATCTGGAGAAGAATCATGAAGAACGATCCTTTGTACAATGATGTAGTTCAGACTTCCCATCCAGAAGTAAAGGAAGGTGTCTCTAGTGATCAAAAGGATTAGACTTAAATAAAGGGTCACCTAGAAGACCAAGTCAATGTAACCACTGATGCTGAGATTAGTACTAATCCTCTGGTGGTAGATATTTTTGAAGCAGTCCCAAAGCTTCCAAAGGATGATATTATACCAAGTGGAAACACCAGTGCAAAGGATAAAGGGATTGATGTTGAGGTGAAGGAGCTTGAGAAGACTGAAGTGCGAGATGAAGAGGTAGTTAAAGGAAAGGGAGTTGTTGATCTAGAAATTGACACTCCTCTAGTGTCAAGGACCCTACCTCAAATCTCTATCAATCTTGATGGTCCATGTAGGCATCTAAAAATGGTCAACGCTTGCAGTGTCATACTTTAACATGTATGTGTTACCTTCTTTTAGGTTTTCACATTTTAGTAACACTTCCTCTATGTTTCACATTTGGTATTTATCATTTGTCAACATCATATCATTGTTTTTCTTTCTCTTCCTATTTGATCTTGTTTAGTTGTTTCAATTTAGGTCTTATCAATGCCATTCTCAATTGTCATTTCATGATCATGATTAAATTTTAATGTTAATCAATAATCATTTATTATTATCAATTTTTGTCAATTCCCATCAATCCTTGTCAATTTTGATTGATTTGTCATCGATCCTTTATCAAATAAACCTTGTCAATTTTGATCAATTTGTCATTGGTCTCTCTCATTATCAATTTAATGAACTTTTGGTCCTTGTCAATTATCTTCGTGATCATGATCATCATCATTCCTTTATTGGATTAATTGTTTCATGACATTGTTTTGACCTATTTCATTCCTTTTCTCCTTTCCAAGGTTTAATAATTCTTTAATTATTAATCATTTCCAAAATTTTCCTTAGGATAAATGAATTTATTCATTTACCCTATGTCTTGTGTCACAATTAAATATTTTATTTAATTGGCTAGTTTCCCTTTTGTGGGCTAATTAATAAATGAGAAATTATTAATTATTCCCACTTTTCTCTCCCTTAATTTTATCCTAATTTTGTCATAATTTGTCATTCCTAATTTCATGCTTCTCATTTCCTATATTTTCTCCCACCATTTCTCCACTAGTTTGTCTCCACCTTTTGCTCAAATCATGAAGCTATTTTTGTGTTCAGTTTGTCATAAATCAATGAGCAAATTTTAAGACCAATTTGTCATAAATCAAGAAGCATAAATCTCTCTTCAATTTGTCATAGTTTGTCACAGCATCTTGTCATATAAATTATGTCATTTTTGAATCAATTTGCCTCTTCCATTTGCCTTGATTTTCTCATGTCATTTTGGATACAATTTTCTCTATAAATTGATTTAATTATTTCAATCATTTGAACAACCACAATTCTATTACACTCATGCTGTCACCTTCACTTTGCAACTTTGCTTATATCACACTTGCACTTTTTAGGTGAAACCCACAAGATATTTGGAGGAGAAAAATAAACAATGGAGAATCATGGAGGAAGCACTTTGTTGTGGTTTTCATATTTGTTTTAAGTGCTTTGTCTTCATATATTTATTGGATGTGATAGGATCAGTGTCTTAGCTTGTTGTGTTTTGTGGTTGCATAACTTGGGCTTTTGATGCTTTACCTATTTTCCTACTTCACAGTCCCCTAGATCTGGGCCAAATGTCTCCTGTAGAGAAGTTGAGGCTTCCAATAGTTGTTCAAGCTCAAGCCAGTCAAGATATGGTCAAATCAAAGTTCAAAGATAAAAAAACTTTTTGATGTCTGTTGATGGTGGCTCTAGGTGTACAGTTAGATCCTAATTCTAGCCCCTTTGATAAATTACAGCAATTGATTAAAATATAAATACAAATTTTGATTCTTTGGAGAAGTCTACTACTAAGTGAGTTTTGGAGAGATTCAAGGAGGTTAGAATGCGGACATTCTAGAAAATGATTGAAGATGATAGAGTGAGATTGAATAAAGGTTTGCAGACTATTGCAGATGCATTAAATGAAGGTGGTAAAATATGCCTTATCAAATTTTGCTAAAGTTCACAATAGACATAGACAAGCTATTGGCATTGAGTTGTCATTAATGTCAATCGGTATTGTAGGCTACCGATAAAGGTATGTCACCCGGTATAAAGAAGATTGAACCAGCATAAGGAAGATTAACATGAAGGCTTGTCAACTAGTATGGTGGAAGACAAGTAGGTATTGAGACTATCAATGAATTCACCGGTATGAGGTAAGAGGCATGTGTGTGTAAGAATGTGAGTGACAACTGGTAGAGCATAAACTAATTCAAAGGGTGGATGCCTATTTGTGATGAAGATGTAGAATGTTAAAATGATTAAAAACCACCAGAGGTGAAGATGTTCTACCGGTGTAATGTGCACTACTAATTATCAGGAGGAGAAGGTCTCATCAGTAAGGGCTTGTGCCAGTATGAGTTTGTGGAATGTTTAAGTGTAAACTGACCTTGTGTTAGTGAGCTAAGTGTATGACTAATGTGATGCCTTGTGGAGCTGAGGTGGCAAGCATGTAGAGGTTGGTGAAGTTTCCATCGACATGGTTGGTGGAACAATTAGTTGACATTAATGAATAACCACAAATCACAGGTCAATAAAAGATTGATGTGGCTTGAGGAAGAATGAATGATAGAGAAAGATCAGGGAGTTATTGGAGCCTAGATCAAAGAAAAGAAATTAGACTGCAAGAGAACCTCAAGAAGGAAATAGCTGGATCATAAATGAGTCGATAGATATGAAGGCCAAAAATCATGGTCAGGATTGCTATCTTTAGCAAATATACATTGGATAATGGAAAACACGTACAGATGCATTCCTCCAATGTATGTGGTTGATCCAAGGTAGATTGAATTAGATCTAAGGAAGATTTGATTGATGGAAGAAACCCTAAATGCCTTTAGTTTGAATTGATTTTTGGAGGGAAAGCTCAAGACTAAATACAATGACTTGAGACTGTGATCGGTGCTACTAGAGAGTGAAGGGAAGTGTGAAATTGTTTTCTGGGAGCCGAAGATATAAACACTTAAAGTGTTTATGAGAGAAGACTATACTAGTAATGAGAGGCAGTGTAAACTGGTGTAAGAAACAAACCAAAAGAGTTAGCATAGGATGCAGAGGTGAAAATCTGAAGGAAGCAACATCTGATAAAGAGTGATCAGTGTGAGTTGAATTGTGAAGATATTACGAGAGGAGAATTAGCAAAGTTAGAATTAGCAGCAAAGTAAAGTTGTAAATTGTTTGGAGGAAGCACAAACTGGTAAGGTTGAAACCGATAGAGCAGAATATTGTAAGGTTGCAAAACTTCTTTTGTAACAGGGATCTCATTTGTATAACTGAGTTTTATATTGTTTTCACTAAGTTGGTGCTTAGTGCAGGGGTAGTAGCTCCTTTAGGTTGTGTCCTATAAATTGTGTAGGGGTTGGTGCTCCCTTGAGTCGGTGCTCGTAAATAAGGGGTTGGTGCTCCTTAGGTTGGTGCCCTAGAAATTGTAACAAGATCTTTTACATTGTGAGGCTGGATTGGAGCAGAAGATCTTCAGCAGCTATTCTCATCGAGGTTTTTCCCACATTGGTTTTTCCTCATATATCTGGTGTTGTGAGATGAATTCTTGTCTGAGTTATGTTGATGTTATAAAAAATAATTTCACACACTTAGTTTGTACTATTTGAGCTACTGGTTAGCACTTGGTTTGTTTTATATATTACCAGCATATCCCTGTTGAAGAAAAAGTGCTTAAATCACTTATTCACCCCCCTCTTAGTGATGCATTGTGTCCAACAATTAATATCAGAGCCTAGGTGCCCTATTTTGTCAAAGCATTCTCTAGCTTGGGTAGATCCTATCAAGTGTTTACAATGGCAAGAAATAAATCTGTCTCCTTAAAAGCCCCTATGTTTGATGGTGTCAACTATGAATCTTGGAGTAGAATAATGGAAACCTATTTATCCTCTCTATCTTGTGATGTATGGATGTTGGTTGTGAATGGGTATATAGTCCCTAATAATCCCCTTACTAATCTAGATGCTATGAAGGAATATGAGAACAATGCTAAAGCTAAAAATGTCATTCTTAGTGGGTTATCTGATAATAAGTTTGTTAAAGTCATACACTGCTCCTCTACCAAAGAAACTTGGGATAAGTTGCAGAAGATATTTGAAGGTGATTCTAAAGTCAAGGAAGCCAAGTTACAGACATTGAGAACACAACTTGAGGGTTTGAAGATGAGAGATGAAGAGAAGATTGTTGACTATCTCCAAAGGATTGATGAAACAACAAACACCATTAGAGGGCTTGGAGAAGAAATAAAAGATGAGGTGGTATTGAAGGAAGTACTTAGATCTCTTACATCTAAGTATGATACAAAGGTCTCAACAATAGAAGAAGAAAAAGATTTGAAAGTCTTTACAATGGATGAGTTGTATGGCTCCTTAATTGCTTATGAGATGAGGACTACCAATACTGAGGTTGTGAAGAAAGAAGTTGCATTCAAAGCATCAAGAAAAGGAAAAGAACCTATTAAATAAATCCTTGGATTTATTAATAAGTAGATGAAAGAGATTTAATCAAAATCCTAATGAATTCAATTAAATTAGGAAGGAGGATTAATTAAATAATTGCTTATTTAATTAATTATCTTCAGACCATTTTTAGGTGTACACAATACATATGAACTATTACATACAAAAACATGTGAAGAACTCCATTGAATGCCAAGTCTAATGTATAATCATGGATACACTACATGCTACTATTACCTAATCCATATGATTCTAAGATTTCCCAATCTTTAAAATGGATCCTACATTATTACATAACAAGTACATCTCATAAACCATAAGGGATAATACATAAATCTTGTCCATAGAATCCATAGCCATCTCAAAGAAATATCCAAATCCATACACAAGAAGCACAACAACAAGAAGGGGAAAAAAACCCAATGGCAAAAAGCTCCAACCACTCGACCAATGTAGAACCTACAAGGAACCACTCCCTGAGCTAGGAGATGTTGCTAGGTCACAACACACACACTATGCCTAGGTTGTTGCTTAAGACCAAAGGGACTAACATCAAGAAAGACTTCCACACACATGGACCAAACACCAATTCAATCAGCAACCAAAGTAACTCCTAGAGGCTGACACATCATCAAGATATAAATGTGAATCCAAAGCATAAGGGAAACACATTTACAAGGGAGTGTCATCACATGTTATACTAAACACAAGGCTCTCACCTAAGGGAATGCAAAACCATCTCAACCTTTGAGAGACCAAGGGAGATTGGCTTACCATCTCCATGACCTTCTCATCCTTAGCCTAAAACATCCTCCCTAAGACTGAGTCATGAGGCACTATCAATTTTTTTTATCTATTTTTTTAATTGACTATCTACCCATTCCTATTCATTAATTAGTTATCACTTTATTAAAACAAGGTAAACTCCCTTACACCCAAGAGGTCTAGACTGCATGCATCCTTATAAGGAACCTCATCATAGTTTATCTCTCCTAACCTCAGGTGTTGCAAAGGAGCCCACTCCCTTACATGGACCCATAAACAACATTACAAGAGGCTCTATGTCAAATAAGTAAATCTAAAATAAAACATCATACAGTACTCAAACCATGCATAGGAACATGCTCAAGATGATTAAACATCAACATATAAAAATAGATGAGCCTCTTGACCAAAAGAGTACATAACCAAGTTGAAACACTGTTGCATCCATATTAAAGACAACTCAGCAAGGTTTTCACAATTACTATCATAAAATCAGCAGTACAAATAAATCAACTTCTCATCGCAAAACATCATGGGACAACTCAAAATAATATTGTAATCATGCATTCAGACAATGGAATAAAAAATGAAACTAAGATCAATCTATGCTACAAAATATGCAAGGTGGCCTCCGGTACCAAAATACTATTGGCATTATTGGATGAATTGATTATGTGTTGCATTCATGTTTTGTCAATGATGTCAACACTAGTTGTTATGGTTGGTTACTGGTAGAAGATCCAATGTTACTGGCATAAGAGTCTATCTATTAGACACTTTTGACATGTTTAGATCTATGGAATGTGATTGGTTACATGTGGTACGTTCTTTTGGAGCATTTCTTGGTCAAATGGTATTGACTTGGTAATTGGATGCTATCATGCACTCTGGTAAACCCTTACCAGCACTAGTTTAAGGATTTACCGGTAGAGCTCTCATTGAGGAATCTTGACACGATGCATAATTGGTGCTGGTGCAACTTCTACATCGATTTTAGGATGTTGAAGATGTTCTTTGATCATGCTTCAACTACTTGAAGATATTGATTTGGCGTGGTGGACCCAGAATAGGTCCGGTACCTATCTAGGTTATCGACCGGTTTCATGTTATGGTGTACTCTACATGTTACTGGAATGTTTCAGAATGATTTATGGATTTTTTATTGTTTTTTTGGTCTTAAGTCAACATGACATATCATTGTAATATGGATTTATGTAATGATCTTATAGTAATATCTTTTAGGTGGCCGACATAATTGGTTTAGGCCTGAGGGTTTGTATAAAATGATGTAATATCTCATTGTAGATCATGGTATGTGAATGGAATAAGTTCTTGTGGTCTTGAAATGAAATATCATATGCGAAGGAGATTTGGTCGATCATAGGTGATCAAATTGGGATAAAGGAAGAGGTCAAAGGGGTTCAGTATTGAGCTTAATCAGGACTGTAATCAGGCATGGTAGATGTTATTTCTAGAAGTTCACTCTATTGGATTGTTTTCCATTTATCCTAAGATGGTTGTAGCCTCTCTATAGTTAGTGAGACTCTTTTGTAATGGGCAGTATGCTCTAGGCATGTGCCTTCTTGCATGTGCAGGAGCCTCATTATATCATATACTTTTTGCAGAAGTGTCATCTAACAATGAGTAGGCTTCCCACCATGGTTTTTCCCTTTTTGGGTTTTCCACATAAAAAATCATGGTGTTATGTGGTATGATTTCTTTGCATTGATTATCTGTTTAATTGTTAAGTTGTATTGTTTACCGGTATATGTTTCTTCTCTACCGGTACTTAATCTATTAAAGGGTTATTAAGTGGATTAAATGTTATAATCTATTAACAACTTATTCACCCCCCCTCTCAATTATTCATTGGTTATCCTAACAATTGGTATCAGAGCCTTGGTCCTCTTTTGTAGAAGCTTAATTGCTTGAGGTAGATCCTATGGTAGATAACACTTCTAATCCACCCACAACTATTTTCAAAAAAGAAACCCCTAAGCTTGATGGAACAAATTATGGGATATGGAAAATTTGAATGGAGACTCATCTTAGATGTCTTGGCAAAGATATTTGAGAGATTGGTGAGAAAGGATACACACCTTATGATCTGGCATCTGGAAATCCTACTCTTGCAAACTTGGGCAATAATATTAAAAATGATTGCAGGGCTAGACAAGCCCTCTTGTGTGCACTTACTGATCAGCAGATCATGGGATTGACTGATAAATAATTGGCAAAGGTTATGTGGGACAAATTGTAAACTCTAAATGAAGGTGATCCTACTATCAAAATTTCTAAACTTGATGGTTACCAAGTAAGATATGAAAACTTGAAGATGGAAGATAATGAAAGAATTATTGTGTTTATGGAAAGAGTAAATGAGATTGTTATGGGAATTCAATGTTGTGGAGGATTTTTGAGTGAAGATGAAATAGTTTATAGAGTCTTGAGAGCCCTTCCACTGGCTTACAAGATGAAACAAACTTAAATTAATGAGTTGAGAACAATGGCAAACTCTTTGGTTAATAGAGACATTTTGATTGGGAAATTATCTACTTTTGAGCTTGAAGAATTTGGATCTTCTAGAGCTATAAAGTTTGAACTTTCTTTTCATGCATCATCGTCATCATCTACTGACAAAAGTGATTGGAAATTCTTATATACAAAAGAATTGGCAGACATGAGGAAAGAAGACGAAGAATTTGAGCAACTTGAAGCCTTATTTGCTAGAAGAGTACCTAAAGGTCTAACAGGAAGTAAGTATGAAGGAAACACACCTTTTAAATGTTTATCATGTAATAAGATTGGTCATTTTGCATCTAAATGTCCTGAAAGGAATGCAAGGTTTGAAGAAATAATTAAGAAATCATTTAAGCCTAACCAGAACAAATATAGATTCAAGAAAAGTAAACAATGTTGCATAGAAGATGAGGAAGGAGTAACTGATGACTCTGGAGATGACCTGACAGAAGACCCTGCTAGTGGATCCAGCAATGTAAAGAAATGGGTGTTCTATGTTTTAAAGGAAGATGAACTAGAACTAGCTATCATAAATGAAGAAAAGGCCCTGGTAGCAAAAGTTGAAGATAAGTATGAATGGGTAATTGATAGTGGATGCTCACATCATATGACTGGAGATAAAAAGAAATTTGTGTTGGCATTTGACACTCATTGGATTCATTTTGTTGTCATTTATGGCAAGAAGATATGATGGAAGTCATAAACCCACACTAGGAAGCATATACCGGTAGATACTGGCTTTGGAGCATTCAGGGCTCAACTGACACTGGCATCGGCACTGACATCAATACTTCTTTGGAAGCCGACATCAAGGAGGATTTACTTAAATCATTTTGTAATTATTATTGTCAAGGCTAACATTGAATATATTTTGTAAATGTATTGTAAGTTGAAATAAGGCATATCATTTGTAATAGGTATATAGGTCAGTCTGCTAGGTTATTTTTGTAAGGAAGAAAGACATATGAAATGTATTGATATAGGAGAATCTAGAAGAATAGTATGATGAAAAATATATGTATGAAGATCATTTTGTATGAAAATATTATATTATGCAATGATCTATAGATAGCTTGGAAATAATTCTTGGAGGAGAAGAGATACCGATAGTAGTGTAGAGTTCATGAACCGGTACAGAGAAAAACCAAAACCAGAACTCTATTTGGCATAGCAGATGCATTCTTTAGTTCATTTTCAATAATTTACTTTGGTAGAAAGCTTGTAGTCAGTGAGGCTCTTTAGTGATGAGCAGTATACTCTAGGAACTGTGCCTTCCTGCAAGTGCAGACCCCTATTATATGTAATATCTTTTCATATGGCCAGTGAACTGATATTGTGGGTCACAAATCCCACCATGGTTTTTCCTCATTGAGGTTTTCCACATATAAAATATGTGTGTTATGGTGTTAATTTATGTGGATGGTTTATTTTCTTCTTATTATATGCTTATTTGTTTACCAATTTATATATGCATGGCCTAGAAAGTTAAAAATTGTTCATTCCAGCAAAACACTGATTCACCCCCCCCCCTCTCAATGTTCTTGGATCCCAACAATTGGTATCAAATCTTGGTACCTCAAAATAAGTTTAATAGCTTGAGGAAGATCCTAAAATCAGAATCTTTGAACATGGCTAGCATGGAGAAGAAACTTGAGGATTATGATGCTAAAAGTATGAAGAACTTGAAATTACAAGAAGAAATGAATTTTGCAAATGAATTCATTTTTATCCTGCAAGAAAGGTTATCATCTGCTCAAGCCAAGAGAAAAGAACTTTTGTAACAACCAGATGATGAGGAGAAAAATTCTCTTAAGGAACAAAGTCAGAATCTAAGTCAAGTAAACATTCTCATGAAGAATGAAATTCAAGATCTGACTATGAGGTTATCAAAAGATATTGAGGATAGAAAGAAGAAGGAAGATAATCTTGTTATATCTCTAAAGAACAAATTTGATGAATATGGCAGATTGACTCATGAGAGTAATCTGTTGAGAACTAATTTGGCACACTCCTGGAACAATGAACAAGAACTTGAAAGACAAGTAACCACTCTGAGAGATGATCTGACTACTGCAAGTGAGTATAAAGAAAATTTTAGGATTAGTGTTGCACAGTTGGATGACTTATTGAAAAGACAAAGATAGTTTGATTATTCTAGAGGACTTGGATTTGTAAAAGGTGAAAGCTCTAGTACTGCAAATGATCAGGCAACCCGTATGCACAACTCATTAGAACAAAGGAAAATAGTAAGGAAATCTAATGCTTATAAATTCAATGGTAGATGTTTTTTTTGCAATAAATTTGGGCATATGGCTAAACAATGTAGAAATAAGGAAAATCAAAACTACAATTATGTTCCTGATCAATGCACAAACTGCAAGAAATATGGTCATAGATCATAAGATTGTAGAATGAATGTTAAATGTCATGCATGTTGAAATTTTGGACATTTTTCTAATCATTATAGGTCAAGAAATGATACTAGATATGTCAAAGCAATTCAGAAGAACAATGTTACATGTTATGCATGCAACAAAATAGGTCATATTGCTAAGTACTACAGAAGCAGAACTCAACCAGTTAATAATGATAAAGATAATAAGAAAGGAAAACATAAGGTAGATGAAATACAACAAGATCACACTAATAGATGAGTTAGAAAATCAAAAGAACCAAGTGGAGATGGATCTATACTGGTAACTCCACCGATAGAATAGAGTATTCCTCTACCAGCAAGAAATTACACCGGTAACTGAGGCATAAGCCTTAGGGGTTGGCAAATTCATTCATAAATTTTGCATATTACCCCAAAAGAGATCTAAGGAGATCTAGAAAGAGATTTGGATAATTGTGATCATCATTGATGAAGGTTCACCCGTCACATAACTGTGAAACTGACATCTATAGGGTTGCTAGTAAAGCATTTATTATACAAAATTAGGGTTTTGTTCACTGATAAAAAAGGGTAAGTGAATTTATTTTCACTCACCAAGCATTCAAGAATTTAGAGTGAATTAAAGGTGAGTCAAGAGCGAGTAGAAGCATTGTGAAAAGCTTTCAAGCAGTTATCAAACTTCCACCAACATTCACTTTTAGGTGTTTTTTTTTGACATGGCATCTGGATCTTTAGCTCCTACTTTTATTACAAATCCTACCCTTGTTGAAGTTAAGGATAGGTTAAGGCCAGTATTTAAGGAGGTTCCAAAAATTGCTAAAAAGGAAGACTCTACGAGAGCATTTTCTAGGGTTCCTAACAATGTAATGTATGTCGAAGATGTGAGAGAATACATTCACTGCACCCTTAAGGATTTGGGAACTGAAGACATCAAAAGCATGTATCAATCCATGATACAGGGAGACTCCAAAACCATCAAACCGAAATACAAGACAATTGAGGATCTAAGGTTAATCGATATTTTGTACATACCGAAATTCAAAGATGAAGTTATCAGATACATTCTGAGCAGGGTTCACAACAAATTTATATGGCTAGATAGGCCTTACATGATCATGAAGGAGGCAATTAAAGCTGCCACCAGCTTACCCAAGGTCAGACAAGAACCTAGCAATAAAATTTTCAACATAGAGGGTGAAAAACTCACTGGTGCTACACCTGATAGCAAATCAATGAGGATAAGAAAAATCACTGATAGAGATATAAAGTTTGCAAGCATGATCATAGGTTACAAGGTAACTCAATCCAACCGATTGAATTGTCTTGCTAGTTCATGAATTCATGTTGCATATCAGATGCTGAGGAACAATGTGAAATATGATTTATGTGAGTGTATGAGTGAGTTGATTTTAAACCTTGGAAAGATCAAAGGAATCAAGAAAGGCACTTTTATATATGGAAACTTGATTGTTTGTTTAATGCTTTACTTCCTAAATGAGCTACCTGGTCTAGGGAAGAAGCATTGGGCTCATGACATACTGGTAGGTATGCAGATCAAGGTAGCTATCACCGGTCTTGGTACTAAAAGAGATGAGAAACTTTGGGGGTATTTTAAGACTTTCCAAGAAAAAATGAGGCAAAGGGAGAGAGTTTCAAAGAACATTATGGAGAAGTATTCCACTGATATATGTTTCATAGTAAAAACTAATGAAAATCTTATGGAATCAGTTGAACCCAGGCAAATTTGGATTACTCATCTTGGATATGAGGTGGATGATAGCATTTTTAAACTCTATGCAAAGATGTTGTTAGATGCCCCATTAGATGATAAGATAGAGCATTTTGGTACAATAGGAGAGAAGGCTCTTGAAGTGAAAACTAGTTTTAACAGGAATAGAAGAGAGAAGAAAATAGAAAAAATGTTTGCATATGTATAAGATGTGATTTATAAGATAGACACTCAGCTGGTCTCTAAATCTAAACAGGCATCTAGACCAGCAGTGGTTGGTACTGCAGAAGTGAAGAAGCCACAAGTTCACATTTTCTCTATCACTTCAGACTCTAATTTTGAGGATAATGAACCTCTAGCTTTTAGAAGGGTACAAAGGAAGAATGTGGTAAAACCACCGATAGAGAAAAAGAAGGCCGAGCCTAGGTGGAGACTTGTTAGAAAGGAAACTAAGCCTATTGCACCTCCACCACTGGAAAGGAAGCCTATGCAAAAGAGGAAACCAGTCACACTGGCAACCACAAGCAAAAAGAAGAAGGGTGATGATACTGGAACTAGTAAGACCACAATGACCTATGTTGAGCTTATTGATGAAATTGAAAAAGATGGAATATTGAAAAATATATCAAAGTATTATGAAGATTTAGAAGAGAACGAGAAAAATGAATTAGAAGAGGCTATTTTGTTATATATAGACATCTATAAGAAAGCCTTAATTAAAATTTTGAAGGAGATACCTTTATCCTTGTATAATAAAATTGAGGCTACTTGATTTGACGCTATCAAGAGAGATAGGGAGATAAAAGAAGTTGCACTTTTGGAATTGGGTGGTATTGTAAATAATGAAGAAATGAAGAGATGTATAGACACTAAAAATAGGACAGTCTTCAGTAGTAAATGCCGACAGATAAGCCTTATGATGGGGAGAGTAAATATGGTGGTAAATGAGACAAGTAAGAGATGGACCAAATTCTTTCATAAAAACCCAGACTTACTCACATCTCAAGAAGAATTTGCAAGGGCAACCACTTCCACCATTCCTGACAAATCAAAAGGGAAAGGTATTTTGGGCAGTTCAACTCCAGTTTTGACACAACCAGTAATAACTATAGATACTCAAACACAACTGGAATATAAGGAGAGTATATAGTCTATACCAACATAGACCAGTTTTGAGAAAGGTAATGTACATGACACTGAAAATTCTATGGATAATACTCCACCGGCAGTAACCGACACTGCACCAAGTGACAAAGCCACTAGTACAAAAGAGGTTGAGATGGATAAGGTAAGAGCCATTGAGTCCATCCCGATAGGTAAAACTGACTCCGTGGCAAAGGTTTTGGCAATTGAAACTTCTTAGGTTGAAAAGAAATTAGTCTTTGAGTTGAGTCCAAATGAATTAATGATGATGGCTACTCAGAAATTACTAAAGGAAGGTACTATAGATAAAGGATTAATTGATCAATCAGTCTATGTGTTGCACAAATTATTACCCGACTGTTAGATTGAAGATGGAGAAAGCCCTTCTAGTAAGCTCAAGACTCTAACAAAGCACATATCCAACAATTTCAATTTCTGAGGTAGATTGCAGACCGATGGGCTTTGGAAAATTTCACAACAACAAAAAGAACAACTTTTGACCAGCTTATAGAAATAGGGAAGAATAAAATTGAGGACAAACTTATCCTTATTGAGGTTTGTTTAAAACAATGTACAAATATCTATAGAGTGTGTTATAATATAGAAAGTCTTATAGCTAATGTCGATAGCAGATTGAAGGAGTTATATGATAAGATGGCTAAAATTTATAACTCTTTTGATGGATTGACTACACTAACCACATCTGTTGATGAACAAATTTTGTCCTTGGAGAATGAATTTTTTGATTTGGAGAAGGAGAGAGACAAAATCATGAGAAGAGAAAGAAATCTAAGAGGATTGGTATGTCCTAACTAGATTCACTGGGTGTTCACAAGAAAGAGTGCATTGATATGGTAGCTAAACCCACACAGGTAGATATCCAAGAGAAAGAATCACCTTCCCACTTTCTAAGTGGACCTACATCTATTTCTGATACTTTCAAATCTGGCTAGAATACATATCTTCAGTTATTGCAAAAGGCATACCCAGAAATCCTAAAGATGACTAAGCTCCAGTGAAACCAACAATATTCTTTTGTTAGAATATTTAATCTTTACTTGGCTTAGGTTTATTTGTATTTAGTTTAGGATATTCCTTTGGAATTCCTACATGTAATTTTTCCTCTAGTACATGTGTGAGGACAAGTCATTTCTTTTATTTTCCATTATTAAGGAATATTAGATTTCCTCCATAAGAGGATGTGGACACATGGCACACACATTTTATGAATGGTGGCATTCATAGATTTGGGAGTTACTATGTAACTCCTCTCCTCATCTCTATTTAAGATATTTATCCTCTCTCATTTCTTCTTAATGACAATATTGCAAAGAGCTTCTCTCTCTCTCTCTCTCTCTCTCTCTCTCTCTCTCTCTCTCTCTCTCTCTCTCTCTCTCTCTCTCTCTCTCATTTTAGGCATTTCCTCATTCATAATATCACAAGGGGTTTTTATTTTTTTTCCCCTTTCAAAAGTTCTTGTGCCTTTTTCTTCACTTTGGGTGATTGCTCCAAGGTTTTTGCATTTCTCTTAGTAACATTTACTTCATCAATAAACTTACTTGGATTTTGTTTTTCTTTCCTTGCTCTTATATTTCCTTTCATGGTATCAGAGTAGGTTCTAATCCTTATTTTAAGTTGAGATTGATGAAGGTTACCATTATGTGGAGTTCACCTTCTTGGAGGCATTCTTGAGAGGAGAAGAAGTTCTTTCTCTAATATTTTCTACTGTGCAGGTTTTTTATTTCAGATTTTAAATTTTTTTTCAAACTTGTTAACAAGTTTGCCTGCAAGTTTAATCTTCTTAGATTCTAGTTTTTTTTTTTAAATAAGCTTTGGAAGGCTTGCCGCCAAAGTTTCTTCTTTCTGGTTTAAAGTTGTGGCTTTGGAAGGCTTGCCACCAAAGTTTATTCTTTCTAGTTTTTTTATTGTGACTAGTTTGGAAGGTTTACCACCAAACTCCATTTCTAACCTCTTTTCCTACATTCTATAATTTATATTTATTAGTTTGGAGGGCTTGCCGCCAAAACATTTTGCATTATTCAATTGCATCTTTGTTTGTTTGCAAGTTCTAAAATTTTATTTCACTTGCAAATTATTGTTGGTTTATATATTTTCTAACAATTTATGTTTGCAGATTCAAAAAACAAAAAACTATTTATGTTTGTCTCTACTGTAGTAATTTTGTTTTTATATTATTTCAATCTTTTGTTAAATCTTTCATCTTTCTGTTTAAATTTGTTTAAAATAATTCTATTAAATCTAAATTTATTTCATTTTAAATCTGAATCTGTCTATTTCATTTCCTTCAACCTTTGTGTTTTCTAACCGCTTCTTATGCAGACTTTAATTTTCAAAGATCTCTGGTTTCAATTTCAGTTGTAGATTTTTGGTTAAAAATAAATTTCATATTGTTAAATATCAAATAAGCTTCAATCTCTATTATTTCAATATTTATTTTATCTCTGTATTGATATCTCCTTTGCCTGTGTTGTTCTTTTTTTTCAGTATATTTATCAACTTGATATATAGAGTCTGTTTGTTTGAAACTTTTGCATTTTGAATCATCTCTTTTCATATTGGAGATATCATCTATTTTCTTCTTCTGCATGATCTGCATTGAACTGTAGTCAAAGCTTCATTCTCATATATCATTTCTGCAATCTTTGCTCTCTTTTGATTTTATTCTCCCCTGCCATTACGCCTCTTTGCCATAGCGCCTCTCTGCAACTTATTTCAATAATAACTTGTAACGTATCTGTCTTTTATTCATAAAACGTATGATTCTGCCATTTATTCTTTTTTTTGATAAAAGTGGAGAATCCACTAAACTTATATATTACTCATAAAAATGTTTACATTGGGTTCAAAAAAGGCATATCGGCAGGAAAGAACCCACAAGAAAATCTTTGATTGTAGCCTTTAAAAAATAAAAACTAGGCACTACCCTTACATCATTTTTGTTATCTAGTCAGATCACCCAACCCCCTACCTCTAACAATTATACAAGGGTCCCATAGGACATTTACAAAAAACTAGACTGCTGCCAAATGAAGGGTTGAACAAAAATGCCATCAGGATTACATGAAGGACCACCAAGGAGATAATAGTGATGTAGAAGTTCCTGCCAAAACCATATTGAAACACTTGAGCATAATAGTAGCCAAAGAACCTCCAAATATGCATCAACAAAAACCATACCACCAACTCCAAAAAATAGTCAGATATCCAAAAATCAAGAGCTAGTGCTCTTCTCCAGAGGTTCATGAGTTGAGATCGGAGGAGGAATAACCCTTAGAGGAAAAGCCAAACAAGCAGGAGTAGAGAACAAAAATCCCAAAGTGATCAACGAGTGCAAGGCCTCAAAAATGACCCAAGCTTTATCCACATACTGGTTAGGAGCTAGATACAACAGAAAATCCATAGAAGCCCATGTGTCTTCCATGGAATCACATATCAATCCCATTGTTAATTCATGCAATAATTGACCAGACCAACCATTAACCATGAGCTCATGGTGAGGAAGAAACCTGCCATAATAAAAAGACCCCACATCAAAATGATAATCAGCCAATGCAGAAGAAACTGAGTCCCAATTACATACTGTCAGAAAAATGAACGTGGAAACCAAGAGGCAGACCAAATCATCATCGAGTAAAACATCATAACAAATGGTAACAAACTGAGATAGAAGCTCAGCATAAGAAATATGAGGCAATACTTTCAACCATCGACACCCAGAAGTCTACGGAATTCAAAATCCACTGTAGGAGAAAACAAATTAAAGACCTTACCAAACTTGACAGAATTATCCACATTCTCTTCCTCCGATATCTCAGCTTCTAGAAACACTCTATATGTCCTAGTGGTCAAAGAAGACAACATTTGCAGGAGGAAGAGCTCCAATAAAAACCACAGAAGCATAAAAATGTAAAATGTTGCTTAATTCATAACAAAACAAGATAACACATGAAAATATAAATGAGAAAACCACCCTTAACTTCCCATAATGACGAGAATAGCAATGCAAAATATCCATTACAAACTTCCTTGATTTAACCATTTCACATGGGTTAACAACCCTAAAACTGACAACCATAAATGAAAATCTAGAAGGAGAGGACACCACCCCCAAATAATGATTATCACATAAAACCAAATTTGTCATGGCCAAAAACTCACATAAGGCAGCCAACGATCCAGTACCAAACTTTAACAAATAATAATAGCCCAGGAACATACTACACATTTAAAGAGTTACAACCATGCTACAACCTATGAAGGACCAAAAACAAACATATGCCGCCACCCTTGAAAATATCATGAACAACCACATCCTCACCCTATAAATGGCATTATAAATGACTGATACTTAAAGTAGAAAAATGGTTTCTACATCAAATAAAAGGCACATACAAAGTCATCCATAAAGTGAAAAAAGAGGATGAAACTAACCAATCAAGGAAGGTGGACAACCTTTAAACCAAAGACAAGACATCCCATTACCTTCCACATAACCTTGAGGAATATCCCTTAGCTTGACAATATTTAAATTTGTCTTTAGAATGATTTGCACATTCGGCAAAAACTGCAATTTACCTGCTGACCATACCTCATGGGATATACACACCATCATCTAGCCCAGAAGCAAATTGTAAGAACATACCATATGTAAACAAAAACATAATAGAGCATATCATCCTCCTATCTACACATGTGGCGCAAATAAAATCTGATTAGAGTAAAGGATAACATGAATACCTCAAGAGATAATAGAAGCAGATAAACCCAAATGAATTATCGTAAACCCTAAGATTAGATCAAAAACCTGAGAAGAATATCTTGAGGAATCTCACATGCCTCCATACTCATAAAATGGGAAATATCCCTTATCTTGACAGCATTTAAATTAAACTTTAGAATGATTTGCAACATTCAGCAAAAAGTTGCAATTTACCTGCTAACCATACCTCATGGGATATACACACCATCATCTAGCCCAAAAGAAAAATTTTAAGAACACACCATATGTAAATAAAAACATAATAGAGCCTATCATCCTCCTAGCTACACATGTGGTGCAAATAAAATCTTATCAAAGTAAAGGATAACATGGATACCTCAAGAGATAATGGAAGCAGATAAGCCCAAAAGAATTACCTTAAACCCTTAGGTTAGATCAAATACCTGAGAAGAATATCTTGAGGAATGTCACTTGCCTCCACATTCTTAAGATGAGCACCAGAGTCAATTGCAATATTAGCCAAAAAACCTACAAGCTTATTTAGTTCTCTAAAATAATGAGATAACGAGAATGTATCAAAGAATGACAACTTCTCCAAAATATGATCTAATATGTACTTCAAATGCCAACAATTGCTCTTACTGCTCAACACACTAAATAATGACCATTGAATCCCCCTGAATTAATAGGTTTTTTATCCCTAAAGAGATAGCCAAATCAATCTCTAGGAACAAAGCTTGGCATTCAGCAAAATTGTTTGACTGGGAACCAAGGGCATGACACTAAGCAGCAATTAAGACTGTATTGTGGTCAAAAATAGCCATACTAGCCCCAGCCAACCCCGGGTTATCCCTAGAAGCTCCTTCAAAATGAAGCTTGAAATGACCTAGAGGAGGAGGATCCCATCTAGCAATAAGTCTCTTATTAATAGTAACAAGACCTTTTGCGATAGACCCATGAGAAGGGATGGCAGAGAGCGATTTCTAGGTCCTTGTAATCCTACCATCCCAATGAGAGAAGGATGTCAAATTCTCCAAATTCTTATGAATGTATGACAAAGCTACCTCCAAGATAGAAGCCTCAATCTTGAATAAAATGTCAGAGAGTGAAGCTAATATCTTTCTAAAAATCCTATTATTTCTCTCTAACCATATGTTCCAAATGATAATTGAAGGAGAGATGAGCCAGAGACAAGCATAAAAGGATGAGGAAAACAAGATAGACTAGGCTCTAAAGTGGGAGAGAAGGTCATTTCCAATAACAAAGGACAATCCTAGTTTCTCAAACAACCATTGCCAACATCGAAAAGCAAAATCACAGTGAAGAAATAGGTGAGAGGAAGATTCCAAATTCTTATTACACAAAACACAAGGGAAAACAACAGTCAATCCCATCCTATCAAATCTCATCCCTGTAAGAACCCTGTCTTGTACAACAAGCCAAGCAAATGCACCTGCCTTCAGAAGGCAAGCCGAATGCCAGAACAATTTAAAGGGCTAGGAAGAAAAGTCCTTAGCTGGCATAAGGGAATTATATCCATCTTTCACAGAGTATTTTCCAGATACACTCTTAGTCCAAATAAGCTCATCTTCCCTCTCAGACAAGATGACAACTCTATCTTTGAGGACATTACAAAATTCTACTTTAAAACTAAGGTCAACATTCAGAAAGTCAATTGATTTCCATTTAGCCATCTTCACATGACCACTTTGTGCAATATCAAAATAATCAAACAAAACAATTCCCCATCTGACAAAAAGGATTGACTTCAATGGGGTCCAATCCCTAATGGAGTCCAAAGGACAATAACCATTCCAAGCATCATCCCAAAATCTAGCTTTACTACCATTATGCACAAACCAAGAAAGATGGGGCAATAAGACACTTCTACATTTAACCAAAAAATTCCAAATAGCCAACCCATGGGGCAAACTCAAAGCATGAAAAACACACTCTCTTGCCCCATTATTAAAATACTTAGCAAACATGATCTTAGCCTAGAGGGAATCTAGTTTATCATACAATTTCCAAAATAGCTTAGCCCCCAAGGCTAGATTCTGATTCTCCAAACTTCTAATCCCTAACCTCCCAAGTTCTTTAGGAAGACAAACTTTATTCCAGGCTAGCAAGGGGATCCTACATTTCCCATCCTTACTATTATTCCAAAGAAAGGATCTCAGAGTATCCTTCAAACTAACAAGAACAGACTTTGGAGCTTTGATAATTGAAATTATGTAATTGGCACCGCATTCAACATAGACTTAATCAAAACAATTTTCCCTTCCATGGTAAGCCATTTATGGTTCTAGGACAAGATTTTTTTTGATATCCTTGAAATGACTTTATCCCAAAATCCCACCTTGTCTTTTTTAACAAAAAAGGGGATCCCAAGGTAGCTACAAGGAAAATCCCCAAGTTGGAAACCCCAAAACTTATGAAGCCTACCATGAATCAAGGAGTGAGTGTTTAAGAAGAATATCTTAGACTTGTCCTTATTGACCTTCTGTCCAAAAAATGAAGCATAATTCTTAATCACTTGATCAATAATTCTAGCCTCCTTCAAAGATGCATTGCTAAACAAAAGGGTGTCATCAGCAAAAAGGCAATGGGAAATCCTCTAATCAAAGTTTTGAATTTGGATCCCCCTCCATAAACCCCTTAATCAAACTTCTCTAATTGCCCAACTCAAAGTTTTAGCTAGTAATATAAACAAGAAAGGGGAGAAGGGATCCCCTTGCCTCAAACCCCTAGAAGAATGGAAGAACCCACAAGGAGACCTATTAACAAGAATTGAGAATCTAGCCAAGGAGATGCATTACATGATCCATTATATCCAAGCCAACGAGAAACCTAGCCTTGATAAAACAACTTTTAATGCATTTCATTCGACCCTATCATAAGCCTATTATTATTTACTAAGTTGTCATTAGTTTTATGTCCAAAGTCATCCTATATACTCTGGTCAGTTAATACTACTGAAATATTCAGTCAGTAAGCACTAAACCAGTCAGTTATAGAAGAAAGGAGTCACAGAGTTAAGTATACACCAAGCTGTCTACCGAGTATTGTTCTATGTCTACTGAGCAGCAAAGAAGGTATACCGAGTAATCTGAACCGAGTAGAAACGTGTTACTAGATTCAATGAACCTGGACACATATGTGGAAATGTGTTACAATAATCGAGGAACAGGGAATCGTTATCACATAGGAAATTGCACTTCAATATTTTGTATGATTTTGAGGAAGTTTATCCAATGAAATAATTTCTATGTTTATTCATTTGATGAATCTTGTTTGTAAGATAGAAGCATGAATAGATCACCGTCCTAGAGATCTATTTATACAAAGTAATTTGAGATTCAATATGAGAGACATGTGTGATAGAAGAGTTAAAAGGAAAATCATAAGAGGACACATTGAGTTGTGACTTCTATGACTGACAAAGATATTCAGAGGTCACCGAGAAAGTCTTTAGAGAACAGTTTAAGAGACAGAGTAAACAGAAGGGTTTACCGAGTTGATTTATCAATTATCGAGGTATGCTATGACCAAGGTAATTTCATATTGAGCACATAGAATCTGCTATAACATTTCAGATGTAAAGTTGCCGATATTTGTAAAGATTTTATTGAATCGTTTGAGTTGTAATAGAAACCTTTAATAGGGTAAAAGACTCTAACAAAGTCTATAAATTGTAAAGCCTTTAACCAGGTGTAGCATTTTGTATACGTGTTGTAAAAATCTTGTAGCAAGGTAGATATAAAGATCTTGATACTCCTACTAGGGTAAGCTATCAAAAATAGCTAAACATGTAGCTCTAACCGAGCAACCTTTATTATTGCAGTAGTGAAGTTGTGGGTGCCATCCCCACTGCAATTTTTCTCTCTAACAAAGAGTTTCTGCATAACCAAAATATTTGTGTTATGGAGTGAAATGTGCATGAATGTTATTTCTATAATAATGTGTTAGCTTTATATTATGAGATCAACAGTTTACAATTTATGTTTATTAGTAAGATTGTTTTTGGAGAAAAGTTTTGAAGTACTGATTCACCCCTCCCCTCTCAGTACATTAGCTTTCCTAGTTGGACCTAACAATTGGTATCAGAGCTTCAATCTTGGAAAAGGGTTTAACAACCTAAAGAGAAAGATCTTATCAATGGAAGGCTACAAACAATCTCAAAGAATTGTGAATCTTCAAGAAGAATTGGATCATGCTAATCAAGTGATTGCAGATATGCATAGACAAATGCAAAGATCACTGAAAGTCAAAAGAAGGTTGTCTGATGATTTACAGGACTCACAAGAGTTGGTGGAACAAATTGAGACATCATCTAAGAACACTATATCAGAAGAGATTGAAGAAATGATTGGAGAATTGAAAGAAAAGAATAAAGGACTAACTGAACAACTGAAAGAAATGAACTGTTGGTATTTTGGTATGGTTTTGTCATTAATGTCAACACCTACTAAAGCATTAGCACTTTGGAGATTCAACAGCATTCACTAGCAAGTAAGTAACTATTGCACAATTGCTAGTATATGGAACACCGACACTTGGAATGGCATGCAAGACACATGGTTATGTCGAAGACATCATTTGGACATCTTTTCCTAGAGTTTTGTTCATTGGTATATTCATAGTTGCATATTTGTTGTTACCGGTAAATAGGTCTAGGGTTACACCGGTAGGTTTATCTTTTCTAGATCAACATGGCATGCTATGGAGATGATTAATTATTGTTGTAAATGCATTAAGCTAACATGTTCAATTAGTTATTGCATCGGATATTATATTGTTTGTAAAATGCTTTTATTGTAATATCTTGTAGAGCTGACCTACTAAAATTAGTCTTAGGTTATGGTATAAATGTAAGATCTTATTTGTAAGATCAAGTGTGGAATGCGAAAAAATGATTGTGTGAAGGTATATGTGAGATTAAGGAGAGCTATACACAAAGACATCATTTGAAGGTGAAGCTAGGCTTTTTATGAAAGCATATCAGCATTACCCCGGTATTGAATCCAGCATATGAAGATGCTATTTTGTGTAGTACATTCTTATTCAATTTAACCATTCAACTGTAGTCAGTGTGATTGAGCAGTGAGCTATAGGTTGTTGGCCTTTTTGCATGTGCAGACCCCATTTATGTACACTTACTATCTACAGTAGTATCATCTGATTGTGGGTAAGGTTTCCCATCGTGGTTTTTCCCCTTACAGGGTTTCCACGTATAATTATTGGTGTTATGTGTTGTGGATGACTTTGTGTTTATGTTTCATGTACTAATCCTTACCGGTATAGCAATTAATTGTTATAACTATCTATCGACATACTTAATTGGTTTACTGGTATTAAGCATTAAGTTGGTTAAGTTGTTTTTTATTTAAATTTATTAGAGAATTGATTCCCCCCCCCACTCTCAGTTGTCTCCGGGACCTAACAATTGGTATCAGAGCCTAGTCCTCTTTTCAGAAGTTTAACAACTTGAGGAGATCTAATGTCTACTAATTATTTCAGGAAGGACAGTCCTAAACTTGATGGAACCAACTATGGCATATGGAAGATCAGAATAGAGACACATCTAAATTGTGTTGGAAAAGACATCTGGGATGTTACAAAGAATGGTTATACTATTGTTGTACAAGGTCAGCCTAGTCCAACCAACTTGAATAAAGATGAGGAAAATGATTGCAAATCAAGAGAAGCACTTTTGAGCACATTATCAGATCAACAAATCATGGGACTATCAGATAGGTCTACTACTAAAGCTATTTGGGATCATTTGGAAACACTGAATGAAGGAGATTCCACAGTAAAAATTGCAAAACTTGAAAGCTTCTGGGTTAGGTATGAACATCTGAAAATGGAAGAAGACGAAAGGATTTCTACTTTTATGGAAAGAGTAAATGAAATTGTTTTGGGTATTAAATGTTGTGGAGGAACCTTAAGTGAGGATGAAATTGTTTCAAAAGTTTTAAGAGGATTTCCACTGGCATATAAAATGAAAGTCATTGCTATAAATGAGTTAAGAACAATGCCTAATACATCAGTTGCTAGGGATACATTGATTGGGAAACTTTCAGCTTTTGAAATTGAATAATTTGGTGTTGTTGCTACTATAAAGACAGATTTAGCCTTTAAAGCATCAACATCATCTGCTCCATCATTTGACAAATTTGATTGGAAAGCCTTTTATACAAGAGAACTTGAAGAAAGTAAGAAAGAAAATGAAGAACTTGAAGCACTATTTGCAAGGAAAATGCCTAAAGGCCTAGTTGGAAGTAAGTATGAAGGTAAAGCACCCTTTAAATGTTTTAACTGCAATAAGATTGGTCATATGACTTCAAGATGCCCTGATAGACATGCGAGACTAAGAGAAGAAGCTAGAAGAACATACATGCCTAACCCCGAATATCAGAGATACAGATTTAAGAAGAATAAAGACAAATCTTGTTACATTGCTGATGAAGGTGTGACTGATGACTCTGATGAGGATCCGACAGACAGGGTTTTGGTTGCTATAATAGAAGATCAACCAGCACCTACTGCTTAATCGGTAGTAGAGGCTCTAGAAGCTAAAGTTGAAGTAAAGAATGAATGGATCATTGATTCAGGATGCTCACATCATATGGCAGGAGACAAAGGTAAATTCTTGAACTTTCAAGAATACAATGGAGGCTTAGTAAGATTTGTAGATGACAAAGCTTGTTCAATCAAAGGTAAGGGTTCAATATCTCTTGATGGTAAGCATAACACTGACACTGTCTACTATGTTAGAGGATTAAAGAATAATATTTTGAGTGTTGGTCAATTAGTTGAGAAAGGATTTCAGTTACAACTTAAAAATGGAAAATGCAAAATCATGAATAGAATTGGTTTGGAAATTGCAATCGGTAATCAGACTAGAGGTAATATCTTTCATTTGAATAACAGTGAAAAGACATGCTTAATTGCACATATAGATGAAAGTTGGTTATGGTATAAGAGACTTTGTCATGTAAACTTTGATTGCATGGTAAAGATCTGTACTACTAAGGCAGTTAGAGGTTTACCTAAAATTGTCAAACCTCAGAATACAGTATGCAAGGAATGTCAATTTGGAAAACAAGTTAGAGCTAGTTTCAAAAGTATTCCAGAAAAATCAAATAATGCTCTTGATTTGATTCACACTGATTTATGTGGTCCAGCTAGGACTAAAAGCTTACAATGTGATAAATATTTCATGCTAATCATTGATGACTATTCTAGAATGTGTTGGGTTACTTTTCTTAGAGAAAAATCAGAAGCACTTGGAAAGTTCAAATTGTTCAAAGCAATGGTTGAAAATGAAACCGGTAACAAAATAAAATTTTTAAGATCAGATCAAGGAGGTGAATTTACATCTAAGGAATTTAATACATTCTATGAAGTGAATGGAATCAGAAGACAACTATCAGCACCTCGAACACCACAATAGAACGAAGTTGTTGAAAAGAAAAACAAAACTATCTTGGATGCAACAAGAAGTATGTTATCAGAAGCAAATTTACCACATGTGTATTGGAGAGAAGCAGTCAGCACAATGGTCTATACATTTAACAAAGTTCACATCAAAGGTGTGTTGGCATATGCACACTCCAATGAGACATTGTATGTGATTGTAGGTTTTTTCATTGATGGCAACCTTGCAATTTTATGATACTGGCCAAGGCATTATACCGGCATCAGCAGATTACACTTTACATCGGCACTCAGGACACTGGCACCGACACAAAGAAAAGAAGTATACCGGCATAGAGGGCAACATGATTTTGTTATATTATATTTTGTTTATTATTGTAAAACTTTGTAAGCCGACTTGGCAAATTGTAAAATGACTCTTATATATAAAAGAGATCATTGTAGACATTCAAAGATGTGAGAGGAACAGTTAAGGAAAATATTAGGCAGACCTATTATGCGAAATATAGGCTAAGGGTTTATGTAAGAAGCAGAGCAGCAACCAGTATTGGATTGGGCATTATAGATGTTATTGTAAAGAAGTATAAGATATTGGATTTGTATAATCCTCATTGTAAGTCAGTGACACTTCCCTTTGAGCAATGAGCTCTAGGCAGTTGGCCTTCCTACATGTGTAGGCCCCTATTGTAAGTAATATTCTCTTATTGGCCAGTGAGTGAATATTCTGGGTCACAAATCCCACCAAGGTTTTTCCTACATCGGGTTTCCTCATTAAATCCTTGTGTTATGGCATGCTTTTCATGTGGATGTTCTTGATTTTGTTTATTGCATTACTTCTTGCATACCGGTACACTGTTATAATATGTTCTGCATATTCTAATTTAAGAAATTCTATACACTGGTTAGATATTGATTCACCCCCCCCTCTTAGTATCTGTGGATTCCTAACAATTGGTATCAGAGCCTGGTCCTCTATTTTCTAAAGCCTAATAGCTTGAGGAAGACCTTGACACCGGTAAAGATGGAAAATCTAATGAAGCAACTTGAAGGAGCTCTTATAGACTATGATGCAGAGAAATTGAAAAATATCAAACTAGAAGATGATTTAAGGGCAGCTCAGGATATCATTCGGGCACTTCAAGAAAATTTTACTGTTGCAAGAAATAAGAGAAGAGAACTTTGTGAAAATTTCCAAAATGAGAATGATGAAAAGGAATCACTTAATGATATGATAAACAAATTGAAACAAGAGAACATGACAACAAAGAATGAGATGTAGGATATGACTATGAGATTTTGCAAAGAGATTGAGGATAGGAAGAAAAATGAAGAAGAATTGACCAGAAGACTAAGTGATGCAGCAAACGAGAACACAAGACTTAGCTATGAAAATGACATGTTGAAGATAGATCTGATGCATACTCAAAATAACTCAAATGAACTGATGAGACAAAAAGAAGTCTTAGAAAGAGAACTAGAAACTGCAAATCAACATAAAGAAAAATTCAAGAAAAGCTCAGATGAACTTGGCACCTTGCTGAAGAATCAAAAACCTAAAGGTGACACTTCTGGAATTGGCTTTGAAGTTGGTGAAAGCTCTAGTACTACAAATACTCAAGATCACAGCAAATCAGTAAGACAACCTGATACTTATAAATTCAATGGAAAATGCTTTAACTGTAATAAGTATGGTCATAGAGAAAATGAATGTAGATCTAGAAATTATCAGAATATCAACACACCCACCAGTCAATGTTCTAAATGCAACAAAGTTGGTCACAACTCTGAAAATTGCAGAATGAATGTGAGATGTTATGTTTGTGGAAAATTTGGACATTTATCTAATCAATGCAGAACACAAACCGGCATAGGTTATGGGAAAGCTATTCAGAAGAATAATTTAACTTGTTATGCATGTGACAAGATTGGGCATATTGCTAAATTATGTAGAAGTAAAGGAAAACCGATAGACAACAAAAGTTCTAGCTTGAAAGGCAAAGAAAAAGTTGAAGAGGTTAAGCAAGAATTCTCAAAACAATGGATTAGAAAAGCTGATCTAAATATTGGGAATACTCCTCCACCGGTAGAACAAACCAATGCTTCACTGACAAGATAGAGTGACACTTCACCAACAGGATAGAGTGATGCTTCACCAGAAGGATAGAGCAGTGCTCCACTGGCAGGAAGTTCTTCATCTAATTGAAGAAAGTTTCTTTGAGGGTTTGGCAATCTATTGACACATGTGCTATTATTCCCTTGGTTAGAGATAAGAAGTTGGAAATTACTTATTACCGGCTAACAATGTTAAGTGAATACTTAACTGGCATGCATTTAATGTGGTAGATGGAAAAAAGACACTATAAATTGAGGTTTTGGCTCCATTTCATTTCACTGAGATTTCAAACTTACGAAGAGCGCAAAGATTCTGAGCTAAGGCATTCCGAGCAAGAAGCAAGAACACTCCAGGCGATCATCCATCCTAAAGGTAGTAACAGGTATTTAATCATGGCATCCACCTCTGCAATTGAATGTATAGCAAACCCTACTATTGTCAAAGTAATAAAAAGACCTAGGCCTATATTTCAGTTAGTTCCCGAAGTAGCAAAGAAAGATGATACCTTAGGTGCTTTTTCTCAAATTCCCAAGGGAGTTGTTTATGTTGAAGACCCCAGAATGTACATCCACTGCAACATTGAGGAACTAGGATATGAAGAGATTAAAACCATGTTTAAAACTGTGATATGTGATAAAAAAGGCAATGTAAAAGATGAACACAAGATCATTGAGACCCTAGGATTTACAGAGATCCTTAGCATTCCTGAATTCCCCAAGGATGTGCTTAGGATAGTCTTAAGCATGGTACATGGTGAGTTTTTCTGGTTAGATGCAGTCCAAAAAATCACTAAGGAAGTTGTGAAAGCTATCACAAGGTTATCGACCACCAATAAAAGACCAGATAAAACCAAGAAGGTATCCAGTGACCTAGTTACAAACCTAACTGGTGCAACATTCGACAAAAGGTCCCTAAGAGTTAATGATGTAATAGACATTAATGTGAGATTTATCAGCATGATATTAGGGTATAAAGCTAATCATGGAAATAGACTCAATTCAGTTTCAAGTTTATACATTAAGAGTGCTTATGACATGGTCACAGATAATGAAAAGATTGATATATGTGAGTGGTTAAAAGATGAATTAATTGACAACCTTGGAAAGATTAAGAAGGACAAGAAAGGAACTTTCAGGTTTGGAAATTTGTTAGTATGTCTGATGCTACATATAATAAAATAGGTTCCCGATATAGGCTACAAAGAACTTGGATATGATATACCAGTAGGCAAATTGTTAACAGAACTATTCAATAACATGGGAGAAAACAAGGAAAACAATATTCATGACTTCTTTCAAGCATTAAAGGCCAAAATGAAGAAAAGAATCAGGTTATCACAAAATATTGTCAACAAATATAAAGATGAAATATGCTTTGTCATCAAGAAGGATGAAATCTGGATGGAAGCAGTCATTCCTAAGATAGTTTGGGTAATCGAGATGGGCTATGAAACAAATGATCATATAATTGAAACATATGCTAAAGCACTTCTACAAGCCCCTAGAGAACCTAAGGAAGAAATATTTGGTAGTGCAAAAACCATAGAAAGCCAAATACAATAAAAGAAAAAAGTGAAAAAGGTTGAGGCAGTTGTAAGGAAAGGTTCCAGATAAGCAAAGGCCATCAAAGAATATGTGTTGAACAAAACCGGTATAACAGAGGATGAGTTAGCAGCTCCACAACCTGAAACTCACCTATCGCCGGTAGGTACTTCTTCAGGGAGTGACATGCCTGCAACTTTCAAAAGAGTTGTAAGGAAAAGAGATCCCTAACAAGCAACCACACCCTCACCCAGGAGGACAAGACAAAAACAACAAGCAGTGAGATCTCCAGTAAGAAAGGCTACACCAAAGAAGAAGAAACTGACACCCAAAAAGAAGAAGAGGACAAACAAAGACTTGGCCCCTCTTGATATACTACTGAATGAAATCACAGAGGAAGGTAACTTGAAAAATATAGAAAAAATATATGACACTTTAATAGCTGATGAAAAAGAACAAGTTGAAAATAGTGTTATATTGCATATGGATATGTATAAGAAGTTTTTGATGGAAGTAATCGATGAAATTCCAGATGAACTATTTAAAAGACTAGAAGCAAGAAGACAAGCAGTAATAGAACTGGACAAGAAAATAAAGATTGAAAAGCTACTTGTTGTATATCCGGTAAATTCACCCAAAGAAATTGATGACCTAATTTCTCAAGCCAACCAGTCAGTATTTTCTATTGCACACCGGCACATTGCTTTAATGGTAGGAAGAGTTAATGAGGTGACTGAGGAAACAAAAAATGGATGGGATATATACTTAGTTGAAAAAGAAAAACAAGAAGAATATAGGAACCCCAAACCCATAAAAGTTTATCAGAAAGATAGAGACAAGGGTAAAGGTAAAGTTGGTGGACCACCTAGTATCAAGGTTAGAGACAACTTAGCTGAGCAAACTGAAAACTCACAGGAGAAACCGATAGAAGACAAAGAGCAAAAGGAAGAGACTCAGAATGAGTCAATGCTACCAACAGAGCAATAGGCTCTGGAACAACAACAACCGGAATAGGAACATAAGGAAACAGTGCCACCGACAACTAAAGAAATAGAAAAACCATTGCTTAAAGAAATGCAGACGCAAACAGAACTACCAGAGGTAAATACAAGCTTGGTTATTTCTCCCGGTACTCAGATTGTTGGTTCATCATCAGGCTTCAAAACAACTAATGTGACTGAGGTACTATTAGATTCAATCAAAAAGATAACAGACTGCAGCTCACAAGCTTACAAGGCAATTGATGATACAATACCAATTTTGAAGGTAATTGTGCCTAACTGTAATATAGACAATAAAGATTCTTTAAGACAACTTGATACACTGTGTAAATATATCACAGAAAACATTGAGAAAATAAAGGAAGAGTCATAGAAGGATAAAGTAGAAGTTAAAAAACAGAAATTCTTTGATGAGCAAATAAAGAAGTGTAATAGAGATTTTGACACACTTCTACCAGAATTATGTAATTTATTGAAAGAGTACAAAACTCTATACAAAGACACCTGTAAGACAAACTTTTTGACTGTAGATATAGATAAGAAGATGAGCAAGGTACAAGATGAGATCAATAAACTTGTAGATAATTTTGTTAGCTCACCTGATACACTATCAGTTTTTGAGGAGAAGATAACAAATTTTGAAGAAGAATTACTTAAATTGGAAAGAGAGAAAGAGAGAATTGTGAATAAGGAAAAGCATCTAAGATTAAAACTAAGTCCAAGATTGGACTATCTAGCATCACTGCGGAAGGAAGTATCTGAGGCACTAAAACAGGGTCAGAAAACACCGGCAGAGCATTTGCAGCATCTCACTGGCACAGTGAAGAGAACAAAGATAGCAATAAAGGATAGCAAGAAGTTTATGGATAGTATAAACTTCATTTTGGGAGATCTTTTTCAAATTGTAACCACCTAGTTACAACGTTGAAACTACCAACTCTACTGACATCTTGAAAACCTTTGTCATTGATGCCAAAGGGGGAGTAGTGGGATGAGAAAATTCAAATCATAGGAATCATATGCTTAGGGGGAGCTCACACATTTTTGGTAACATTTTTGGACTTCACATTTTTGGATACATCTTTTGAAATTTCTCATGAGTGTTGCCATCAATGCCAAAGGGGGAGATTGTTGGCATATGCACACTCCAATGAGATATTGTATGTGATTGTAGGTTTTGTCATTGATGGCAACCTTGCAATCCTATGATACCAACAAAGGCATTATACCAGCATCAGCAGATCACACTCTACACCTGCACTCAGCACACCAGCACCGGCATAAAGAAAAGAAGTACACCAACACAAAGGCCGACAGGATTTTGTTATATTATATTTTGTTTATTATTGTAAAACTTTGTAAGCCGACTTGGAAAATTGTAAAATGACTCTTATATATAAAAGAGATCATTATAGACATTCAGAGATGTCAGAGGAATAGTTAAGGAAAATATTAGGTAGACCTATAATGCAAAATATAGGCTAAGGGTTTATGTAAGAAGCAGAGCAACAACCGGTATTGGATCAAGCATTATAGATGTTATTGTAAAGCAGTACAAGATATTGGATTTGTATAATCCTCATTGTAAGTCAATGAGACTTCCCTTTGAGTAGTGAGCTCTAGGCAGTTGGCCTTCCTACATGTGCAGGCCCCTGTTGTAAGTAATATTCTCTTATTGGCTAGTGACTGAATATTGTGGGTCACAAATCCCACTGAGGTTTTTCCCATACCGGGTTTCCTTGTTAAATCCTTGTGTTATGGTGTGCTTTTCATGTGGATGTTCTTGATTTTGTTTATTGCTTTACTTCTTGCATACCAGTACACTGTTATAATATGTTCTGCATATTCTAATTTAAGAAATTCTATACACCAGTTAGATACTGATTCACCCCCCTCCCCCCTCTCAGTATCTGTGGGATTCCTAACAAGGTGAAACTGGTAAGACCACTTATGGACTATGGTTTGGTAATACTCCTACTCTTAAGTATTTCAGAATTTTTGGAACTAAATGTTATATCAGAAGAGATGAGTATATTGGCAAATTTGATCCTAGAAGTGATGAAGGAATATTTCTTGGTTATTCATCTAAGAGAAAAGTATATAGATGTTTTAACAAGAGATTGTAGAAAATTGTTGAGAGTACAAATGTAAAGATTGATGAATAATTCAGAGGAACTTCAAGGTATATAGACTCTGAACCGGCAGCAGAAATTTTGACAAATGAACCTACTCTAAATCCACCTATACAGAATGAAGATCCAGTTACCCCGGTATGATCTGAGGATTGCACAGTAATTGAGGAACAACAACAAACTAAGACACCCCGGTATGTAAGACTTGTTAGGTCCAAGAGACAATTGAGAGGGGGGGGTGAATCAGTTGTCAAGTAAATTCAAACCAAAAACCAATTAACCAACTTGATGCTTAATACCGGTAAACCAGTTAAGTATGCCAGTGGACAGTGTTAATAGTAAATTGCTATACTGGTAAGGATTAATGCATGAAACATAAACATAAAGTCATCCACAACACATAACACCAATATTTGTATGTGGAAACCCTGTAAGGAGAAAAACCACGGTGGGAAAAGTTCTTTTGATTTTTCTCTGAGAAAAGTAACCCAACACATTCTAAAATAATCATCAATAATTAGCATGAAATATCTATCACCTTGTAAGCTTTTAGTTCTAGCTGGACCACATAAATCAATGTGAATTAATCAAGAGCATTATTGGATTTTTCTGGAATACTTTTGAAACTAGCTCTAACTTGTTTTCCAAATTGACAGTCCTTACAAATTGTATTCTGAGGTTTCACAATTTTCGGTAGATCTCTAACTGCCTTAGAAGTACTGATTTTTACCATGCAATCAAAGTTTACATGACATAGTCTCTTATGCCATTACCAACTTTCATCTATATGTGCAATCAAGCATGCCTTTTCACTATTATTCAAATGAAAGATATTACCTCTAGTCTGATTACCGGTTGCAATTTCCAAACCAGTTCTATTCATGATTTTGCATTTTCCATTTTTAAATTGTAACTAAAATCCTTTCTCAACTAATTGACCAACACTTAAAAGATTATGCTTTAATCCTTCAACATAGTAGACATTGTTAGTGTTATGCTTACCATCAAGAGATATTGAACCCTTACCTTAGATTGAACAGGCTTTGTCATCTCCAAATCTTACTAAACCTCCATTGTATTCTTGAAAGTTCAAGAATTTACCTTTGTCTCCAATCATGTGATGTGCGCATCCTGAGTTAATGATCCATTCATCCTTTGCTTCAACTTTGGATACTAGGGCTTGTTCTACCGGTTGAGTAGTAGGTGTCGGTTGATCCTAAATTATAGCAACAAAAACCCACCCATTGTCTACTGGATCCTCATCAATCACACCTTCATCAGCAATGTAACGGGAATTGTCTTTGTTCTTCTTAAATTTGTATCTCTGATATTCAGGATTAGGCTTGTATGTTCTTCTAGCTTCTTCTCTTAGTCTAGCATATCTATCAGGGCATCTCGAAGCCATATGACCAATCTTATTGCAGCTAAAACATTTAAAGGGTGCTTTACCTTCATACTTACTTCCAATAGGACCTTTTGGCATTTTTCTTGCAAATAGTACTTCAAGTTCTTCAAGCTCTTCATTCTCCTTCTTGGTTTCTTCAAGTTCTCTTGCATAAAAGGCTTTCCAGTCTGATTTGTCAAATGATGGAGCAGATGATGTTGATGCTTTAAAGGCCAAATCAGTTTTTATAGTAGCAATAGGACCAAATTCCTCAATTTCAAAGGCTGAAAGTTTTCCAATCAATGTATCCCTAGTTATTGATGTATTAGGCATTGTTCTCAACTCATTTATAGCAGTAACCTTCATTTTATATGCCGGTGGTAATCCTCTCAAGATTTTTGAAACAATTTCATCCTCACTTGGGGTTCCTCCACAACATTTAATACCCAAAACAATTTCATGTACTCTTTCCATAAAAGCAGAAATCCTTTCATCTTCTTCCATTTTCAGATGTTCATACCTGACTCGGAAGCTTTCAAGTTTTGCAATTTGGACTGTGGAATCTCCTTCATTTAGTGTTTCCAAATTATCCCAAATAGCTTTAGTAGTAGACATATCTGATAATCTCATGATTTGTGTATTTGATAATGCGCTAAAAAGTGCTTCTCTTGCTTTGCAATCATTCTCTTCATCTTTAGCTAAGGTAGTTGGAGCAGTCTGACCAGCTACAGTAGCAGTATAACCATTCTTTGTCACTTCCTAGATGTCTTTACCAATGTAATTCAGATGTGTCTCCATCCTGATCTTCCATATCCCATAGTTGGTTCCATCAAGTTTAGCACTGTCCTTTCTAAAGTAATTAGTAGACATTGGATCTCCTCAAGTTGTTAAACTTCTGCAAAAGAGGACTAGGCTCTGATACCAATTGTTAGGTCCCGGAGACAACTGAGAGGGGGGGTAAATTAGTTGTCAAATAAATTCAAACCAAAAACAACTTAACCAACTTAATGCTTAATACTGGTAAACCAGTTCAATATGCTTGTAGACAGTTTTAACAGTTAATTACTATATCGGTAAGGATTAGTGCATGAAACATAAACACAAAGTCATCCACAACACATAACACCAATATTTGTACATGGAAACCCTGTAAGGGGAAAAACCACAATAGGAAACATTACCCACAATTAGATGATACTACTGCAGATAGTAAGTGTACATAAATGGGGTCTACACATGCAGAAAGGCCAACAGCCTAGAGCTCACTGCTCAATCACAAAATAGGAGTCACACTAACTACAGTTGGATGGTTAAATCCAATAAGAATGTACTACACAAAATAGAATCTTCATATGCTGGATTCAGTATCGGTGTAATGCTGATATGCTTCTACAAAAACCTAACTTCACCTTCAAATGATGTCTTCATGTATACCTCTGCTTAATCTCGCATATACCTTTTCTCAATTCTTTTTTGCATTCCACATTCAATCTTACAAATAAGATCTTACATTTATACCATAACCTAAGACCAATTTTAGTAGGTCAGCTCTACAAGATATTACAATAAAAATATTTTACAAACAATATAATATCCGATGCAATAACTGATTAAACATGTCGGCTTAATGCATTTACAATAATAATAAATCATCTCCATAGCATGCCATGTTGATCTGGAAAAGATAAACCTACCGGTGTAACCCTAGGTAACCCTGGACCTATTTGCCGGTAAAAGAAAATATGCAAATATGATTATACCAATGATTAATTATTCAAAACAAAGTGTCCACACGATGTCTTCGACATTACCAAGTGTCTTCCATATCATTCCAAGTACCGATGAACATTATATCCTACTGGTGAACCATATACCAGTAACTGTGCAATAGTTGCTTGTTGGTGAATGTTGCTGGATCTCCAAAGTGCTTGTTTTCAGTAGGTGTTGACATCAATGACAAAACCATACCAAAATACCAACAATACTAAATCATTCTGAAGATCAGATAATTGGGAACAAGTTCAAATGAGTTATGACAAGAGGAAGATTGGAAATGAAGAGGTATGTCTTATTTCTCAAATTGAACCATCATCTGTTAATGAGGCATGTGAAGATAAATTTTGGATTAAAGCTATGGAAGAAGAATTAGAACAAATTGAGAAAAACAACACTTGGACATTAGTTCCCCGGCCTAAAGATAAAAATGTAACTGTAACCAAATGGGTATTTAGAAACAAAATTAATGAAGATGGTAAAGTTGTCAGACTAGTGTGTAAGGGATATTCTCAGAAAGAAGGAGTTGATTACAATGAAACCTTTGCACCGGTAGCTAGAATTGAGGCAGTCAAATTATTTTAGGCTTTTGCAGCACACAAAAACTAAAAAGTTTATCAAATGGATATTAAATGTGCATTTTTTAATAGAGATCTTGAAGAGGAACTATACATTGAACAACCTAATGGATTTTCTTTGACAGATGACAATGATATGGTATGCAGGTTAAGAAAAGCTCTGTGTGGACTAAAACAAGCCCCAAGAGCTTGGTATGCAAGATTGGATAAGTATCTTTTAAAGATTTGTTTTACTAAAGGAAATGCAGACAACAACTTGTATTATAAAGTAACTAATGATGACATCTTGATTATAGAAGTATTTGTCAATGATATAATCTTTGGAGGAGAAGATGGATTATGTAAGGAATTTTCTATTAAAATGCAACAAGAATTTGAAATGTCTATGATTGGAGAAATAAAATTCTTTTTAGGATTGTAGATTTCACAGACTGATAAAGGTATATTCTTAAGTCAGTCCAAATACTTAAAAGAGCTACTAAAGAAATTGGGATGGAGAACTCTAAACCAGTAAGCACACCTATGACAACAAATGACAAATTATCACAAAGGGATGAATCTACACCTGTTAATCCAGCTAGATACAAATATATGATAGGAGGTTTACTGTATTTGACACAAACCAGACCTGATATTATGAATGCCGTATGTATTGTTTGAAGATTTCAAAGTAATCCTAGAGAAAATCATGAATCAACAGTGAAAAGGATTTTCTGGTACTTACAAGGCACTATAAATCTTGGATTATGGTATCCTAGAGATGAAAACTTTGAATTATGGGCATACATAGATGCAAATTGGGCAAGAGATGTGGATGATAGAAAAAGAACCACCGATGGAGCATTCTTTCTTGGAAACAAACTAGTTTCTTGGTTGGGTAAGAAACAGAGTTGTACATCTTTATCAACAACAGAATCAGAATATGTTGCAATAGCAACTAACTATACACACATACATTGGCTTAAGCAAATGTTAAAAGACATAAAGGTAAAATGCAAGGAACCTATTACTATCTATTGTGATAACACTGCAGCAATTGATATATCTAAGAGTCCGGTATTACATTCTAAAACCAAACAGGTTTCTATCAAACTAAATTTTCTAAGGGAAAAAGTTGAACCTAAGCAGATAAATTTGGTTTATATGAATACTTAAGAGCAGATTGCAGATATTTTCACTAAACCTTTGCCTAAGGAGCCTTTTGAATATCTCAGAGATCAACTTGGATTCATACCACCACTGGTAGAGACTTAGACAGTTGATGATTGTCATCAACCAGCAGAATTAATAGAGAAATCTTTTATTCTGGTCTTTGATGAGGAAGCTACTTCTCAGGGGGAGTAGTTGGTATATTAAATTGGTTGGTATTTTGTATATGAACTTGGTTTTATTGAAACTTTGGCATTTGATGTCAAAGGGGGAGAGATATCTATGGAAAAACACATTATCTTTTGGAGAGATTGGTATGGAAAACTTTTGAAAACACATGTTGCTCCGAGGGGGAGAGATTGTTGTTTAGGAGAGATTATTACTCTCTGATTTCTGGTTATAATCTTTTTGAGATTGTTGGTTTTCGATACTTGGCATTTTTGTTTTGGCACTTTGATGGTTTTTCCATCTTGTGTTTCCATCAATGCCAAAGGGGAAGATTGTTGGTATTTTGGTATGGTTTTGTCATTGATGTCAACACCTACTAAAACACTAGCACTTTGGAGATCCAACAGCATTCACCAACAAGCAAGTAACTATTCCACAGTTACTGGTATATGGCACACCGGCAAGATATAATGATCATAGACACTTGGAATGGCATGGAAGACATATGGTTATGTTGAAGACATCATTTGGACATCTTGTCCTGGAGTTTGGTTCATTGGTATATTCATAGTTGCATATTTGTTGTTGCCAGCAAATAGGTCTAGGGTTACACCGGCAGGTTTATCTTTTCCAGATCAACATGGCATGCTATGGAGATGATTAATTATTGTTGTAAATGCACTAAGCCAACATGTTCAATCGGTTATTGCATCAGATATTATATTGTTTGTAAAATGTTTTTATTGTAATATCTTGTAGAGCTGACCTACTAAAATTGGTCTTAGGTTATGGTATAAATGTAAGATCTTATTTGTAAGATCAATTGTGGAATGCGAAAAAGGATTGTGTGAAGGTATATGCAAGATTAAGGAGACCTATACATGAAGACATCATTTGAAGGTGAAGCTAGGTTTTTTGTGAAAGCATATCAGCATTACACCGGTACTGAATCCAACATATGAAGATGCTATTTTGTGCAGTACATTTTTATTGGATTTAACCATCCAACTATAGTCAGTGTGACTCCCATTTTTGTGATTGAGCAGTGAGCTCTAGGCTATTGGTCTTTCTGCATGTGCAGACCCCATTTATGTACACTTACTATCTATTGTAGTATCAAATGATTGTGGGTAAGGTTTCCCACCGTGGTTTTTCACCTTACAGGGTTTCCACGTACAAATATTAGTGTTATGTGTTGTGGATGACTTTGTGTTTATGTTTCATGCACTAATCCTTACTGGTATAGCAATTAATTATTATAACTGTCTACTGACATACTTAACTGGTTTACCAGTATTAAGCATTAAGTTGGTTAAGTTGTTTTTTATTTAAATTTATTAGACAATTGATTCCCCCCCACTCTCAATTGTCTTTGGGACCTAACAAAGAGAATATGAGCATTTCAGCACATAGATGACTAAAAATCTTGATGCATTAAGAACAACTGAGGATAACATAAGAGACATGGAAAGGGAAAAACAATAGCTAGAAGCATTGGTGTCCGAAAAGAATGATGAAATCACAAGAATGACTGAAATTCAACATAATCTTTCTGATCAATTGGGTTATGCACATCATGAAGCAAATCTAAAAGAAAATGAGAATCAAGCATTGAAACTTGAATTATCAAGATTGACCAATGAACTTGAAGTAGAGAAGAAATCAAAAGAAACACTGAAGAAAAGTTATGAATCATCAAGGATGTTGGATGAGCAACTAAATATAAGAAGACCCAACAAAGATGCAGGACTCAATTACAAAGAAAAAAACTCTACCGAGAAAGGGATCAGCACCATCGAGAGAGGGGAATCATCAAAGCAAGCTGGAAACAAGGAGAACATCAAAGGAAAGAAGCCTATCTACAACTACTATGGAAAACAAGGACATACTGCCAACATGTGCCAAATCAGAAAAGGTAAGCAACTGAATGTCACTAGATCTGATTGTTATTGTTACAATTGCAATAAGTATGGTAACACATCTAAATAATGTAGGACAAAGTCTGCTAGCAATTTTTAGAAGGAAAAAATCAAGGGGTTTTGCAAAAACTACAATAGATATGGACATAGTACCGAGAAGTGTTGGTTTAAGCAGAAAAACTATATGAGGTTTTCACACCGAACAAATACTAGAAGCTACCAAACTCACACAAATCTTAACTGATAGTATGCTGCAGTACCATGGGATTATAATACAAGGATATGGTGAGAATGTTGTGGAAGATATGGACATATAAGTGCCAACTGCATGATAAGGTTTGGAATGAACAACCAAAGATCATGGAGAAATTTTGGAATGGCATGCTTTCATTGTCATAAAGCTAGACACTTGGCTAAGAACTACAGAGATCAACCCAAAGGAGATACTGAAGAGATAAAAATCAAACTATAGAAAATCTGGAAAAAGAAGGAAATTGAGTCAAAAAATGAAGAAAACACCTTACCTACTGAGTTAGGTGCATCTACTTTGAATTAATCAGTAAAGGTATGAAGGGATTGCATTCTCTCAAGGTTGGATCTTAACAGCTCCTATTTTATCATGTACTTAATTTAAAAATCTGCATAGCTAAGATGCTTTAGCAAGTTTGAAATTCTATCTAGTCTATCTAGTTAGTAAAAGCGTAAAAGGAAGTTAATCGGTTTAGTGGAACTGAGTGCATTTAATGTTTTCTTACCTAACTGCACAAAGCCCTATAAGGTAAAATGTGTACTTAAAGTTCTTCGCATGGTCATTTTACACTTACCAGTTATCAAAGAGTATAGCTAGGTGATTGAAAGGCGATCAAATATCTCCCGAGTGAATTTCAAGGTATTTATACAACAATCTCAAACACATTTTTAAGCCAGTTAACCGATCAATATCAGTTGTGAACATCTGCATTATATTTATGAAGTTCAAAGCGTCTTCTAGTTAGTTAAAACCGTTAGTAGAAATCCAAGTTTGAAATGGCTCCTAAGTTGCAGAAACCTATTGTAGTTGAGACTATTGAGAAGCCCTCACTAAAGTATTCCTTACCTCCCAAAGTTGCATCTGAACCCGATGAGAAAACTACATTTTCTCTTATTCTAGGTAGGGTTCTATTGGTTGAAGATGTCAGATTCTACACTAAGTTTTCTGTTGAAGAGCTAGGTCATACCGAGATCAAGGACATGTATGATGAGTTATGCACCGATGGAATACTAGGTAGCAAGTATGAGCATATCAAAGTCAAGGGATTGACCGAAGCCCTAACCTACCCTTGAGTTTTCAAACCCCAATGGGTTAAATTTGTTTTGAGCAAAGTTCATGATGACTTTATGTGGTTAGAGGAGCAACCATTCAAAATCACCAAGGAGATCATTCACATAATAACTGGATATCCTATATACGACAATGCCCGAGCACAAAAAATGATTTCACAGAAGGAATTGATAACTTTAACAGGAGTTGAGTTTGATTGCAGAGGTCTTAAATTTAATAATGTTACAGATGCAGAGCTAAATTTTGCAATTAGAGTCATCGATTATTGTTTCTTTCAATCAACAAGAGAAAATAGTGTACCATGTACAGTTGTAGATTTGGCCTACAAGATTGTGAAAAAGGGTATGAAGATTGATCTATGTGAAGTGTTGTTAAAAAACCTATTTGAAAATCTCAACACTATAAGGAAACCTAAGAAGAATAACTCGGCAAACACACTAAAGTTTGGGTCACTCTTAGTGTGCATGTTTTTCTATTTTCAAAAATTCTTCCCATCAGTCAGTAACATAGTTTGGGAGTTACACCCACCAATCACCCATCAAATAAATGACTTTATTAATCAGTTAGGTGATAATTTTAATGAGATAATGGATGATTACTTCAGCAAATTTCAAGAAAATATGCATAACAGGTACAGAATCCCACCTCAGTTAGTGGAAAAATATAAGGATGATATATGTTTTGAAGTGGACACCAATTACTATTATGTCAATGTAGTAGATCCTAGAACTCAATCTCTATCATCCATGGGTTATGAGATGGATCTTGATATTTCTCAACATCAGATAGATGCTTTTCTGACACTTCCAAGGCACTCGACTGAAATTAGATATGGTACCTATGAAGAGGTAAAAGAGAAGGTAAAAATGAGCATAGTTGTACCAAAGGCTACCAGAAAAGCCACTAAAATGATAAAAGACTTAACTAAGAAATTTGGAGAAGGTTCTACCTCCACGCCTACTAAGCCAACAGGTAGGAAAGATGATCAACTTTCAATTGAGGAAGAATCTGAAGCTTAGAAAGCAACCATCACTTTGAGCACTAAGTTGCCAAAGGGCAAAATATTGAAAAGGAAGAAACAAGATACACCTAAGGTATCACCGACTCTACCAGTGAAACGACCTAACACTAGATCATCTACAGTATCACCCGGTAAGAGGCAGAAAAATGTTGAATTGCCTAAAGTTACAAAGACTTATAGAAAGTCGACTAGGAGACTCATTTTGAATAAGGAGTCAAGTGACACAGAATTTGAAGACAAAGATAAATTTCAGATTGTTAAAAGCAAAAAGGAAGATGTACACAGTGTTGACAACTTTTGTGCCAAATTGAAACAATGTGGAGGATTCAAGTCATTCAGGTATGTTAAATATGACTCCCAAACAGAAGAAGAAAAGAGACAAATAGAAGAGTCAGTTGTATGTACACTTCTCAAATTCTGAGTAGTTCCATTGGAAGTAAGTAACTTTCTTCCAAATGCATTATACTCTCACATTGACAACAAATGGAAATATGCTATGGACTCGGAGAAGCAGATAAGAGAAAGATTTTTAGTACATCTCTTTCCAGACATGTTGGTAGATGATATTAGAAATCATTTGAAAAACTACCAGACAAATTTTCAAGTGAAGAATAGAGCCTTGAAAATGATGAATGGACTTTATCTTGAAGTCGAAAAGGAAACCAAAGAAAAATGGCAAAAAATCTTCAGAATTCAGACTGAAGAAACTCAAGATGAAGTAGAAATAGTTGACATTACTGAGCAAGATCCTGCTTCAACTATTCAACAAGATGAGGATGTCATGGACATTGAGGTACAGGAACAAGAGATGATAGAAGGAAATGCCTATGCCAACCTGGTATCAAGTGAATCATTTTTGGAACAAGTCAAGTCCTATCCTTCGGTAACTCAGCAAGTTTCAATCGAGAAACCTCAGGACACTGATCAAGTCAATGAGGGTCAACAGTCTACAAAAGGAGAATCTACTTCTCAAGCACCTGCATCCACTGAAAGTGTTTCCACTGAGACCCCAAGCAAGGAATCACCAAAGCACACATCAGAGGCTAAGGGAACCGATAAAAGTGTTGCCTCTACCGAGCAACCTACTGAGGGTGAACAAGCCTCCAAAGCCATTGTACTCGTTCAACCAATGAAAGCCTCATCATCCAAAGAAAAGAAAGTGAAGAAGCATAGTTTAAAGGTAGATCTATCAAAGCCTATTGTGTTGCCAAATGTTGACATTTCAAAACTGAAAGGGCAAGCACTTATTGAATTCAGAGAACTATGTAAAGCCAAAGTAGAAGAAGAAAGACAAATGACTATTCAAAAGAAGAACTGAGTACTTTAGAAGGTTAAAGCATTATTGAAAGACATACTACCTGAAGCTACCATGAATAAAGATGCTACCGTCCATATGCAACTGGATGAACTACTCACTAAATTAGAAGCATCAGGAGTAGACGCATCAGAATACCTTATCAAGTTGAAGGACAAAGAGTTAACTGCCAAAATGATTGAAGAAATGCAAAAAGCAATTGCTATAGGTAAAATCAAGCTTGTTGGATTCATTGCTGAGTTGTCCCCTCAACTCAAACATATTCTTTATTTATTTCAGAAGCTCTATACATTTTCATTATTTATTAAGGATATCAAGCATAAGACCGAAGTCATTAAACAAGAGATTACCGATCTCTCCAATAAATTGACATCGAGCCAAATTATGTTTAGAATTTCTATACCAAGCTGCAAACTCTTATGGCTCAACAGTTAGAACTTCAGAATGAAGAGCACAAAATAAGGATGGATATCATGACTCTTCAAACCTTATTTATTCCCCACTTATCATCAGTCCAAGAGCAAATCAACCGAGCTACCCACTTATCCACTCAACCAGAGGGAAGCACTTTAGATGGTTTGATTTCACTGTTAGTTGATATTACAGCTTAGAATTCCCTAAAGGATAGTGTAAAGAATGCACTCTCCACTACTCTCACCGACGCCAGTATAAAGTATAAATCTATTTTTGACCAGTTGCCTCACCTAATGGTAACTAGTTTTGATGTTTGTCAAAAAGGGGGAGTGTACCAAGTATAAGAGGGAGTGTACTGAGTAGAACAAAGTATTTGAATATACAGTTGAATTTGACAGGGGGAGCATAGAACACAGAGTAGTGAACATTGAGCATTGATCATAGGAGCATGCAAATTAAGTTATGTACAATATATTGATAAGGGGAGTATATATTTGAGTATATTACTATTTATTGACAATTGTATATACTGTCATTTTAGTCAAATTTTGTAAGTATATAGATTCTGAGTTATGACTTTGAAAGGAGTTTTATCAAACATACCAAAATAATGTCAAAAGGGGAGATTGTTATTATTTACTAAGTTGTCATTAGTTTTATGTCCAAAGTCATCCTATATACACTAGTCGGTTAATACTACCAAAATATTTAGTCGGTAAGCACTAAAGTAGTCGGTTATAGAAGAAAGGAGTCACAGAGTTAAGTATACATCAAGCTGTCTACTGAGTAACGTTCTATGTCTATCGAGCAACAAAGAAGGTATACCAAGTAATCTGAACTGAGTAGAAACATGTTACTAGATTCAATGAACTTAGACACATACGTGGAAACATGTTACAAGAATCGAGGAACAGGGAACCGTTATCACATAGGAAATTGCACTTCAAGATTTTGTATGATTTTGAGGAAGTTTATCCAATGAAATAATTTCTATGTTTATTCATTCGATGAATCTTGTTTGTAAGATCGAAGCATGAACAGATCATCATCCTAGCGATTTACTTATACAGAGTGACTTGAGAATCAAAATGAGAGACATGTGTGATAGAAGAGTTAAAAGGAAAATCATAAGAGGACACATTGAGTTGTGATTGCTACGACTGATAGAGATATTCAGAGGTCACCGAGAAAGTTTTCAGAGAACAGTTTAACTGACAGAGTAAACAAAAGGGTTTACCGAGTTGATTTATCAATTACCGAGGTATGCTATGAGCAAGATAATTTCATATTGAGCACATAGAATCTGCTATAACATTTCAAATGTAAAGTTACAGATATTTGTAAAGATTTTATTGAATCATTTGAGTTGTAATAGAAACCTTTAACAGGGTAAAAGACTCTAACAAAGTCTATAAGTTGTAAAGCCTTTAACCAGGTGTAGCATTTTGTATAAGTGTTGTAAAAAGCTTTTAGCAAGGTAGATCTAAAGATCTTGATACTCCTAATAGGGTAAGCTATCAAAAATAGCTAAACATGTAGCTCTAACCAAGCAACCTTTATTATTGCAATAGTGAAGTTGTGGGTGCCATCCCCACCACAGTTTTTCTCTCTAACAAAGAGTTTCTATGTAACAAAAATATTTGTGTTATGCAGTGAAATGTATATGAATTTTATTTCTATAATTATGTGTTAGCTTTATATTATGAGATCAGCAGTTTACAATTTATGTTTATCAGTAAGATTGTTTTTGGAGAAAAGTTTTGAAGTACTGATTCACCCCGCCCCTCTTAGTACATTAGCTTTCCTAGATGGACCAAACAAAGCCTTCATCATAGCTAACTTTAGGATAATGGTAGGACATTTTTGAACTAATATCAAATGAAGAACCTCATGAGAACCTATTGCCCCCTCCGTTGTTTCCCTTTTTGGAACAAAACCTCCTTGCTCTAGAGAAATAATTTTTGGTAAAAGTTTAGCCAATCTCAAAGAAATCGCTTTTGCGAAGATCTTGTAGAGGGTATTACATAAAGCTATAGGATGAAAATCTGCAAAACTTTTAGGGTCCTCCTTCTTAGGTATAATGACTATAAGATAGTATTCATTTCCTTAAGGATCGACCTATTTTGTCTAGCTTCCTCAAGAGCCAAAAAACATCCGGACCCACAAAATCCCAACATTTTTGAAAGAATAAAGGAGTGAATCCATCAGGCCTAGGTGCCTTGTCTAGATTCATAGAAAAAACATCCCCCCTAACCTCTTATAATGAAAAAGGAGACATTAACATTCTATTATCATCAAGAGAAATTAAAGAGGGAGTGTGAAATGAGATATTATTAGAGACATCATTACTTTCAGATGAAAGTAGATTCTTAAAAAAATTAACTGATTCACTAGAAATGTCCTCTGACTTAGAAAGAATATTCCCATGACAGTCCTGAATACAAGTAATCCTACTCCTATCCCTTTTCATTTTAGTGGTAGAATGGAAAATTTTTGTATTTTTATCCCCATCAGCTAACCATAACTCCCTAGATTTTCATCTCCAATATAACTCCTCTCTCACCAAAATTTCTTCTAACTCACACCTAAGAGACATAATTTCATCAAACACCCTAGAACCCATACCATGTAGAATCACATGCCTATTCAATACCTCAATCATATCCGAAATATTGTGCTTTTCTTCAAAGATATTCTTAAAATGTAGAGAATTCCACTCCCCAATATTTTTCTTTAAAAATTTGATCTTCTTAACAATCTAAAACATTCTAGACCCTCTAACAAATGGAGCCTCACCCCACCATTGCCAAAGGAGGGTTAGGAAAACAGGATCCCTAAACCACATGGGTTCAAAATTAAAAGGTAATTTATGAGAAGATCTATCTTTTAAAATAGAGAGGGAGATAGGAAAGTGATCTAACCTTGACAAAGGAAGGATAGAAGAAAAATACTCAATATCTAAATCAAACCAAATGCAAAAAAGTAAAAATCTATCCCATCTCTTCTTAATTTGAGAGAAATTCTTCCTCATGTTTGTCCATGTGAAAAGACCATTATTTGGCTTACAATCAAAAAGAGACATATCAAAAATAAATGCATTAAAATCATCCATAGATTTCTTATTAGGACAAATACCCCCTGTCTTTTCACTCGAATCTAGAATTGCATTGAAGTCCCCCCCCCAAAAAAAATAATAAAAGAATAATCCCTAAGGGGGGATGACACCCTTATGAGTTCTCGCCAAAGGCTACATTTAGCCAAAACACCCAAGGGGGCATAAATATTAAACGGCCATACTTTGAACATAGAATTTTTGTAAGACACTAATGATAACATCCAATTAGGAACAAAAGAAACCAATTCTACATCAACAACAAAATCATTCCATAAGTGGTGGTGGATAAAATTTATAGGAGTATATTTGAATGTATCTATGGTACTGATTATGGACTAGCTGCTAAAGAAGACTTCAAAGACAAGTGGAACTTCTCTACTACTACTACTAGCAAGAAGAAGGGAAGAGAAGGTCTCGTTTGGTGTTTTCCTCCTTAGGGGTGGATTAAGGCTAACTTTGATGGGGCCTCTAAGGGGAATCTGGGTAAAGCTGGATATGGGGCATTCTCAGGAATTTTGCTAGAAGTTGCTTAGTGGCAGTGGTTGGTCCTTTGGGGAGTCAAACAAGTCATTTTTTCGAAGCCTCAACTACTGTGAACACCTTAATTATAGCCAAGAATCTTAATCATGATAAAATATGGCTTGAGGGAGACTCACTTAATATTATTAAGTGTTTGAAGGGGGAGTCAGAGCCATCATGGTCAATTGGAAATATTATTATGAAAGCTAGGGAAATTATTTCTAGTTTTTAAGATATTATAATTCAACATGCCTTTAGAGAAAAAAATATGGTGGCAGACTGTCTGGTGAACCTAGGTGTTAATTCTAATTCCCAAATGATTTGGCATGTGGAAGATGTCAACATAAACATTAAAGAGCTCCTTATAAAGGATAGATATATGGGGAAGGAAGGATCGCATAATCATGACAGAGAATATGAATAATGTATGCCTTGATGGAAAGGTAATTATTACCTAGCAAAGTGTCAAATCCCCAACCATTTCTTATAATACACTACACACTTTGTGGGTCACCCAGTTCAAAACCTTGAGTAACTGAAGTGTTGAGTTTGCAGAGGAACGGAGCTGATAATCTAAATTTGAAAATGGGAGGAGATTTAAGGAGGGAGGAACTAGATAATACGTCAACATCGAAAGCAATGTCAAAAGTGTGGGCGAAGCTGGAAAAAGGGTCCCTCATAAGTTTTATGGAGAAGCTAGTGGATTATGACAAACGTAGGGTAAATCTCGTCGTTTCCAAAAATTTTGAAAATTGGTGTAATGGATCCTTTAAACTTTACGGGGTTAAGTTCAAGTTGGACACGGTCCTCATAGCTACTATGACTAGCATGCCCCATACTGGGTTTAATTTTTTTAGAGACCTTAAAGTATCCAACAACGTAGTTAATCTCTTCCCGTGGAAGGAAAAAGAGAGGGATAGAATTGGCAAAGCCACAGGGGGTTACTATGAAGCTGCTAATATCAAGAAAATCTAGGGCTAGGTTTTGAATTCTATAATGGAATATATCACGGTTGAGGGCCAATTCTCCAGGGCCCACACCTACCACTTTGTTCTTTTAAACCATTTTAGACATGACAAAAAGGTATCCCTGCCCTACTACCTTTTCATGTCCCTCTCCAAGTTCCTTAATAAACACAGTAAGAATCCCTCAAGTCTGGTTCTCCATTGTAGGCTTTTGCTATGCATTTATGAGCAATGTAAAACCCTCACCCTGCTGGAAAACAAGAGGTTATCCGCCTCTCAGGGGAAGAGAAAGATGGAGGGAAGCGATTTCGGCAAGGAGAAGGTGTCTTCTAGCAAAAAAAGAAAGAGTTCCCCTAGGATGGAAATAGAGAAAATTGAAAAAGAAGGCAGTGAAATGGAGATGGATAATTTCAATGGTGAAGATAGCCAGAAAGATGAGGAGGTGGGTATTCAGGAAGAAAGTGGTGACAATGAGTCTGACAATGAAATCCCAATCCATAATGACTGCCCTAGCAAGGACAACAACCATCCTATGGAGGATGTGGATTACAAGGATAATGAGGAAATAGATGTGAATTTCGAGAGGGAAAGGAACAAGGAACCTCAGAAGGATATGACTAAGGACAGTTTAAGCAAAGACAAGGAAAGTGCGGATAAAGGGTTATTCCTAGATAACCTTAAAAAACTCACTGAGGTGAGACTGGATTATGACAGATGGACCTATTAACTCTTCAAGAACCTGGAAAAAAGGGGGAAAAATATGGATGAGAAGAGGGAGAATGATGACAAGGAGCTGATAAAATGGAAGCAGGATATGGATGAGAAGGTTAAATTGCTGGAAGAAGGGAGAGAGGCCATTTAAAATTAGTTGGGCATTATCTCGAATATCCTATCAGCTATCACTAAAAACTTGGAGGATATTACTAAGGTCTTTGATCTTACCAGCTCTCCTAAACTGGTGGTGGAACTTGACATGGATGACGAGACTATCCAGATTGGTAGTGGTGAAGCTACTCCAGTTGGTGGTGGTGCTAAGAGGACCAGGGTGAGTGTCAAGAAAGTTGTGGCTACTTCTGCTAAAGATCTCACAAATCTCAGGGATAACATCAAAGATTTGCATGGGATTAGTAACACCCTGGCTAATACCTTGAAAAAAATCAATTAGTTTCTCTTCTTGGGTCTGGCTGGTTTTGCTGGCTTTGTGGGGCTTTAGTTGGAATTCTATGGTTTTCTGCTGGCTTTTTGTTGGCCTATTCCTTTTTGTCTCTTGTTGTTTTTTCTGTTAAGCTCTATTTGTAAAGGGTTTTGGGGCCCCTTCAAAACTCATTTTTACATTAATCAAAAACAAAATCATTCCATAACAAGGCCAAACCCCTCGACGCCCTAGAAGTCAGACATGACAAGAATTTCCACCTCTTCCAAGAGGAAAAAACTAACTCAAAATTCTCCAAAGAGAGCTTAGTCTCTTGAAGAATACCTCTATCCCACTTAACCAAGTCCTATTGAGACTTGATCAAGCATCTCTTGTTAGGGGCATTTAAGCCCCTAACATTCCATGAAATAATCCTCATTGCCCTCGAGGGGAGGTCGACACTCCCCTCTTTTCATCCTTAGGGGAAGAAATATTCTCCCCAAAGATTTTATGTAAGCTCCTCTTAACAGCCACAGATCTAGTGACCGAAGGACTAATTAGGCACTTCTTTTTCTTTTTGATGGAACTTGAGCAATGACCAATGTTTTTACCCTTGTCCAAAGACAAGGTTGAGACCTTCTTAACCCCGAGAGAAGCAGACAATACTTGTTGAATACCTACATCAATTTCCAATTGAGTTTTACATTTTTTTGGAGGTCTACCCTACCCGGAGAGACAATAGGGATAGGGAATTTCATCTCAACTTAAGAAATAGGAGGGCCTAAAGGAGAGAATGGCATCTTAACTGAAGGTGACTGAGGAGAAGACACCAATCATTAGGGTTCCACTTTATTTAAAACATCCCGGGCAACATTATTATTGAGAACCTCAAAAGGATTAAAGGAAGGGGAAAGAGGCAAACTCTTATGAATTAAATTCAAATCATTCTCAATAGAACACACAATCATATCTGAAACCTCCTCATCTAATTGATCCTTGTACTATTGAGAAAATGCTCAACTTGTTGAACCATATGTTCATCTAGAGAAATATCTAGAGGCTCTTGAGGCTTTCCAAACCCCAGATTAGACTTACTATATGCTAACTCTTTTGCCTTCTGAATTAGGAGAGCATCATCATGACTTAAGGGAGTAGACTTAATAGGGGAATTATCCCCTACACCTCCATTATGTTGTGGAATATTCATCTAAGCACCATGCCCTTCTAAAGAACCAGAAGCCTTATCACCTATAATGCCATCTAGCCCACCCTCTTGAATAAAATTACAATGATTGGGACCTAGAGGGGAGGGAGGACTTTTCTGACCAGATCGTAAAGAATTACCACCCTAATCCTGACAACCATACTTAGAATTAATAACCCCCTCTAGTCCTACCTAATTTAAATTGTTCAAAGCACTCTCCACCTTATTAGAGGAAGCGTTATGGATATATTGATCAACATTGTTCCCTTGGGGACCCTCCTTTGACTAATAATTAGAATCAAAAGAGACATGGATAGAAGGAGCTTTAGCAGGAATAGGATTCACAGGGACATCAAAGCCACCCTTAGTATATGTAACAGATTTGGAATTATTACGAAAGTCCAAGAACAAAGGGGCATCCACAACAATCAGATTTTGAATAAGGTCATTATCCAACTTGTCAATAGATTGTTTCCAAATACCCTCATTTGACTTGATATTACATGCCTTGGCATTTTTTATGTTTATGTTGTGATTGTCATTGATGGACACAAACTTGCTTTGAGATCACTTTTTGTATGTATGAGTAATGCTCAACCGGTATTTGTTCCAAACCGGTATTGCATTATAGTCTATAGGCTATCGGTGTTTTGCAGAAAGTGTTTACCAATCTCAAGTGGTATGGAGACCTCAAGCGGTTCGAGGATCTCAAGCGGAGTGAAGAAACTGAAGTGGCAGTTATCATTTTCCCAGTCTTCATTTTTGGACAACCGATAATCGGTAAAGTTGTATGAATCGGTAATACTCTGTGATAGTTACCAACTGGTATTTTTGTGATGAGTTACCATCCACCAACACTTTGATGGTGATTTATGTCATGTTATCAAATGTGTCTAGATGTAATGAACCTAGGAACTTGAAATGTAATCCTATTGGACCGACATGAAATCAGATTCCTTTTTAAGGACATCATGTCTAGGGTTTTTTGGTGGTTGATGAGTTTTTTTATGTGTGATCTTAGTTGAGAAGATCAAGTTTGTGTGTTGTAATAGAGTGTGGATTTATTGAAGATTGAAGTAATGCTAAAATGCATTAGTAATGAGCTATCATGGATCTAACCAAGAAGACTGTTCTATTTGCTAGATCATTCACTTGTTGATTACTCACATCTTTGACAAGTCGAAAACCCTTAATTAGGTAGGCCCAAAAAAGCCTTTGTAAATCCTCTAACAAGGTGATTCACATTTGTGGATCTGAAATCCTCTCAAAAGGTAGTCTTTAATTGGACTTATCCCCTAACAGAGATTGAGGTTCCTAATAGGATCTATTCTGGTAAAGAACATTGTATGACCTTAACCAGTTTAACCTTAACCGGTCTGGTTACTATTCTGCAGATAGTTACTTGTGAGTTTCTTCTCACCGTGGTTTTTCCCATTTGGGTTTCCATGTCAAAATATCTTGTGTTATGGTGATTGTGCTTCTATGGGTGAATGCCTTACTTGTTGTTCGGTTTACATTTGTGTTAACCATTTTTTTAGTTAAACTATTATACCAGTTTACTGCTAAACTGTTAAAGTGTTTTAGTTCAGTATTTTTTGGTATACTAATTCACCTCCCCTCTTAGTATTCATCAATTGGTATCAGAGCCAACCTCTCTACAAGTTTAACCACATGGAAAGAGATATTGGGGAATACACTATGAGGGAACTTACTCATCGGCTCACTCAGTCTGAGAAAGCCTGTGATGAACTCAAAGTCAAGTATAAAGCCTCTCTGGCAAAAATGAGAGAGCATGCTAAGAAACTTATGGAGCTAACTAAAAACAGTTCCTCAGATGAACCAGACATGGATGCCCTAGTTGAAGAAGTTGAAAAGTTGAATGAGTCTAATGCCAACCTGAGAAGGGAACTTGAAGGACTAACTATCAGGATGTGTCAAGAGCTTGAGAACCAGAGAAAAGATGAAGATCTGGTAAAAGACAAAGATCATGAGATCTCCAAGCTGAAGCAAGAAATCAGTGCACTTACCACTCATCTCCAAGAGAGCAAAGTGGAAAAAGAGGAAATGCAAGGTGAAATAAACATGGCTATTTCTAAGAATGCAACCTTGAAGGAATCCAATGCTGCTATTGCCAAAGAACTTATTGAGTCAAAGGAAATACTTGCCAAGTTCAATAAGAGCACTGTCAAGCTAGAGCAGAAGCTTGAATCAGCTAAACCGGTGAAGAATACCACTGGAATTGGTTTTTCTGGTTATGAGGAAGGTGAGACCATTGGAGAAAAAGATGTAGCATCAAAGAAGCAACTGACACCAAAGGATAAAGGTAAACAAAAATTCAAACCTGTTTGCTTTAATTGTCTCAAGGAAGGACATACTATTAATGTATGTAGAAACAAGGCTTACAATAACTTTCCTTACTTTCTAAACAATAAGCCTAGATTCAATAGATTCAATGGAAATTATTATGCATGCAACAAGTCTAGGCATAGAGTATTTGAATGCAGGTCTGTCATGCACACCACCAGAAGGTATCCTCAAAGGAGTCAAGGAGTCTTTCTCGAACCCTCTAGGAATCGGAATCCAAACCGATTTAATACCTATAATCATCAATCAGGAAGCAATGGCTATCAAGCGGTAACCGGATGGAGAGAAACCTATTTGATCTATCATGGTAGTGGCCACACAGCTACAATAAACAAAAGGAAGAATGGAAACATGAATAATGGACCTTGGAGAGCACCTAGAATGATTTTCTATCATTGCAACAAACCGGTCAACAAGATTATGCAGAATGAGAAAGAATATATCGGATGATATACTGGTCACTCCAGAAGGAAAGATTTATGTTGAAAGTATTCAAGCAGATATGAAGAAAACCTGGAAGAAGAAGCCAAAAGAAGTATCTCAAGAAGAACCGGTTTCTGCACCTAATGTGGAAGTCGCTGAACTGGCAAACTAAGCAACAAAAAAGCTTAGGCAGAACAAATCGGTGAAATTTTTTGAACCCTCGATTTACATTGGTAAAAGACCTTAACCAATATGCGATATGTGTCAATTGGTAGAAGACCGGAAATTGTAAAAGATAAATTATGGTTTATGCCCTAATAGTGGAGCATTTATTATGGTAGGTGAAGAATTCATATAAAAAGGATTTTCAAGTCATTTTCACTTATCAATTTTCAAGTGAAAAAGTTTTCAAGTGCAGAACGACAAAAGGTGATTTGTCTTGCAATTCAGAGAGATTTCAAAACCCTAAAGAAGAATCTGAAGATATCATCAATCGGTCAAGTGTATAACCCAAAGAGGTAATCCAGCAACTGAAGTGGTGAGTGTCAAAGCAGAAATTACAAGCCCTAAATCTCGACATTCAAAGCTATTTCTCGAGTTTCTCTATTTATCATGGCTTCAACATCTCACTCTAGGTCTAGTGCACCCGTTGATTCAGTTGATTTCATACAACAGAAGGTAAAATATAATGCCCTATCCCAAATTCCTGCTGGTGTTATAGTAGAGGAAGGTATTTCGGATTACATTGACTATAAAATTGAAGACCTAGGATCTCTAGTGAATTCAACATCTTGGAAAAGAAGAAGCTTCACAATGCGGTCTATTTCCTTGAAGAATTCTTAGATGATCACATTCATAGAATTTTAAGCAGAGTGCATGGTGACAAAATGTATTTAGAGTGGACACATGACATCACACCGGAGAGGATTCATGTCGTCATCGATTTCTGTAACATTGGGGAAGTGCCAGCCCTAAGGAAGATTAGCAAGACTGAAATGACTAAGCTCACCAGTTTTGTGAGCAACCAAAGGGGAATGACAATCAATACCATCAAGGATGATCTAGTCAAGTATGACTGCATGGTGATAGGTTACCAAACATTCTATGCCAGCAGGATCAACTCTGTCTCTGCTGCAGCAGTAAATGTTGGGTATAGGATGATTATGGAAGATGTCTCATTTGATTTATGCACCTATAGACAAAGGTAACTCCTGGTGAACCTGAAGTCAATAAAATAGGACAATGCCTTGAGATTTAAATTCATACAACTATTGGTCAGATTATTCTTCTACTTCCAAGGCTACTTTCCAAGAGTCAGTGATATTCAATGGTCTGCTGACCAACTGGTTACAAAGCAAATCAGGGAAAGTCTACAAGCGGTTGGAACCGGTTACCTTGAATTCCTGAACAAAATTTTTGATGAGTTCAGATGCAAGATGAGCCAAAGGGTGAGAATATCTAGTGATATTGTCAAGAAGTATGAAGAGGACATCTGCTTTATCATCAAAGTAGATGAGTGCATAATGGAGGTTGTTGAGTCCAGAAAGGAAGAAGTGGAGCCTATGGGTTATGAGGTAATGTATGATATGCTAGATGGGTATGCTTCTACCCTACTTGCCTCACCACTTGATCCCAAGGAGAAGAGAACTAGCACCTATATGGAGAGGATTACACTGGTTGAGGAGCCCTCAATGAAGAAAGGGAAGGCAGTACCATCTGTATTGACACCGATTACTCCAGTGAGTCATAAAGTGACCAAGTGGTCACCGGCAAAGAAGAAACTAGAAGTTTCTCCTACCAGAGTCTTTGAGAGAAAGTGGAAAACAAAAAGAAACACACCAAACTCAGAAGAAACTGTATCTGAAGAACTACCTAAGAAGACTAGGCAAACGAGGAAGAAGACTAGGCTTGAGTCATGGTCTGTATCCCTGAAGACATTTATGCAAGACTTTAAATTGGTTTTTGACAAGTTTCACTCTTTATTGTCCTAAACTCTTATTATTTTAATGCTAATGGACATAGGGGTTATTCAGCTGCACTTTGTCATTGTTGGCAAAGAGGGAGCAGTATTTTGATTTTGTATTCAAAATTTTGATGTATGCTATGTATACTTTCATATTTATCTCTCTAAGAGAGTAGTATACATTGTATTTTCTGCAAAAGGGATAGTGTATATGCTTAGGGGGAGTAGTTTTGATTATGGCATATTTTTGTTGTAAAACACTTAGATGTCAAAATTTTCCTAAGTGTTGCCATCAATGCCAAAGGGGGAGATTGTTGGCATTTTTGATGTTTATGTTATGATTGTCATTGATGGACACACACTTGCTTTGAGATCACTATTTGTATGTATGAGTTATGCTCAACCAGTATTTGTTCCAAACTGGTATTGCGTTATAGTCTATAGGCTATCGATGTTTTGCAGAAAGTGTTTACCGATCTCAAGCGGTATGGAGACCTCATGCGGTTCGAGGATCTCAAGCGAAGTGAAGAAACTGAAGCGGCAGTTATCATTTTCCCAGTCTTCATTTTTGGACAACCAGTAATCGGTAAAGTTGTATGAACCGGTAATACTCCTTGAGAGTTACCAACTGGTATTTTTGTGATGATTTACCATCCACCGACACTTTGACGGTGATTTGTGTCATGTTATCAAATGTGTCTAGATGCAATGAATCTAGGAACTTGCAATGTAATCCTATTGGACCAACATGAAATTAGATTCCTTTTTAAGGACATCATTTCTAGGGTTGTAGGTGGTGTAGCTATTAGGGTTTTATGGTGGTTGATGAGCTTTTGTATGTGCGATCTTAATAGAGAAGATCAAGTTTGTGTGCTGTAATAGAGTGTGGATTTACTAAAGACTGAAGTAATGTTGAAATGCATTCGCAATGAGCTATCATGGATCTAACCAAGTAGACTGTGCTATTTGCTAGATCATTCACTTGTTGATTACTCACATCTTTGACAAGTCAGAAACCCTTAACCAGGTAGGCCTAGAAAAGACTTTGTAAATCCTCTAATAAGGTGATTCACATTTATGGATCTAAAATCCTCTCACAAGGTAGTCTTTAATCAGACTTATCTCCTAACAGAGATTGAGATTCCTAACAGGATCTGTTTTGGTAAAGAACATTGTATGACCTTAACCGATCTGACCTTAACCGGTCTGGTTACTATTCTGTAGATAGTTACTTGTGAGTTTCTTCTCACCGTGGTTTTTCCCATTTGGGTTTCCACATCAAAATCTCTTGTGTTATGGTGATTATGCTTCTATGGGTGAATGCCTTACTTGCTATTTGGTTGCATTTGTGTTAACTGGTTTGTTAGTTAAATTGTTATACCGGTTTACTACTAAACTGTTAAAGTGTTTTAGTTCAGTATTTTCTGGTATACTAATTCACCCCCCACCCCCTCTTAGTATTCATCAACATGAAATCGGACACACGAAAGTAGAGAAAACCAACACACAAATTTTTACCAAAACCTTCCCTTCCACAAAATCAAATTTAGATGTCGAGAACTTCCCAAAATTATCTCCTATCGATTTCAAAACTTCTGGGTCCATGAATTCAAAGGGTAGTTTAGGCAACCCAAACCAAACTGAAAAATTCTTAGGCTTGACCCATTCTAGGACAAAAAAAGGCTTCCAAGCAGATACCATAATCAAGTTATTGCCAAACAAATGAAATGGATTCACAAGAACATCATCCCTAAAATGAGGGGAGTTAAAGGCAAACACAAAGGAATTCCCTGATAATAAGTAAAAATAAACTAAAGTAGACCAACGTTTCCTCAATTTAGAATGCAACTTAGGCAAATTAGTTTGAGGACCCCACACTTCCCCCAAGAGTGCAACAGAGTGTAAACTCGAAGACCTTTCTGCCACAAAAGAACCTCTATAATCAAAACAAGGAAGGGGAAACCATACCTCTTTCACTGGGGCTTCAACAACCCATTTATCTTTTACTAGACCCGTTGTTCTCAAAATTTGATTCCCCTTAAAACCCTTACAATAAAATGATAAACTCAGTCTACAGAAAGAGAGATCAAAGAGAAGGAAACTTCAGAGCAACATATGACAAGGTTTTACAACCTTCTATACTGTGAACTTATCCAAAGTTCAGGCGGGTATACCTCATGTGAATTGACTTCACACTTTTAAATGACAGATCCATAGTAAATCAGTCCAAAAACCAATGAATCCTATCGCCTCAAAAACTTACTGAAGAAAAGAAAGAAAAGCTTATAATCATGTTCAGTATTGACATACAAGATATGTAAAAGATAACCACAATTGATACTAGTGCCTTATCTAGACCACAGAGTCATCTAAAGTTTAAATAATACTCCCACAATCAAATATCTCCATAGATCCCATCACCTTGTCTTCTATAAAACCCCACATATGCCTGACATACATAAGATTTTATCCTAATGAAACTAGACTACATTCATCAAATTCAAAATCTCTCACAATGAAATCACTGATACAAATGCTTCATGCGTATCTAATTTCCCTCCTAGAGAGAAAAGCTAAGAAATGCTTCTATTAAGACTGCCTTACAATCCAATCCTCAAATGAATAACCCTAGATTACTCATAATTGAAAACAGTAAATATTTGCAAGTAGACTAGAAGACAACACAAAATTTAGGCTCAAAAGATGATAGTCTATATATTGATGTTATTTTTGAGAAAATATTACAAAACTCAGAGTATTCTCCACAAGACTAGAAAATCCAAGATATATTTTTGCAAAGTTTTCTTCAAAATTCTTGCGATCGTTACAAAAGAAAGTTTGTTACAAAGAACAACCTTTTCCAAGAAGTGGTTATAGGTCCTTTTCAGCATCTACGGCTTCTTCTACTTGTTGTTCCATTGGACCCTCTTGTAACTGCTCCCGAGCATCTTCTTTCTGTCCCATATACTTATCTTTCCACTCCTAATACACATCATCACTAGGCCAAGTAAAACTAGCGACCTTCTATTTCATATCTTCTAGTCGCTTCCAAGTGACTCGTACATGCCCAATCTTTGTTTCTATGAAACAATAATGAGATTTCACCTTTTCAATTTCCTCAATTGTTTGGACAAATAAGGATGTGTCATCAGTACTAATAATCTGATTGATCCTTAGGGACAAATTGTGGTCCACCTCCTTTAACCAAATCTTCTCTTCTTTTAGCTGAACAGGACCAATGAAACCTCCTAGAAATATTTCAAATTTATTATCTGAACATTCTTTTCTATAAAGTTGGGTTTTTCTTTTTATACCTGTTCCTTCCACTGAAAGAATATTCATCTCTTTTATAAACTCACATGTGGACCTAAGATTGTCATTCTCTTCTGCATCTGTATGGGAGGAACACATGAACTCTAACTCCTTACCTCTAGGTGCCCACTTATTCAGGATTGGTTCCAAAGTGGCTTCTTCTTCTTTGAATTTGATCAAAATCTCAAGAATCCTCTTCATATTTGTGTATACATTGGAGGTTTTGACTGAGTCAACAAACTTCAAAATGGTGGCTTTCACCTTCTCCTCATATTTGTTTGCATACAAGGTCTAAGCTTGTTTCAACTTTTCCAACTCATGTTGAACATCTTCAGGTAGTTGGGAATTGGAAGGCATAGGAGAAGGAGGGTATTCAATGATGGGACTAGTAGAAGGAGGCCTTGCTAGAGAGGAGGCTATGATGAGTGCAGAAGACTCACCTGAATGATGTTGACCTACCAATTGACTCTGTAGTCTAGCAATTATGTTGTCTCTGTTGGCTATTCCTTTTTTTAGTATCATTATAAGCTTTTAAAATAGTCTCCAACTTCAATTGGAGATTAACCTTTTCTTGTGCCTTTCTGTCTGCTACTGCCACATTAAACTTTGTTGTCTCTAGTACTGTGCTAGCAGCTTCTAGTACCCCTATTTCTTGGACTCTTTTAACAATCATGCCTCCAAGGTAGCTTGACCCTGAGGTATCCCTTTTCTTTCTATTTTCATCTCTTTTTAGGGACCACATGACAAGAGAAGCATTATCCTTGTTGAATGTCACTCCTTCCATAGGCTTTGTTTCTTTTCTACTTGCATCAAGCACTAAGGCATCAACTATATCCCATTCAAGGAGAATCAACATAGCAGCCTTTGCTACCATCTCTCTTCCTTTCTCAGGGGTGATTGATTTGAATTCTTCCATCATTTCTTGCTTTATTTCTTCTTCTACCTGAGTTGTATTTTTGAGAGGCTGTTCACTTTTCCTCTGTTCACATCTGACCTTGAATTTCTCTATGTTTTGCTTCCATAAAAACTACATAAAAGCTTCTGATGTGACAAAATTGTTATCAACTAGGAATTCTTCACTAGCTTTCTTAATAGTAAGGTCCATTTCTTGGCCCTTTAACTCACCATCAGTCAAGTCCTTTTTAGCAGTACGTGGCTCTTCAGGCATCCCCTATTGGGTCTCCTTGCAGGTATAGGCAATCTCACCAAGACTCCTTAGCTACAATAATTGCTTAGCTACAGCTTGTTCATCTCCAATGTGGATAGGAGACTGAGATGGAGAATATTGAGGCTCGTTAGTTTTAATTTCTTTTCCCACTTTTTTCCTGTTAGGGAAATCTTGAATGTCAATGACATCTTCAATTTTCCTCTTCCCTTTTGAGGTGGAAGACTCACCTGTCACTGGCATCATCACAGTGTACATCGACCTTTTGTGCATTACATAGTCACTAGGTGGGATATCTCTAGCAAAGGCAGGCTTAGCTAATACCATCTCAGCCTTATCAGGATCATTTTGCATTGTGGCCTCCCTCTTTTCTTTTAAATTCTACATGAGGTCTCCAGTATAAAGAATCTGGAACTTTATTTTCTCCTCAAATGGGTTGAAGCTAGAGAGAGGATCATAGCTAGTGTCAAATTGATGTATAAAATCAAGGGCTTTCTTATATGCAACCCATTTCTCCTTCCTCAATTCCTGCTCATCTAGGCTAAACTCATTTCTAATCAAATCTTTTGGGAACTGAAATTGATTTGGCCTGCCTCTGCACACTGCTCTTTTTCTGAACATGCCATTGAAAAAATCCTCAGGATCTACACATCTTGACATTGCAGTAGACAGCCTATATGGCTTGAAGAATTCTTCACAAAATTTCCATCCACCCTTAGTGATCACAAAATGGTGAGTCATGGTAATAGCTGGGAAAATAGTCCCTTTACCCCTATTAGTTAGCTCAGCCTCCTGCACTCCTCCAATCTATCTCAGGACTTCTGCAATCCCTATCTTCAATGGGACCTGATAGGGTAGTAAATAGGGGCTGCCTCTAAACCCAAACACTCTAAAAATAGTAGACATAGGGTACAAATATATGTCTCCCCAATTGCGAAAAATCTTGATATCCTCTGCAAACTCCTTTGGTCTGAGAAACTTTAAAAGAGCCTAAGGAATTCTAGTGTTTTCTCTACATAGAAGAATCCCGATTTTAGATGCAAAGCATCTATCAAATTTTAGATAACTTGCATCCTCTCTTTCCCAAGATAGAATAGTACTCCAAAATTGTACTCGCATCTCCTCTTTATCCTTTATCTTAATCAGGTCCATTTCCTTTGCAAAGTAATCAGAACCTTTGAACAATAACATGTGCATTAACATGGAATACCATCCAAATGGCCTATCCACCTTACCATTCTTGATTCCCACTAACCATTAATTAATTGCATCAGCAAGGTATGAGGTATAATCAAATGTTACTGGCAAGGAGGGGTTTAGAATTTGTGCAATCAATAACATATAATGGGTTGGCATATTCATTTCAGCATCCTCTCCAAGGATCTGGCATAACATCCAATACATACCCTTAGCTCTTAGAGTAAATAAGTTGAGAGAGAATGGTTCCATTGTGTTGTGGCCTACAACTATTAACCCTCCCTATCTTTACAAAGAATTCTTTCAATGGGCCACTTCTAAGATGATCCCTTTGAGCGTTGTACACTTGGGCTAGTGACTCAAAGTCAATAGGCTCAAACAAATTGGAGGACTCACTGAGTTTAAACACTTTCCTGAATTCATCTTCATTTATCTCAATCAAGACTGAACCCTTTATGTTTCTAATGCATCTTGCCATAGGGTCATAATTCTGTGCAATCAGGGCTAACAGATCTACATCCATAAAAACACCTAGGACCACAAGCTTCCCTACATTTTGTTCCCATATGCCATTCAAAGGAGCTGGGGGATTCCCCTGTCCAAAACTAACTTTGAATAGTCCTAAGCCTGACAATCCTATTTCAGGGTCCCTCAACCAATTACCCTTATCATAAAGGCCATCTACAATTTTTAGACAAGGGTTCTTGGGTACTAACTCTATGGCCTTGGCCCCAGCATTGGTGGACATGGTTAATTGTTCTAAAAAATCATCACAGATATTTCGGTCCTCATAATTCACCTTCCCTGATAATTCTCTTCTGGGTGCCATTCATGTCAAACAATTATACCACTAGAAGCTAGCATAGACCTCCAATGAAGTAATTCACATAACAGTATTTAAGAACAAACCAAGAGCTATCAAGAAAGCACAGAAAACCTGATTATTTGCCTAAAGAAAATCGCTCTACAACAATTCTCTCTACAACAAACTTTGATGAAACAATATTTAGCAATCAAGTTGATGCAGACTCAACAAGACAAGTTGGCATTTAAGTTTTTTGGAAATTAACTCTGCATGCTTTGGCTTTCTTTTCAGACTTGAATTCACCAAATTGAATTCAAAACTGGCTCCAATGGGTCATAATTTCTCTAAGTCTTTCCTCAATTTTGCTCCTTCGGTATGTCGCAGAACATAAAACTGGTGCTCTTTTCTTTCGCGAAACAACACTGGTTGTTGGATCATGAGAACTTACATCACCTTTACCTTCATTTGATCTCTTTGCATTAGTGTTGGGCCCTACCTCCTTTTCGCTACTTCGCTGACTTTAAAAATCGTTCACTTTTCCTTCGCGAGGCCATGCCAAGCCTTAGATCAAACTCAAATTACTTGACCTTTAACTCTAACTGGGACAGTCAATTCTACTTACTAACCATGCCTCATCTTGATGGCTAATGGTTTTTCTCCATTTCATTGAAGTTAAGTTGCGGGCATCTTTGGGCCACGAAACAACGAGAAGCATTGGATCAATATTGAGATGAATGTCTTTTAAGTGGGCCATTTATCTGGGAAAAACCTACCCCGCTTGTTCTTCGGTTGAAAAACACCACATGGTCATTGGTCATTAGCCTTGGAAACTACTCTGGGTTCCACCTTTGATCTGCCATGTGCTATCTTTATTATTCCCACATAACTTCCAGTTACACCTAGGCGGGCCCTCAACCTCTCTAGAAACCACGTGGCACCCGACACATCACTATCGAGCTCTACAAAAAGTGGCAACTGTTATGCTACCTTACGCCTCCATGTGATCTCCACTTGTCTTTCGTGACTTCATGAACATTATTCTTTGTTTGGCTTGCAGCCATGAAACTACGTGAGCTGTTAGATCAAAATAGACCTGATCTGCTTTTAGCTTCATGCCATGCCTATCCCTTGGGCCCACCATCCTTTTCACCACTTCGTGAAGGTTAACCTACTAGAATTTTCTCTTCACGAATTCACACGAGCCGTTAGATCAAAACAACTTGCTCATTTTTTACTCCTCTCTATGGCAACCATGCTCGGGCCCACTACAAACCACCAACTAAGTGCCTTGTCATCGCTCTGTCATTGCCAGATGGACCTACCACATTCACTGCCACCTTCAGTGAGACCCGCCACCTTTTCACTACTTTGTTGAAGGTAGAACTCTTATGTCTCCTGGTCGTGAATCAATGCAAGTCATTGATCTCTTTCCAACCTAATCATTCTTTAACCCAAAGAAGATCGCTTGTCTCGGGGATCCACCAACCTTTCACCATTTCGTGAAGATTAAAGCATGTTCAACTTGATCTCACGAAACCATGTCATCTGTCTGATCAAATGATATTGATAGGTGTTTAGCTTTAGTCCAAACCTATATGTCGGGTCCACTTTTGCCTTTCACTACTTCGTGGAAGCTAACTTTTGAGCACTTTTTGGTCACGAATCAACACGGGCCATCGGATCAATAGAAAGTTGCATGACACTTATAAGGCTCGACGGACATTAGAAAAAACACATAAAAGCGAACAAAAATTAAATATGTAAAAGGGACCGCCTAGGTAAATGACAAGGGGGGAACACCTTTATGATAGAGGGACCCATTACTTAAGTGAATAAAGTAACACCAATTTAGAAAACAAAAGGGTTTTTCTCAGATATTGAAGTGACTTAAAACCTAAACCCTTAACCCCTTAGGATCTAAAACAATTGAAAGAACATGGGCGCACTAGACACAAAATTTTCACAAACTTAGCCAATTATGGACTGAGAACATCCATTTTTAAAATAGTGATAACAGCAGCTCTGACTGGGGATGGTTGATCGCAAGATCAACACAAGAAACTCAGAAACTCTTGAGAAACAGACCAAAAACAAGCCCAAAAACAACAACCAAAGCAAACCTAAATATATACAAACAAAGACTTATTGTGCATGGACCTCAAGAAAAGTAATGCTTCAGGAATCGTCCATGCACTAGAAATTCCTGTACTTCATCATTTATGTTCTTCAGAAAGTATGAGTCTTTTCCATTCACATCATAGACCATAGAGGGGCCAATCCATAATGACTCAAACTTCTTATGCTTTCCCTTGTCCTATCCTTTTGCATTCCACTGAAGAAGAACATCATCAATTTGAAACTTCCTCAATGATGTCCTTTTATCAAATAGATACTTAGACTACAATTGGATCTTCAAATTTCTCTTATGGGCTAAAGTTTTGATTTCTTCCACTTCCACCATCTGAATCATTCGGTCCTCCAAAGGTTTAGACAACTCCATGTTTTTAGCTTGTAGGAATTTATACACTGGGAGAAGATTGTTTACTAGCACTCTAGCTTGTGTACCATAAACGAGTTCAAAAGGTGACATTCCAATCACCTTCTTGATAGTAATTTTGTCAACCCACAAAGCTAACTTCAGCTTTTGATCCCATGACCTCTTGTTCTCTTCTAATATTTTCTTAATAATGTTCAAGAGGCTTTTATTACTGGATTCAGTTTGTCCATTCCCTTGAGGGTGATAGGGTGAAGAGCAAGACATAATTATTCCATGGCTAATGCAAAATGCAGCAAACTCTTCAGATCTTAAACTCATAGCATTATCCATTACTAGCTTTATAGGGACTCCAAATCTAGTTATAACATTATCAACAAGGAAATTGATGACAACTTTACTTGTAGCTCTCCTAGTGGGTAGGGCTTCAATCCATTTAGTAAAATAGTCAGTTGCTACTATAATCCACATGTGGCCTCTTCCTGATCTTTCAACAATTTCTCCAATAAAATCAATGCCCCACTAGACAAAAGGGGCTTCTACTATGACTAGATTTAAAGGTAAAGCTCCTTCATATTTTATCTTAGATGAAAAATTTTGGCATGGGTCACATTTCCTAACATGTTCATGAGCATCTTTAAATAAGGTAGGCCAATAATACCCAACCCTGACTATCTTTCCAGCAATTGTCTTAGCAGAGTAATGACCTCTGCATACTCCATCATGCATTTGAATCAACATTTCCTTCACCTTGAATTCATCCAAACACATTAACAATGCTCCATCTCTATTTCTCCAAAAAAGGTTACCCTGAATGAGAACATATTTTTGTGACTTAAGCTTCAATGTCCTTTTTTGATTATGGTTCATCCCCTCTAAAAATGTAGCATCTCTCAAGAAATGTACTACTTCTGAATACTAGGGTTATTGTTCAATACTGGTGACTACAATGTTTTCAACCTTGACATTGTTTATTTCAACACCAAGAAGATTGGATTCAGCCATAAGCTTGGCCAGGCCTAAGCCTCTCACCAATTTGGTGATCTTTATTTCCAAGTCAAATTATTAGATTCTGTTAATCCATCTCCACCTTTTGCCTGTGACTTCAGATTGGGATAGAATGTCCTTGACTGTAGCATGTGGAACATAAGCAACTACTTATGCATTTACAAGATATGGCCTAAAAGCTTTGACAGCTTTATCCAAAGCATATGCCTGTTTTTCCATGATCTCATATTTTAGTTCTGCTACTTGCAAAGACATGCTATAGAAATCTATGGGATGTTCATGTCCCTCATTGTCCTTTTGCAACAACACTGCAGCTACTGTATGATATGAAGCAAAAGAGAACAAAGAAAAAGGCTTACTATAATCCGAGGATTTTAGCATCGGTGCTTCCTTAATAGCTCTTTTAATCTTAGCAAAATCTTTTGAAGCTTCTTGATCCCAGCAAAATTTTGTACCCTTCTTGAGTAATATAACAATGGGCTTTACCACCTCTGCAAAGTTTTCAATTAATCTTCTAACAAAATTAACTTTGCCTAAAAAAGACTGAATGCCTTTAACACTTTTTGGTTTAGGCACATTATTTATTGCTTCGATCCTTTCAGGGTCTATCCTTACCCCTTCCTTGGAGACAATATGCCCCAGCAACTTCCCTTCAGTAACAACAAAATGACATTTCTTGGGGTTTAATGACACGCCAAATTCCAAAGCCTTATTGAACACCTTTTCCAAATGTCCACAGTGGTCATCAGCCCTTTTAAAGAAACATGTTAAATCATCCTGGTATACTACCATGATGATATTGATGAATTATTTGAAGGCTACATCCATGGCTCTCTGAAATGTAGCTCCATCATTTTTTAATCTAAATGGAATCCTTACATAAACATATGTTCCCCATGGGGTGGTGAAAGTGGTCTTGAATTGCTCAGATTCCTTCACTAACACCTGGTTGTACCCTGAGAAACTGTCCATCATTGACAAAAGATCACAACTAGTTACCCTCTGCAATATGGCTTCCATATTGGGAGAAGAAGAATTATCCTTCAGGGAAGCAACATTTAGATTTCTAAAGTCGACACACAATCTTATGTCCCCATTCTTCTTTCTAACTGGGACCAAATTTGAGACCCATGAAGAATGTCTTATAGGTTAGATAATCCCCCCTTCTCCTAGCTTAGTCAATTCTGGTTGCATCTTGGTTTCTAGCATGTCTTTGCTTTTGTCTGAAAGGCTTAGCATCTGTAAGTAAAGGAACTTCATGCTGAAAAAGGTCTTGTCTATATGCCTTTAGGTCTTCATATGACCAAGCAAACACATGCTTATATCTCTTCAATAACTTAATAAGATTAGTTCTGACATGAGGAGGCAAGGTTTTTCCAATGTACACCAACTTAGGGGATAATTTTGTCCCCAAGTTTACTTCCTCCAATTCTTCTAACTTGGTAGTAGATTGCTGGTGCAAATGACTATCATTATAGCTGAACAAGCCCTCAAGCTCTACCAACCCTTTCGGTATCTTATTTGTTTCCAACTGAACCAAGTCATTCCCAAACACTGTCTCTCTGTTGTCAATAACCTCTATTAATGCATTATAGTCAATTTTTTGTCCATCATAATCATCGATGCATTGTATGAACCTAAGAATATCTTCATCATCAGCAAAAACTTGCCAATTATACACATTATCAGGGATGGCATGCCTAGATTTTATTTCCACAGTGGATATGCTGGTTAGTGTTGCATCATTATTTTTCAATGCAACATTCGCTAAAAAGTTTGCCATGATATTCTTTGATCTCTCTATCCAATTAATAGAAAAATCACTAAAATGCTCAATGACATCCCAAACTGCATGCTTATATCTTTTCAATCTATCATTTTATGATGCATATTTGGATCTTACCTGAGAGACAACCAATTCTGAATCTCCTAAAACTTTCAACAATTGTATTCCATGCCTCTTTGCAACTTCAAGCCCCAACAACAGAGCTTCATACTCTGCAATATTGCTTGTGCATTGAAAGGCCAATAAGAAAGAATACTTAAAAGTCATACCTGATGGGGACACAAAAAGAACTCCTGCTCTAGATCCTTCTTTGGAACAAGATCCATCAAAATACATTTGCCATAGACCATGCTGTTGTGATTCTAATTCAATCACAATGGAGTCAGTATTCTTTAACTGAGGTAAAACTGGTTGCACTCTAAAATTGTCAAGGTCCACATCAATCATGCAATTGAGCATGCTAGGATCCACATTTTGAATTACTCTAGGAGCACGTGGTTCTCTATATAAATTAACTTGATTGCCATTTATTGGGATGGTAGCATCAGATAGATCTAGTTGGACATTTCCACCCACTGTTGCTGCCCACTGCTTGGATATTAACATGCCATAATGAGGCTTAGTGTCAGTGACAATAACATCCATCTTATAGGTTGCTTCAGGGAATGCTACTATCTTTACTTCAACATCTCTCATTGTACCTATCATGGGCACTTCCTTGTTATCCATAGCATAGCATTTTCCATATATTGTAGTCACTGATAATCCTAATTCTTTCATGACACCATAAGGCATTACATTGGCAGGTGCACCTGAATCTATCATACAATTTTTTATCAATCGGTTGTTTACTAATAAAGTGACATAAAAAGGATCTACCTATGAAGGCTCTTGAGTAATAGTTGTTCCTACATAAACCTCTGGGGTTTGGAACTCCTGATCCTTTCCATTTTTAGCTGCACCGATGGGTAGTATTGTGTTACTGTCAGATATATTAGAAAACAAAGACATGGTAGCTTCTCTATGTTCTTTTATTTTCAGTAACTCTATTAGTGGGACAGTAACTTTCATTTGTGTAAGAGCCTGAGCCATATCAAATGTGGAATTGCTACTCAACTCAGCATTAGCTTTAACTCTTGCTACCTTAGGCTGACTCACCTTCTTTGTTGTGGCAGCTCCTTGTGTATCATTTGTATCTTTATCATCTGTACTCTTGGGTACATCTTTAATTTGATCCTTCTTTTCTTGACCCATCTGAGGGGTAGTAGCACTACTTGTTGCCTTTTTCTATAGAACCTCTTTTATAAACATAGAACTAGGTTCACCCTGATCACTATCCCTTTTGGTGCTCCTTAGGTTATAATTGTGCTTTGCCTTGGCTATAGCAGCCTTGGTTAGATTTTTCACTTCTTCCTCACTAGGTCTTCTAAGATGAACTTCTTCATCTTCAATGGTTACCACATTTAGAGTAGGATGCCAATCAAGTGTTAGTTGTCCTTGAAAAGACCTTTTACTATCCAGCACATCACTAAATTCACTTTGTACTAATTCCTCATCACTTTCTACAATGGTTTCGAACATATTGATATCAAGCTCAGCCTCTTGCCTTAAGGATTCTTCAAGGGCTTGAGCTGCTATGCACTGATGAGGAAAATGTGGCCCATCAGAAGCAATACACCAAGGAGTGTTGTCTATATTGTGAACATTTTTTCCTTTTAAGGGATTAGGGATCTCTTGGCTCTGAGCATTCTTAGGCTTCTCATTTTGAGGTTTACCATCCTTCCAATTGGTATTATAAGGCATATCATGCAATCTGGGAGGTCTATCTTGCCAATTATAGCGAGGCTTATCATTTTAATTTACCTTGGCAGTTAGATACTTCATAGCAGTGACTAAATTTTCTATCTTATCTTCCTCCTTAGCAACTTTGTTTGGTTGCTATTTTGTTTCCTACCATAGCCTACCATCAGTTCTTCTCCCTAATTTTCTGGACGCCTTCCTATTGCTCTCCATATTGATAGAAATTCTGAATGCATCTCTTAGGCTATGTGGATTCTTATCCCTTAAAATGTAAGCCATTTTGGAATCAAATGCATTATAATAAGTGTTCAGGCACATGTTATCATCTAGTCTCATCACCTGATACAACCTATGCATGGCTTTCTGAAATCTAGCATTAAAATCGGTGACCATCTCATTATCAGATTTTCTAATATTATTGAATTCATTTAACATGAAACTCACATTTGTTTTGTCACCGTATTGCTCTTGAAAACAATTATTGAAATCTTCCCAAGACCCAATGCTATTAATAGCGAGACCTCTAAACCAATCTCTTGCATCATCTATTAGGGACTGGACAAATAACTTCATTATGACATCTTCATTAGCTATCTCATAATCATTTATCAAGTCACTAAAGGATTTTAAATGCTCCTCTACACTAATTGCATTATTTCCAGCAAATTTAGGAAGCCTATCTCTTAGCTCAGTAGGAACATGGCTGGGATATCTTGGGATTCAATCAAAGAATAACTGTGTGTACTGCTCTAAATTGATGGGTCTCCTTTGGAAATGAGTAGCAACATTGTTATTACCCATGTTCATTTTCACAATAGGGATTTGAGTCTGAGAGATTTGATTATTTTGGTTAATTACAGGGGCTTGACTGACTATTGTTGTATTGATAGGCAAAGTGGGATGAATTTTAACAGGGGGGAGAGAAACTTGCTGAGGAATAGGCTTATTGAGATCCTCTGATGGGAAAATGATAGGGGGATCTTTGAGATAACTAATTTTTCTTTTGACTTCTTGGTTAGCTGCCTCTAACTCAGCCTTTTCTAACTCCATTTGTAGATCTTCTTTCTCCTTCCTCATTCTTTCCATCTCCCTCTCATGTGCTGATAGTCTATGGGAGATCTCCACCATAGTCTTTGATCCTGATCCACCTTCCATGCACTTTTTTTTTCCTTTATCAACCTCATTTCTAATATGTTGTGGGTCACTAAAAACCTCTTTGGTTGGATTACTGACTTATACACTGGTTTGGCCTTGGGGACTAGATTTTTCCTAATCACAAGACCTCCATCATCACTTTTTTCCTTTTCTTGGGCTAACAATTCAAGATCAACAATCTACCTGAGAAGCCTATCTCTTTCCATCAGTTTTGCTTTGACTTCTCTCTCCCTATTTGCTTCCTTTTGGGCTCTTAAGGAAATTAAGTGATGGACCTTTCTATTTAAGTCTTCTATTTCTTGGGACACTTCATCTTCATCAGGGAAGATCTCCTCAGAGTCAGATATGTTAACCTGGTCTATATCAATCAAGCTAATGTTTCCATCAACTGTTCTAGGCATAGAGTGTCTGACTACATTGGAACTACTTCTATCTTTCCCAGAAAAGCTAACATGAGATAACTCTTGATTTAAAACTTGAACATCATCTATATTTCCAAATAATCTAGAATGAAATCCTAAAACATCATGTTCAGATTCTCGGGAAGAAGAATTAGACTTTGCATATACAGGTCTATCAGATACCTTACCAGCATTGTTACTTTTCTGCACCCATGCAACATTTGATGGCTCATGTTGTACTGATCTCTTTTGACCTCTTCGTGACTGTTCAGGTAATCCCTCCTGCAACATCTCACAAGGATGTTTCTTCATGAAGGACCTAGTGTTCTTTCCTCCTTGCATTATGCTTATTTCCTTTTCAAAATTTCTTATTTTAAGGACTAGTTGAACTAACAGAGTCACCACCCACAGATCTATGGGAAATATGAAAACAAGCTTTGAACAAAATATTGCAAATCCTCAGACCAGCATCACATATCAAATATCGTGCCACTTTTTTTTTAAATGAATATATCAAGATGACACCGATATTTTATTGAAGCAACAATCAGCATCTAGATTCATAGTATGACTCTCCCCAGCAGAGTAGCCACTTTTGTTGTTCTCAAAATCTGATTCCCCTTAAATAACAACCTTTTCCAAGAAGCAGTTATAGGTCCTTTTTAGCATCTGCAGCTTCTTCTGCTTGTTGTTCCATGGGACCCTCTTGTAACTACTCCCGAGCATCTTCTTTATGTCCCATATGCTTATCTTTCCACTCCTGATACACATCATCAATAGGCCAAGTAAAACTAGCAACCTTCTGTTTCATATCTTCTACTCGCTTCCAAGTGACTCATACATGTCCAATCTCTGTTTCTATGAAACCATAATGAGATTTCACCTTTTCAATTTCCTTAATTGTTTGGACAAATAAGGATGTGTCATCAGTACTAATAATATGATTGATCCTTAGGGACAAATTTTGATCCACCTCCTTTAACCAAATCTTCTCTTCTTTTAGCTGAACAAGACCAATGAAACCTCTTGGAAATATTTCAAATTTACTATCTGAATATTCTTTTCTATAAAGTTGGGCTTTTCTTTTTATACATGTTCCTTCCACTAAAAGAATATTCATCTCTTTTATAAACTCACATGTGGACCTAAGATTGTCATTCTCTTCTGCATCTACATGGGAGGAACACATGAACTCTAACTCCTTACCTCTAGGTGCCCACTTATTCAGGATTGGTTCCGAAGTGGCCTCTTCTTCTTTGAATTTGATCAAAATCTCAAGAATCCTCTTCATATTTGTGTATACATTGGAGGTTTTGATATATTCATCAAACTTCAAAATGGTGGCTTTCACCTTCTCCTCATATTTGTTTGCATACAAGGTCTAAGATTGTTTCAACTTTTCCAACTCATGTTGGACATCTTTAGGTAGTTGGGAACTAGAAGGCATAGGAGAAGGAGGGTATTCAATGATGGGACTAGTAGGAGGAGGCCTTGTTGGAGAGGAGGCTATCATGAGTGCAGAAGACTCACCTAAATGATGATGACCTGCCAATTGACTCTAGAGTCTAGCAATTATGTTGTCTCTATTGGCTATTCCTTCTTTAGCATCATTATAAGCTTTTAAAACAGTCTCCAACTTCAATTGGAGATTAACCTTTTCTTGTGCCTCTCTCTCTGCTACTGCCACATTAAACTTTGTTGTCTCTAGTACTTTGCTAGTAGCTTCTACTACCCCTATATCTTGGACTCTTTTAACAATCATGCCTCAAAGGTAGCTTGACCCTGAGGTATCCCTTTTCTTTCTATTTTCATCTCTTTTTAGGGACCACATGACAAGAGCAGTATTATCTTTGCTGAATGTCACTCCTTCCATAGGCTTTGTTTCTTTTCTCACTTCATCAACTAATCAGGCATCAGCTATATCCCATTCAGGGAGAATCAACACAATAGCCTTTGCTAACATCTCTCTTCCTTTCTCAGGGGTGATTGATTTGAATTCTTCCATCATTTCTTTCTTTATTTCTTCTTCTACCTAAGTTGTATTTTTGAAAGGCTGTTGACTTTTCCTCTATTCACATCTGACCTTGAATTGCTCTATGTTTTGCTTCCATAAAAACTGCATAAAAGCTTATGATGTGACAAAATTGTTATCAGCTAGGAATTCTTCACTAGCTTGCTTAATAGTAAGGTCCATTTCTTGGCCCTTTAACTCATCATCAGTCAAGTCCATTTCAATAGTAGGTGGCTCTTTAGACATCATCTCTTGGCTCTCCTCGTAGGTATAGGCAAACTCACCAGGACTCTCTAGTTACAATAATTGCTTAGCCACAACATGTTCATCTCAAATGTGGATAGGAGACTGAGATGGAGAATATTGAGGCTCATTAGTTTCAATTTCTTTTCCCACTTTTTGCCTCTTAGGGGAATCTTGAATGTCAATGACATCTTCAATTTTCCTCTTCCCTTTTGAGGTGGAAGGCTCACCTGTCACTAGCATCATCACAGTGTACTTCATCCTTTTGTGCATTACATAGTCACCAGGTGGCATATCTCTAGCAAAGGCAGGCTTAGCCAATACCATCTTAGCCTTATCAGGATCATTTTTCATTACGGCCTCCCTCTTTTCTTTTAAAGTCTGCATGAGGTCTTCAAAATAAATAATCAAGAACTTTATTTTCTACTCAAATGGGTTGAAGCTAGAGAAAGGATCATAGCTAGTGTCAAATTGATGTATAAAATCAAGGGCTTTCTTATATGAAACCCATTTCTCCTTCCTCAATTCTTGCTCATCTAGGCTAAACTCATTTCTAATCAAATCTTCTGGGAACTGAAATTGATGTGGCCTACCTCTGCACATTGCTCTTTTTCTGAACATGCCATTGAAAAAATCCTCGGGATCTACACATCTTGACATTGCAGTAGACAGCCTATATGGCTTGAAGAATTCTTCACAAAATTTCCATCCACCCTTAGTGATCACAAAATGGTGAGCCATGGTAATAGTTGGGAAAATAGTCCCTTTACCCCTGTTAGTTAGCTCAGCATCCTGTACTCCTCCAATTTGTCTCAGGACTTCTGCAATCCCTATCTTCAATGGGACCTGATAGGGTAGTAAATAAGGGGTGCCTGTAAACCCAAATACACTAAAAACAATAGACACAGGGTACAAATATATGTCTCCCCAATTGTGAACAATCTTGATATCCTCTGCAAACTCCTTTGGTCTAAGAAACTCCAAAAGAGCCTTAGGAATTCTAGGGTTTTCTCTACATAGAAGAATCCTAATTTTAGATGCAAATCATCTATCAAATTTTAGATAACTTGCATCCTCTCTATCCCAAGATAGAATAGTACTCCACAATTGTACTAGCATCTCCTCTTTATTCTTTATCTTAATCAGGTCCATTTCCTTTGCAAAGTAATTAACATCTTTGAACAATAACATGTGCATTAACATGGAATACCATCCAAATGGCCTATCCACCTTACCATTCTTGATTCCCACTAACCCTTTATGTATTGCATCAGCAAGGTATGAGGCATAATCAAATGTTACTACTAGGGAGGGGTTTAGAATTTGTGCAGTCATTAACATATAATGGGTTGGCATATTCATTTTAGCATCCTCTCCAAGGATTTGGCATAACATCCAATACATACCCTTAGCTCTTAGAGTAAACAAGTTGAGAGAGAATGGTTCCATTGTGTTGGGGCCTACAACTATTAACCCCACCTATCTTTACAAAGAATTCTTTCAATGGGCCACTTCTGAGATGATCCCTTTGAGCGTCGTACACCTAGGCTAGTGACTCAAAGTCAATAGGCTCTAACAAATTGGAGGACTCGCTGAGTTTAAACACTTTCCTGAATTTGTCTTCATTTATCTCAATCAAGACTGAACCCTTTATGTTTCTAATGCATCTTGCCACAGGGTCATAATTCTGTGCAATTAGGGCTAACAAATCTACATCCTTAAAAACACCTAGGACAACAAGCTTCCCTACATCTTGTTCCCATATGCCATTCAAAGGAGCTGGGGGATTCCACTACCCAAAACCAACTTTGAATACTCCTAAGCCTGACAATCCTATTTCAGGGTCCCTCAACCAATTACCCTTATCATAAAGGCCATCTCCAATTTTTAGATGAGGGTTCTTGGGTACTAACTCTTTGGCCTTGGCCCCAGCATTGGTGGACATGGTTAATTGTTCTAAGAATTCATCACAGATATTTCGATCCTGGTAATTCACCTTCCCTGATAATTCTCTTTTGGGTGCCATTCATGTCAAACAATTATACCACTAGAAGCTAGCACAGACCTCCAATAAAGTAATTCACACAATAGTATTTGAGAACAAACCAAGAGCTATCAGGAAAGCACAGAAAACCTGATTATTTGCCTGAAGAAAATCGCTCTGCAACAATTCACTCTGCAACAATTCGGTCTGCAACAAACTTCGATGAAACAATATTTAGTAATCAAGTTTATGCAGACTCAACAGGACAAGTTGGCATTTAAGTTTTTTGGAAATTAACTCTATATGCTTCGTCTTTCTTTTCAGACTTGAATTCGCCAAATTGAATTCAAAACTGGCTCCAATGAGTCATAATTTCTTTAAGTCTTTCCTCTGTTTCGCTCCTTCGGTATGTCGCAAAACATAAAACCAGTGCTCTTTTCTTTCGTGAAACAATGCTGGCCGTTGGATCATGAGAACTTACATCGCCTTTAGCTCCGTTTGATCTCTTTGCATTAGTGTTGGGCCCTACCTCTATTTTGCTACTTTGCTTACTTTAAAAGTCGTTCACTTTTCCTTCGTGAGGCCGCGCCATGCGTTAGATCAAACTCAAATCACCCAGCCTTTAACTCCAACCGGGATGGTCAATTCTACTTACTAATTGTGCCTCATCTTGACAGCTAACGGTTTTTCACCATTTTGCTGAAGTTAAGATGCGGGCATCTTTGGGCCATGAAACAACGAGAATCATTTGATCAATCTTGAGATGAATGCCTTTTAAGTGGGCCCTTTATCTGGGAAAAACCTACCCTGCTTGTTCTCAGGTTGAAAAATGCCACATGGCGGTCAGTCATTAGCCTTGGAAACTACTCTGGGTTCCACCTTTGATCTACCACGTGCTATCTTTATTATTCCCACATAACTGCAGGTTACACCTAGGCGGGCCCTCAATGACTCTAAAAACCACGTGGCACCTGACACATCACTATCGAGCTCTACAAAAAGTGGCAACTGTTATGCCACATCACACCTCCATGTGATCTCCACCTATCTTTCGTGACTTCATGAACATTACTCTTCATTTGGCTTGCAGCCACAAAACTACGCGAGCCATTAGATCAAAACGGACCTGATCTGCTTTTAGCTTCATGCCTTGCCTGTCCCTTGGGCCCACCAGCCTTTTCGCCACTTCGCGAAGGTTAACCTGCTTGCATTTTCTCTTCGTGAATTCACGCGAACCATTAGATCAAAATAACTTGATCATTTTTTACTCCTCTCTACGGCATCTGTGCTCGGGCCCACTGCAAACCACCAACTAAGCACCTCGTCATTGCTCTGTCATTGCCAGCTGGACCTACCACATTCATTGCCACCTTCAGCGGGTTCCGCCACCTTTTCGCTACTTCACTGAAGGTAGAACTCATGCATCTCCCGACCGCAAGTCAACGCGAGCTGTTGATCTCTTTCCAACCTGATCATTCTTTAACCCAAAGAAGATCACTTGTCTCGGGGACCCACCAACCTATTCACCATTTCACGAAGATTAAAACACATTCATCTTGATCTCACATAACCACACCGTCCATCCGATCAAATGAACTTGATTGGTGTTTTGCTTCAGTGCAAACCTATATGTCAGGTCCACTTTTGCCTTTCCCTACTTCACAGAAGCTAACTTTCGAGCACTTTTTGGTCGGGAATCAATGCGGGTCGTCGGATCAACAGAAAGTTGCATGACACTTATAAGGCTTGACGGACATTAGAAAAAGCACATTAAAAGTGAACAAAAATTAAATATGTAAAAGGGACCGCATAGGTAAATGACAAGGGGGGAACACCTTTATGATACAGGGACCCATTACTTAAGTGAATAAAGTAACACCAAATTAGAAAACAAAAGGTTTTTTCTCAGATATTGAAGCGACTTAAAACCTAAACCCTGAACCCCTTAGGATCTAAAACAATTGAAAGAACATGGGCGCACTAGACACAAAATTTTCAAAAAATTAGCCAATTATGGACTAAGAACATCCATTTTTAAAATAGCGATAACAAGACCTTAACTAGAGTGGACTTTATTACCCGTATTCATCGTATCCTTGCTAGCGATTTCCAAAGTGCCCGTTGGTTTGAAAGACACGGATGCCCTAGATGTCTCCATGCTTCCCACACCCACCACTTGAGCAAACGACCTCTTATCACCACCGGAAATAACCCTCTAATTCGTGTTTTTCAAAAGATTATGCTTTCCCAATCCATTGCGACCCTGAGCTCGCAGATTAAAGCTTCCATTGAGACAATGTGATCTCGGATATTTCTTAAAAAACCCTTGAAAGTATCTCGAAACTGAATGAAAAAACTTGCCATGACTGTCTTGGAGCGCCTGCGGAGCTCTATCCTCCCATTTTCCTTTAGATAAAACCCATTGAGGCACATGTGATGGATCCTCCCACGCCACATCTGCCCAAGCACCGAGCTGCCATCTATCGCTCATTGCAAAAATTTTTGGGATGGTATAGGTTATTATTTATTCATTGCATTGTAGAATAAATATCATTTATTTTATTTAAAAAAAAACGCTTCTTTTTCTTTAACTCTAATTTCATATCTCACGCATTTCTTCTTTATAGTAAGTTCTCTTTAAAAAGAGCTTTTTACTTTTTAAGCTTTTTTTCAAACAAAAGTTTCTAATAATAAACTTTTCCTTCCTTTTTTTTAGTTTATGATCTTTAACTTTTAATTAAAATTTAAATATTTTTATTCAATTTAAAGTTTAGTTATACTTTTCAAAAAAAAATTATTAATATTTTTTAAAGTTTAAAGTTTTATTATTAAAAATTTTATTAATTTATTTTTAAATTTAATTTATAAATTTATTTTTTTCAAATTTAATATATTATTAAAAACAAAAATCACAATTTTAGGTTTTTCAAATTTAATATATTATTAAAAACAAAATTCACAATTTTAGGTGTATTTATTTTTCTAAAAAAAATTTATTTTCGTCTATTAAGTAAAGGGGGTAAAAAAATTTTACTACCCATTATTTTGCTATCATGTCTACTTTAATTCCAAAAATTAAGTTAAATAGTTCCAATTATCGTTCATGGAAAACACATATCTCGTTTATTTTTTCGTTTCGAACACCTTTTGGATGTTGCTACTAATAAAACCTTGGAGCCGCTTCAACCACTCCTCAAGCTAACCAAGATAGATGGAAGGCTCAAAATGAGGAAGCACTTGGTTTAATTGGTATTTCAATGCTTCTTGATTTGTATGTACTAATTGGAAATCGTACAAAAGCGTATGAAGCTTGGGAAATTTTAAAAACAACTTATGATAGCTCAAATGAATCCTGAAAAATTCAGCTTCAAGATCAACTTGAAGATCTTAGGTATACGGATTTTAAAACCATGGATGAATTCTTATTAAAATTTGATTCTATTAATAGTCAATTAACTGGTGTAGGAGTTACTCTACCTGATTTACGTTTAATTCATCTTATTCTTAAAAAATGTCTTCCTCATCAATTTCAACAATTTATTACGAATATTCATGCTCAACTTGTTATTCCTAGTTTAGCTACTACATTAACTTATGATATTTTTCATAATTTATTACATCAAGAGGAAGCTAAATTAATTCAATTTGGTACTCTTAAAAGTAGTGAACATGCTTTTATGTCTAAAAACCAAAATTATAATAATAATTTTAGATCCAATAATAATAATCATAATCATAATAATAATCACAAAACTTCTAATTATCAATCTCATTCTAAATCCTATCATAAGAATTTTCATAATAATAATCATAATAATACGTACAATAATCAAAGGAATAATTCTCAAACAAGACACCATTGCACATATTGTGGGAAAGATGGACATATTACTAATAATTGTTTTAAGAAGCAAAATGGTAAAAAGCCCATGAACCAAAATAATCAAAATAATCAACAACATAAACCTCATTATAAGAAAGGTAATAATAATGGTAATTCAACTTGTCATGCATTTACATGTACTTATAATGTTTCTCAACCACTTGAATGGGTTATTGATTATGGTGCATCTTAGCATGTTACTTCTCATAAAGAATGTTTTGAATCTTTGCATCCTAATACTTCTAATATTCCTATTCAATTAGCTAATAATCATAGTTGCAAATTTGAAGCTATTGGTGATGTGAATGTTCCTAATGGGAAATTACATGATGTTCTTTGTGTTCCTAAATTAAAATCGAATTTTATTTCAGTTCCTAAACTTTGTCAAGCTTATAAAATTAACTTTTATATGGGCATGTGTTCTATCATTGATCCAAAAACTAATCATGTTATTGCTACTGCTAAAATGGATAGTGATAACTTATTCAAGTTCTATGAATTTGCTCCTACAAAGTATTCCTTGCTTACTACTGTTGATTTTTCTATATGGCATGAAAGACTTGGCCATCTCAATTCTAATTATATTTCATTGATACAAAAAGAAAATATGGTTGATGGATTTCCTAGTATTGTTCCTTCTCAAATTGTTTGCAATGGTTGCATGAGTGGTAAGATGCATAGGGAACCCTTTCCTCATGGTCAATCATGGAGGGCATGTACTAAATTGCATCTAGTTCATAGTGATCTCTTTGGTCCCATGGAGAATCCCTCCATCCAAGGTTCAAGGTATGTTCTTACCTTTGTTGATGATTTTTCAAGGAGAACATGGATATATTTCCTTCATAGTAAGGATCAAGTGCTTGATGTGTTTACTGAATTTTATATGTTTGTAGAAAGGCAATCTAGTTCTAAAATTAAGATTCTTCATACTGACAATGGAAGAGAATATGTCAATAATGAATTTAATGCTTATTTGAAATCTTTTGGAATTAAACATGAGCTTACCATTCCTTATACACCACAACAAAATGGTGTGGCGGAACAGAAGCATAGGACAATTGTTGAAATGGCTAGATGTTTATTGCATGCAAAAAATATGGATTACAAGTTTTGGGCTGAAGCTATGGCTTGTGCAACTTATTTAATTAATAGAACACCTACCAAATCCTTAAAAGATAAAACTCTTGAAGAAGCTTGGTCTAGTAGAAAGCCCAATTTGTAGAATTTAAGAATTTTTGGTTCCATAGCTTATTTTCATAAACCTAAGGAGAAAAGAAAAAAATTAGATGCTAAATCTTCTCCTTTTATTTTTGTTGGTTATGATGAAAATACTAAAGGTTATATAGTTTACAATCCTATTACTAACAAGGTAAAAGTTGCAAGAGATGTTTGTATTGCAGAAAAAAACATTCATGATTGTTCTAAAGTGGAGAATGGTGAACTTTCTCAAAGCAAAGTTGTGCTTGTGGAGTACCAACCTCCCTCTCTTAACCCTACTCCTAATGCATCTCTTTCTATTCCTTCTAGTGATAGTGACGATGATAATAATAACTCTACTCCTCATAACTCTTCTTCTAGTGATGAATCCATTACTTTTAAAAGAAGACCTAAATGGTTTAAATCTTTAATTCAAGATAGTGATGAATACTTAGCTAGAATGGATAGACTTCAAGCTAGAAGAGTTAATTATTATAATTATGCTTTAATGACTAATATTATGAATTCCAATGATCCTAAAACATTTGATCAAGCTAAATATCAACAACATTGGCAAAAAGCAATGAAGGAAGAATATGATACTTTAATTTCTAACCAAACTTGGGATTTAGTTCCCTTGCCTCATAGTAAAAATATTTTTTCTTGCAAGTGGCTTTATAAAACTAAATTGAATGCTAATAATCAAGTTAGTAAATTTAAAGCTAGATTAGTTGCTAGAGGTTTTTTCTCAAATTGAAGGCTTATATTATACTGAGACTTTTGCTCCTGTTGCTAAAATGCCTACAGTTAAACTTGTGCTTTCTTTGGCTTCTAGAATGAATTGGCATATTCACCAAATGGATGTTAAAAGTGTTTTTCTCAATGGTGATTTACATGAGGAAATTTATATGTCTCAACCTCCTGGTTTTATTAAAGAATTTAATGCACACTTAGTTTCTAAATTAAAGAAATCAATTTATGGATTAAAGCAATCTCCTAGGAGTGGTATTTAAAGATTAATTCATTCTTTCTTTCTCAAGGCTTTATTAGAAGTAAAAATGATCCTAACTTATATATTAAACATAGTGAAGATGATATTATCATTATTATCTTGTATGTAGATGATTTGATTCTTACTTCAAGTTCCAATATTTTGATTTCTGATATTAAGTTTCAACTTAATAAAAAAATTCAAATGATTGATTTAGGTCTTTTACATTATTTCTTAGGAATGCAAATTTGACAAACCTCTAAAGGAATTTTCTTATCTCGAAGTAAATATGCTCAATATCTCATAGATAAGTTTAAAATTAATGATGCTCACCATTTTTCAATTCCTATTGAATTAGGCACTAAGTTAATGCTTGATATGCAAACTCCTCTTGTTGATCCTACTTTGTATAGACAATTAGTTGGAAGTTTGATTTATTTAACTCTTACTAGGCCAGATATTTCTTATAGTGTTGGTTTTCATGTCTAAACCTCAACAAACAAACTTTAAAGTTGCTAAAATAATTTTAAGATATATTAAAGGAACTATTAATGTAGGTTTGTTTTATGATGCAAATTTTGATTTTACTTTAAACTGTTTTACTGATTCCAATCTAGGTGGAGAGCCCAATGATGGGAAATCTACTAGTGGTTATTGTTTTTTTGTTGGTTCAGGAGCAATTTCTTGGAATAGTAAAAAGCAACAATCTACCTCTCTTGGATCCACTGAAGCTAAGTACAAAGGATGCACTAATGCTTCCAGAGAAGCCTTGTGGCTTAGAAGACTACTTGAAGGTTTGGGTCTACCTCAACATGAACCAATTCCATTGTATTGTGACAACCAAAGTGCCATTGCCTTGGCTAAAAATCCAATTTTCCATGCAAGAACAAAACACATTGCTCTCCAACACCACTTTATTAGAGAACAAATTGAAGACAAGCAAGTTTCACTCCTCTATTGCAATGGGGAAGACCAAGGTGCAGATATTTTGACCAAGCCACTTTGTAAAGAAAAGTTCCAATTTCATTGTAAAAATCTTGGATTGCAACCCATTGAAGGGTTTGATGTAATCTCCCCAAGTAAAGCTTAAGGGGGGGTGTTAGAATAATTAATGTTTACTTGGCCTAGGTTTCTTTGTATTTAGTTTAGGATATTCCTTTGGAATTTCCCCCATAAGAGGATGTGTACACATGGCACACATATTTTATGAATGGTGGCATTCATATATTTGGGAGTTACTTTGTAACTCCTCTCCTCATCTCTATTTAAGAGATGTCTCCTCTCTCATTTCTTCTTAATGACAATATTGTAAAAAGCTTCTCTCTCTCTCTCTCTCTCTCTCTCTCTCTCTCTCTCTCTCACACACACACACACACACACACACACACACATTTTAGGCATTGCCTCATTCATATTATCACAAGGGGTTTTTCTTTTCTTTTCCCCTTTCAAAATTTCTTGTGCCTCCTTCTTCACATTTGGGTGATTGCTCCAAGGTTTTTACATTTCTCTTGGTAACATTTACTTCATCAATAAACTTACCTAGATTTTGTTTTTCTTTCCTTGCTCTTGTATTTCCTTTCATATTTTAATTCTTTCATCAGTCTTTGGCATTAATGTCAAAGGAGGAGTATGTTCATATATGACAAATATCAGGGAAACACATTTTAGATGGTGTGTATTGCTCAAGGGGAGCATATCGACAGGGAATCCATTTTTCACATGAGTGTTGCCATCAATGCCAAAGGGGGAGATTCTTGGAAATTGACACTCATTAGATTCATTTTTTTGTCATTGATGGAAAAAAGATATGATGGAAGTCATAAACCAACACTACGAAGCATTTACTGCCAGATACGATTTTGGAGCATTCAGGGCTACCGGTACTGACATCAATACTTCTTTGGAAGCCGACATCAAGGAGAATTTACTTAAATCATTTTGTAATTATTATTGTCAAGGCCAACATTTAATATCTTTTGTAAATGGATTGCAAGCTGACACAAGGCATATCATTTATAATAGGTATATAGGTCAGTCTGCTAGGTTATTTTTGTAAGGAAGAAAGACATATGAAATGTGTGGATATAGGAGAATATAGCAGAACTGTATGATGAAAAATATATGTATAAATATAATTTTGTATGCGAATATTATATTATGCAATGATCTATAGATAGCTTGGAAAGCATTCTTGGAGGAGAAGAGATATTGGTAGCAATTTAGAGTTTATGAACCAGTATAGAGGAAAACCAGAATGGGAACTCTATTTGGCATAGCAAATGTATTCTTGAGTTCATTTTCAGTAATTTACTTTGGCAGAAAGCTTGTAGTCAATGAAGCTCTTTAGTGATGAGTAGTATGCTCTAGGCAGTTTGCCTTCTTGCAAGTGTAGGCCCCTGTTATATGTAATATCTTTTCATATAGCCAATGAATTGATATTGTGGGTCATAAATCCCATCATGGTTTTTCCTCATTGAGGTTTTCCATGTATAAAATATGTGTGTTATGGTGTTCATTTATGTCAATGGTTTACTTGCTTCTTGTTATATGCTTATTTATTTATCGGTTTATATATGCATGGTCTAGAAAGTTAAAAATTATTCATTCTGACAGAGCACTGATTCACCCCCCCCCTCAGTGTTCTTGGATCCCAACAATTTCTATCCCTACAAGAATACATTGGCAATCAAGTTAGATTTAGAGATGACAAAGCATGTATGATCAGAGGTAGAGGTATTATTTATTTGTACGGAAAGCATAAAACTGATAATACCTATTATGTAGAAGATTTAAAGCATAATATTTTTAGTGTTGGTCATTTGGTGGACAAGGGTTTCCAACTTCAATTTAAAGATAGAAAATGTAAAATCATTAACAAAACTAGTTTGGAGATTGCAACCGGCATTCAGACTGGAGGTAATATCTTTCACTTGAACACTGGTAATAAGACATGTTTGATTCCTCATATTGATGAGAGTTAGTTATGGCATAAGAGGTTGTGTCATGTTAATTTTGATTGTATTATTAAGATTAGTTCAACTAAGGTAGATAGAGATATACCTAAGATTACGAAGCCTCATAATCTGATATGTAAGGAATGTCAATTGGGAAAGCAAGTCAAACCTTCTTTTAAGATCATACATGATAAATCTAATGTTGTACTTGATTTGATTCACACCGACTTATGTGGTCCAACAAGGACTAGAATATTTCAAGGTGATAGGTATTTCATGTTGATTATTGATGACTATTCTAGGATGATGTGGGTGACTTTTCTTAAGGAGAAGTTTGAAGCTTTTGAGAAATTCAAGATCTTTAGAGCAAAGGTTGAAACAAAAACTAGATTGAAAATCAAATGTCTAAGATCAGATCATGGCAGTGAGTTCACTTCTCATGAATTTAACAGTTATTGTGAGACAAATCGAATAAGGAGATAGTTATATGCACCTAGGACTCCTCAGCAGAATGCAGTGGTGGAAAGAAAGAACATAATCATTTTGGATGCAACAAGATCTATGATGATGGAATCCAAATTTCCTCATATCTACTGGAGAGAAGTAGTGAGTACAATAGTCTACACATTCAACAAAGTTCACATCAAATGTGAAACCGGTAAGACCCCTTATGAATTATGGTTTGGAAATACACCTACTGTTAAATATTTCAAAAAAATTGGAAGTAAATTCTATATCAAAAGAGATGATTCAATTGGAAAGTTTGATACTAGATGTGATGAAGGGATATTTCTTGGTTATTCAATTCAAAGCAAAGCATATAGATGTTATAACAAAAGTTCAAAAAATTGTGGAGAGTGCTAAAGTGAAAGTAGATGTGTAGTATAGAAATCATTATATATCATATGACATGGAACCGACAATAGAAATGATCATAACTGAATCGACAATGCCTCAATTGGTAAAGGAAATTGAGATAGTTACACTGGTACAATTGGAAAATTCAAATGTGACTAATGATTAGAGCAGTGAACCTAAAGTTCAGAAGACACCAAGGTATGTAAGATTAAATCATTCTGAAGATCAAATAATTGGAGATAGGAACAAGGGAGTTATGACAAGAAGAAAACTGGCAAATGAAGAGGTATATCATTTTCTCAAGTTGAACCAACATTTGTTATTGAATCTTGTAAGGATGAACATTAGTTAAAGGCTATGGAAGATGAATTAGATCAAATAGAGAAGAGCGAGACTTGGTCTTTAGTTCCCCAGCCTAAAAATAGTAATGTTATTGGAACTAAATGGGTTTTTAGGAATAAACTGAATGATGATGGTCAAGTTTTAAGAAAGAAGGCTAGATTGGTTTTTAAAGGATATTCTCAAATGGAAGGAATTGATTATGGTGAGATATTTGCACTTGTAGCTAGAATTGAAGTTGTTGGACTATTTATTGCCTATGTAGCTTATGAGAACTATAAGGTTTATCAAATGGATGTTAAATGTGTATTTTTGAATGGTGAACTAGAAGAAGAAGTATACATTGTGAAACCTGATGGATTTTCACTGACAAATGATAAAGATATGGTTTGCAGATTGAAGAAAGCTTTATATGCATTGAAACAAGCTCCTAGAGCTTGGTATGCAAGGTTGGATAAATAGCTTTTGAAGCTTGGTTTTACTAAAGGCAGTGTTGATAGTAACTTATAATAAGATCACTGATAATGATATTCTAATTATTGAAGTATTTGTTGATGATATCATTTTTGGAGGAGAAGATAAATTGTGCATGGAATTTTCTAACAATATGAAGAATGAATTTGAAATGTCCATGATTGGTGAGATAAAAAAATTCTTAGGTTTGCAGATTACTCAAACTGACAAAGGTTATCTGTCAAACTAAGTATCTGAGAGAATTGTTGAAGAAGTTTGGTATGGATAATTCTAAACCAGTAAGTACTCCTATGGTGACAAGTGGGAAATTATCTATCAAGGATACTTCTACACCGGTAAATCCGACAAGGTATAGGTCTATGATTGGTGGTCTGTTACATTTAACTCAGACTAGACTAGATATTATGAATGTGGTAAGTATTGTTTCAAGATATCAAAGTAATTCTAAAGAAAATCATGAATGTGCAGTAAAGAGGATATTCCAATATTTGCAAGGAATAATAGAATATGCTTTATGATATTCTAAAAATGATGATTTCACTTTATGTACATATACTGACTCGGATTGGGTAGGAGATATTGATGATAGGTAAAGCATTTCTGGTGGAGCTTTCTTTCTTGCAAAGAAACTGGTTTCATGGATCAACAAAAAATAGTCATGCATTTCTTTATCTACTGTAGAAGTTGAGTATGTTGCAACAACAACTAATTGCACTCAAAGCAAATGTTGAAGGATATCAGGGTAAATTGTAGTGAACCAGTAGTTATCTATTGTGATAACTCTACATCTATTGACATGTGTAAGAATCCAGTATTTCACTCTAAGACTAAGTATATATCAATAAAGTATAACTTTTTGAAGCACACGGTAGAAGGAAAGGAAGTCAAATTGGTTTATGTGAACACTAAAGAACAGATTGTAGATATATTCACTAAACTATTGCTTAAAGAATCATTTGAGTCTTTGAGAGACAAGTTAGGGGTTTTTGCCCCTCTGGTACAGACTTAATTGATGTAGTTTGTCATCAGTCTAGCATGCATCATCAGAGATATTATTCATTCCGGCACTGATGAGTGGTGCTACTACTAAGGGGGAGTAGTCAACTTTGAGATACAGAGGTTTATATTCTTGCTTTGATATTTTTGTTTAATTTCTAGCATTGACATCAAAGGAGGAGAGATATTGATGTGAAAAATGAGAAAAGAAGTTGTATACATTAGGGGGAGAGTTATTGATATTCAGCAGATTGTTGGTTGTCTTCCATAGGGGGAGACTTGTTTGGCATTTTTTTGGTACTTAAATGTTTTTCACACCTAGTGTTTCCATCAATGCCAAAGGGGGAGGTTATTGGCATTATTGGATGAATTGATTATGTGTTGCATTGATGTTTTGTCATTGATGTCAACACTAGCTGTCATGATTGGTTACCAAGAGATAGGTTTTGGTTACCGGTAGAAGATCTAGTAGAAGAGACTATCTATTGGACACTTCCGACATGTTTAGATCTATGGAATGTGATTGGTTGCATGTGGTACATGCTTTTGGGGCATGTCTTGGTCAGATGGTATTGACTTGGTAATCGGATGCTATCATACACTCTAGTAAACCCTTACCAGCACTAGTTTAAGGCTTTACTGGTAGAGCTCTCACTAAGGAATCTTGATAGTATGCATAGTTGGTGTTGGTTTAGCTTCTACATGGATTTCAGGATGTTGAAGATGTTCTTTGATCGTGCTTTAATTGCTTGAATACATTGCTTTGGAGTGGTGGACCCAAAATAGTTCCAGTACCTATCTAGGTTAAGAACCGGTATCATTTTAACATGTACTCTACATGTTACTGGGATGTCTCGGGATGATTTATGGATTTGTTATTTTTTATTTTGGTCTTAAGTCGACATGGCATATCATTGTAATATGGATTTATGTAATGATCTTATAGTAATATCTTTTAGGTGGATGACCTAATTAGTTTAGGCCTTAGGGTTTGTATAAAACAATGTAAGATCTCATTATAGATCATGGTATGGGAATGGAATAAGTGTTCATGGTATTGAAATCCAATATCATATGTGAAGGAGATTTGGTCGATCATAGGTGATCAAATTGGGATTAAGGAAGAGGTCAAAGGCCCCCGGTATTGAGCTTAATCAGGACTGTAATCAGGCATGGTAGATGTTATTTTTGGCAGTTCACTCTATTGGATTGTTGTCCATTTATCCTGAGATGGTTGTAGCCTCTCTATAGTCAGTGAGACTCTTTTGTAATGAGCAGTACGCTCTAGGCAGTGTGCCTTCCTGCATGTGCAGGCCCCTCATTGTATCACATACTTCCTGCAGAAGTATCATCTAACTATGGGTAGGCTTCCCACCATGGTTTTTCCCTTTCCGAGTTTTCCACATACAAATCTTGGTGTTATGTGGTATAGCTACTTTGCATTGATTATTTGTTTAATTGTTAAGTTGTACTGTTTACCGGTATCTAATTTTGCTCTGCCGGTACTTAATCTATTTAAGGTTTATTAAGTGGATTAAATGTTATAATTTGTTAACAACTGATTCACCCCCCCCTCTCAGTTGTTCACCGGTTGTCCTAACATATACAACATAACACATGGAGTAGAAATGATGTCTACAAATGAAGACAAAGAAATAAGATGGGGTAGCATTTACATTGCGCTTAACCCGCATCATAACTTGTGGGCTTCACCCCACATTACAATTGAACTTAATATTCCAACTCCTACCTTGAACACATCCATTACATGGACTCATAATAAAATTATCAGATAAACCATTATTTTACAACATTCAAATTTCTAAGTATATATATGTACAAAACTACTAGCACACTAGTTACAAATAATAAATATATCAAACCCATTGAATGGGTGTTTAACCCCATTCAAATATGGCGAATCCCAAACAACAGCGAAACTAGATAACCAACCCAACACCAAAACCTTAGTGTTTTTGTTGTGCTATACATCCACCACAACATGGGTGGTGTAGTGCACCCACCATATTTTGGTGGTGTCACTACACCCACCATGTCGTGGGTGGTGATAGGCACAACCATATCATGGTGGTGTTGCTCACCCCCAATTCGTGTGTGGTGCTATGCACCACCACGATGTTGGTGGTGCCAAGCACCTACCATGTTGTGGGTGTGCTTAACAGGACCACCCATGTCGTGGTGGTGCAGTGCACCAACCATATTGTGGGTGGTGCTAACACCACCATGACATGGTTGATGCTGCTGCACCCACCATATTGTGGGGAAGGATCTTTGTACCACCACGACATGGGTGGTGTTGACCACCAAACCCACAATATGGGTCATTCAAACAGTAAGAAAAATAGAAGGGGGCGATAGGGATAAACATGGGGCAGCAACCCCAATCTAGAATATGGATAATGTCAAATATATTTAATCCCCAAAATAATAGAGGTTTTTACAAGAAAAAATGACAAGGAATCTAAAATAACAAAAGATTATCAAAATTGCTAAATACCAGCAATAGAAAAACCCGAAACCATATATTTATTTGATTCCAAATCATGAACAGAGAAATTATTAGAAAATGCAGATTTCATACACAATATTCTTCCAACTATCATTAAAATAATAGCACCCCCCATTTATTTCAATTTGCATTACAAAACATAAACCCCACAGTCACATAAATACACACACAGGGATCCAAATCTGAAGAAAGAAACATGAAAGAAGAATGAATAACAGAAACCAACCTCTTCTTTGAGTGATGGAAGAGAAATCTTTGATGGGGAGCTTGCACACTTCTTCCAACAACAACTTCAATCAATTCCAAACCAAGTTGCAAACAAAAACCCCCCAAATTACCAAAGTGTCAGCCAACAAGATGAGTGTAGATGAAAATTGTAGAAGAAGCCCCTTTTCTTTCATGACAAGATTGTTAAAAAACAAAAAAAATTAAATAGAAACCCTAGCCATCCAAACAACCAATGAAAATATTTCATTTAAAATATTTACCCTTCAACTATGGTAATTAAATAAACTTATTTTTCCCATTTATTTTATGGGATTTCAAAAATCAAATTGAAATAAAAATCCAAATAAAAGATATATTACCCTCATCAACATAATAATAAGCAGAATATTATTTTTTTGCTAGATAATAATAACCAGAAAATTATTACGACATTAAACTATAATAAATAGGGTAATTATTTATTACTTACCCTTATTATTTCCAAATACTCAAAATATCGCTATTAATAAGAATCATTTAAATAATGATTAAATTTAAACATTAGATAAATAAAGTAGTTAAAATAAACAAAATAAATAATTAAATAAAGGTTAAAATCGTCAATAAGTAAATAAAATCAATAAAGCGAAATAATTAAATAACTCAATAAATCAATCAACTAAAGACATTAATTATTAAATAAACTCTCAATAATCCAAATAAATATTAATTTTAAATTCAATTGCAAGAAATAATTAAATCTTAATAAATTAAAATAACACTACCACTAATTAAAAGCATAAATTATTATTAAATAATTACTCAATCACAATAAATCATTTATCGCTAATTAAATAAATTAAACAATCAATTCACCACTATAATCAATAAATCGTGATTAAATAGATTAACTAATTAATTTATTACTATAATCAATAGACCACAATTTAAATAGATTAAATAGACTAAATAGTCAAACTCACCATGCCACATACTCACAAACATGATGATTGACACTGCATGGCAAAATTCGCCAAGACTGATGACAAGACTCAATGACAACCTAGACCTAGAGTGTGGCTAGGGAACCAACAACACCTCCGAACCACATATTTTCCATCGAGAAGAGATGCTTGCACCTATAAAGCCAGGGGAGCTTGCACTCGATTTCTCGGGAGGAATGAATGTCTTAGTACCTACAAAACTACAACCACAAAAAAGATACATGTGCATATATATATATATATATATATAGATAGATAGATAGCAGGCAAGTAGAGGGATATCGCAATGGCACATCCCACTCGCAATGTGTGATGTGACATTGATTCCCCCATGAAGACAGTCAAAAAGTATCCATACAATGAACATATAACTCGTGAAACATCGCATCATAAGAAAATCAGCTAGGGTTAGTATATCCATTCCAAAATGAGGCATAATCCATAAAATCTATCAAAGCACATGTTAATCCAAAATGTTATTGCTAATTGTCTAGAAATCATAACTAATCATGAGCATAGTCAACAACATCAATAGTATAAGATCATGCAATGTCTATCATCAAAATCATCAACTAAGAATGTAAACAGTCATAATCAATATCCATGCATCACATAAGTCAAATCATATCCAGAATATCCATTGCACAAAATAAAGGTCCGATCAAGTCAATCCAAAATGAAACAAGAGTCTGCTCAAGACTAGGCACTACATCCTCCCCCCTTTCCTAGGCTTACCTCTAGAAGCTTGAGAACAAGTAGGGGTACATCTCTCTCATTCGCACTGCATCCTCCTAGGTAGCTGATCTGTCATCATTCAGGTCCCACTAGATCCTTACTTGCTCTATTCCTTGACCTCTGAGAGACATCTCTATGTGTTGAAGAATGCGCACGGTCTCCTAAGAAATTTGCCTATCATCGACCTGCAAGGAATTCCAATCAAGAACATGTGATATGTCAGGATGGTATAGTCTCAAAACAAATACATGAAATACATCATGGATGCGGGACAAGCTTGGCAACAATGCAAGTCGATAAGCTACAGGGCCAATCCTCTCCAAGATATCAAATGGTCCTACCAACCAAGCCACCAACTTAGATCCTTTTCCATAACGGATCAGACTCTTCCGTGGGCAAACTCGAAAGATTACCCTATCACCAACTAAGACCTGTCTATCTACCTTGTGAGCATTTGTATATTTCTTTTGTCTGTCCTGTGTAGCTAGCAAATGCTCTTCAATATGGGTAACCTTCTCCTCCATATCTTGTAGCATCTCTAAACCAATGTGTACCCTGTCCTCTAACATGTCCCAACTCAAAGGAGTACGGTATGGTTTCCTATCTTAAGCCTGGTAGGGAGACATACCAATGGAGCTATGGTATCCATTATTATAAGAAAACTCCACTAAGTATAGGTAATCCTCTCGTCTAGACTGCTGATCCATAACATACATCCTAAACATATCCTCCAAAACCTGATTCACTTTCTCTATCTGACCCTCTGTCTCTGGGTGATAAGTTGTACTATAGTTCAGCTGGGCCCCAAATCATGTTGTAGTGATGTCCAAAATGCAAAAGTGAACACAGGATCCCTGTCTGATATGATCTTACATGGAATACCATGCAACCTGATGATGTCTCTAACAAAGATCTGTGCCATTGTGGTTGTTGTGTATGAGGATCTAACTGTTGAAAAGTATGCAACCTTGTTCAACTTATCAGTGGTGACCATAATGGCATCATATCGACGAGAAGATTTAGGCAATCCACTACAAAATCCATGGAAATGATGTCCCATTTCCACTTTGGGACTACATGTGACTACAAGAATCCTGTCACATGTCGGTGCTCTACCTTAACCCATTGAAACTAAAGGCATCATGACACAAAATCTGCTATGTCTCTCCTCATGCGTACCCAAAAGTAAAGTTATCTCAAGTCTACATGCATCTTCTTGACACCAAGATGTGTCGAGTAAGGTGCATGATGGGCCTCTATCATAATCAATTTGTGAAGTCCATCAGATGGTGGAACATAAATGTGTCCCATGTGTCTAAGAATGCCATCTGTGTCCATTGAATAACCTATATATCTTCCCTCCAAGTCTCTACCTCATACTATCTCTGAGCTAACCTCCTAGTACCATGTATCTTTTGGTAATGCACTGAGAATGTGACTCCTCAAATCCACTTCCAAAGTCACTATTGATAACTCATGTTTCCTGTGGCTCAGTGCATCTACTATCATATTCTCCTTACCCTGGATGAACTTCACCTTGAAGTCATACTCACACAAGAACTCCATCCAATGCCTCTGCCTAGTATTCAAATTTGGCTACATAAATATATACTATAAAATACAGTGATCTGTGTCCAGCTCCAAGTGATGCCCTAAGAGAAAATGCCTTCAATGAACCAATGCATGTACTACTATCACTAACTCAAGATCATGAGTGGGGTAGTTAAGCTCATGATCCTCGAGTTTCTGCGACTCATAGGCTATCACCCTACCATTTTGCATCAATACTTCTCCTAGACCCTCCAATGAAGCATCGGTACACACCACAACGTCACCTAATAGATCTAGAACTCAAGGAATTGGTGAACTTGTCAACTTCTCCTTAAGTGTCCTAAAGGCTGCCTCACATTGCTCTAACCAAATTAATTTCTTCCCTTTCTTCTAAAGAGAAGTAATGGGGTGAGCAATCTGAGAGAAATAATACACATACTTGTGGTAATAACTAGCTAAACCCATAAAACTACGCACCTCACCCACATTAGTGGGTGTTGGCGAATCCATTATCACCTGAATATTTGAGGGATTAACTATGATACCCTCTCTAGAAATAACATGGCCCAAGTATCCGGACTCTAACCAAAAAAACTCACACTTTGTGAGATTGGCGTATAGCTGATTCTCCCTAAGACACTACAAGACCTATCTAATATGATCCTCATGCTCCTCGACTGATCTAGAATAAATCAAAATATCCAAGAAAACCAACGCAAATCTATCCAAATGTGTCCTAAACACACCATTCATTGGGCTCATGAAGACTGATGGTGCATTCATGAGACCAAATGGCACAACTGTAAACCCATAGTGCCCATATCTGGTGCAAAAAGTTGTACGGTCTATATCTGCCTCATGGATCCTCAACTAATGATATCTGGACTTAAGGTCAAGTTTAGAAAAGACCTTTGCATCCTTAATATAGTCAAATAAGTCATCTATCAAAGGCAAGGGATACCTGCTCTTCATCGTCACCTTATTCAGTTGTCTATAGTCAATGCACAATCAGAGAGAACCATCCTTCTTCTTCACAAATAATACTGGTGCACCCCATGGGGATACACTAGGTTAGATGAATCCCCTCTCTAACAACTCCTTAAGCTACACTCTCAACTCACTCAACTTATGAGTGGTCATCCTGTATGGAGCCCTAGATATAGGCTTAGCTCCTAGCATAATATCAATCCTAAAATGTATATCTCATTGAGGGGGCATACCTCAAACCTCATAGGGGGACACATTTGCAAACTCCTAAAGGGTAGGATGTTGCTGCAATATCTCCTATGTACTAATCTCCTCATCCACATCCCTCAACCTCACTGCAAATAGTTGACAACCCTTATGTGCACATATCTTCATCTGCATGGCAGAAATTATGCAAAGAGAGATAGGCCTTTTGATGCCTACAATCTCCAAACTCTTCCCACTATCATCTACACATTGCACCCTCTTGCTCCTACAATCTATTTGTGCTAGGTGTAACCCAAGCCAATCCATGCCAAGAACCACGTCATAGGAACCCAAGGGCATAATGCATAGATCCATTGAGGTATTAAAATATCTCAATACTAGAGGACACCTAAGCCCAAAGGAATCCACTATGGCTATGGCTCTTATAGCTATCCCTACTTGCCACCTATCATTCTATTTTTCCATAGTAAGCCTGCATCTCTCTACTAAATAAGGAAAAATAAATGAATTGGATTCTCCTAAATCAAACAATATAGAGAAAAGGATACCACCTATCAAACTCCAGAAATGATCCAAACGTTCTACGGCTTAAAAATATGGAAGATGATCATGTTCACAAGCAAAATCCAGCTCTGCAAGATCCTGTGAGAAAATGCAAGAAAATGCAAAAAGAAATGTTAAAACAAAAGAAATGTTTTTGATTGATGCAAGATTGCTAAGAACTGGGGATGCTCCTGCATTAGACATTCGGGGTTGTTGAAAAAGTGAGTCCCTCACTTTGCTAGGGTTAGAGGAAAACCAATGTGGTCCACCTCAGCCTGAGAAATCCAAGATGAATCTTCAACTAGCATGTCCTTCCATTTCACAAGATACTCCTTGTACTGGCTGCTCTAGGTACTACGCCCAATCCTATTGTCCAAAATGTCTTCAATCTTCTCCGGTTCCTTCTGGGGTAACTGTTTCTCCAAGTCTGCAATATTTTATTCATGAAATTTTGATTCATGATATTGATGTAGATCTGCAATGTTGAATATAGGTTAAATACTCAAACTATCGTGTAGCTCCACTTCATATTCATTTTCGGAACTAAATTTCCTCAAGATCTTGCAACATACAAACTTCTTCATCTACAACTTATTATAGGTTCCAATTAGAAATATTTCTTTTCTTAGATACACCATCACTTCATTACCAATTTCAAATTCCTTATGTCTTCTCTTCTCATCTTCTTTGTCCTTATACTCGTTGTTCATATCCTCCAAATGTTTCTTAACCTGAGTATGCAAGGCCTTCATATGATTTGCAAACTCTTATGCATGTGCACTTTGCTTGTCTCCATTACTAATATCTCTCAATTCTGATATAGCTCTAGGGTGTGCTCTGGTAACAATCTCAAAATGTGTTCTTCTGATACTCATGTTTACTGAATTATTGTAGGCAAACTCTACTTGTGCAAGAATCAAATCCCAACTTCCATTTTTCTCTCCAACTAATCATCTCAACAAATTTTCCAAACTCTTGTTTACTACCTTTGTCTATTCGTCAGTCTGTGGGTGAAAAGTAGAACTGAACTCCAAATCCATCTTCATCTTTTTCCAAAGTGTTCTCCAAAAGTAACCAACAAACTTAGTGTCTTTGTCTGAAGCTATGCTCTTAGGTAATCCATGTAATATTACTACCTCTTTGAAAAATAAGTCAGCTACATGCACTATATCTAATGTCTTCTTATAGGGTATGAAATGAGCCATATTCAAGAATCTATCCACTACCACAAACATAGAATAATTTCTAATGCAGGAGCATCCCCGGTTCATAGCAATATTGTATCAACCAAAAATATTTCTTTTATGTTTTTCTTTTTGTTTGCAGTTTCAGCATTTCTTTTTGTGTGTTCTAGATTTGGCTCAATGGAACTTGTGGAGTTTTATTTTTCTTGAAGACCTGATCATCTTCCTTATTTTCAAACCATGGAGCATTTGGATCATTTTTTGGTAAGTTATAGCTACTAGTTTCTAAGATAGTTTTTTGTTACCGGTTACCTAGACCTATTTGCATTGGTTATCTACTGGATCCCTTATGTAGCTTGCATAGCCCTAAGCATTGATTTAGATATTCCTTAGCCTGTGGCTGACCGTTTCTAGTGATCTACACTTCATCCTTTGGATTTTTAAGAGGAATTTCTTTGGCGGAGGCCGACCTTGTTGGTTTTGCACGTTAAGTCTTCTTCTTTGGGTTTTGATCTTTTTGGGCCGACCAAATCCCCTTGGATCATATAAATTATTTTAATAGAGCATTAGAATATAATCGAGAAGTTAGGCTGAGCATAGAAGATAGATTTTAAGATTTAAGGTCCTGATTGTGACCTATTTTATATTTTAAGCATGTTTTAGCAGGCATGTGAGCTAGTTTCTGTAACCCGATTGCTACCGGTTGGTTGTAATCAATTTTCATGATATAATTCAATCTATTATGCATTGCCTCCATCATGTCCCTGTGTTTCCATTGTGTTTACTCTTGCTAACCAGTCTGGACTAATCTTTTTGAGGTCCCTCCTAGCTAGTGACTACTTCACGTGGTATCCGAGTGAGCTTTCATTTTAGAGATTGCGTTGTCCTGATAATTTTGATGTAGGGTGGAAGACTGTGGATCTAACCTACAACTACAAAGGACTGGTGTAAAGATGGCTCAAAGAGGAACTAGGAATGGTGGAGCGCGTGAGAATGTAGACCCTACTATGATGGGAATGTTGTAAGGAATAGTGACCCGGTTAGAAGCCATGAAGATAGACTAGAGAAGAGGCCAACACATTAAAGATGTAAGTGAAGATGAAGGAGAATAATCCCCTACAGAACAAGTAAACCAACCGGTGGTTGATCCGAATGAGGAAAGGTTTTTGAGGGTTTTGAGTAAGGTGAATACTAAACCTCATTTTACCCCACCAGAATATGATGGAAAGTTGGATTCAGATGAATTGATGGATTGGATCTTGGAGATGGAGAAATATTTTGATTTTGAAAACACTACGGAAGAAAGGAAGGTGAAATATGCATGTACCTAGTTGAAAGGTCATGCATCTCTTTAGTGGGAGCATTTGCAGGTTGATAGACATAGAAGAGGTAAAGAGAAGATCAAGACATGGGATTGGATGGTTGCTAAGTTGAAATCAAAATTTATGCCAGTTGATTATCAAGTGAAATTTTTCCAAAAGTTGCAAAATTTGAGACAAAAAGAATATAGTGTGAAGGAATACACTGAAGCATTTTACAAGTTGAATATCAGTTTCAGACATGTTGATGATGAAGTTGAACAAGTTGCAACATATTTGAATGGATTGTGGGTGTCTATACAAGATGAACTTAGTTTGATCAAATTATAGAGTGTTGAAGAGGCTTACCAGTATGCCCTGAAGGCAAAAGACAAGCTAAACAAAAGACATGAGCAGAGGAAGAGAGGCAGAGGTGGAAAGTTTTATGGAGGAAGATTTCAAGGAAGAAGAGGATATACCAGAGGTAGATGAACCTATATATATAAGAACAAGGACAAAGAAGTGAACAAAGAAGGTAATTCATACCAAAAAGATGACAAAAATTTCTACCAAAGGAGAGAACCAGATGGCTACCGGAATGAGAATTTTGGAAGAGATGATAGAAGACAATACAAGAGGGTATTTAGAGGAACTTTCTATCAGTGTGGAGGATAAGGATATCATTCTTTTGAGTGTAAGAAGATAGAGAATACCAAAAGAGCAACAATGGTGGAAGAAAACCCCGCTGAATTAGATAACAAACTAGAAGATGGAGAACTATTGATGATGAGGAAAGCTTTGTGTCATACCGGGAGAGATGAAGAACCCTTTTAGAGAAATAATTTGTTCAAGACTAGATGTAAGGTATCCGATAAGCTCTATAAAGTTGTTATTGATAGTGGTAGTATAGCATCGTAAATTGTACACCCTTTCTAGGGTGGTACAATTCCATGCTTGGTTTAGCACCTGCCTTAGTGTGTTTTGCATCTTACATTTTTGAACTCTTTTAAGTATTTAATTAAACAATTTAATTAAATATAAATCTATATTTCATCACTTCACACATTATAAAGTTGGGCCCTTTACCCTAAGTGTTCTCCTTTTCATCTTATTCCTTCAATTAATCATTAAATCATAAACCCTAATTATGTCCTATTTTGATCTTTAGGGCTTGATTCTGCATATCAAAACATCTTGGAATCAGGTGTAACTTTGGGATTCACTCTAATATCATCATATCTAATGGCTCTAAAAATTTGGTGAAAAGTTGGCTGGACCATGTGCACGTGTAACATGGTCCCTGAATTTTTTCCTAAATTTTTGGGAGCACAATTCTATGATATTATAATGCTTAACCCCAAAATATTGGTGAGAAATTCAAATCCTAGGTTGGCCTAAAGATGAAATTAAGATCTAGGGTTTTATACATAAGATCTCTCTTTCTTCATTTGAAGACCTAGAAGTTTTTTGCTAAGGAATTGAATCTAGAAAAAGGATTTTGGAGTGATAACAAGGAGCCTTCTATGTAGAAAAAGATCATATCTTTGGAGTCTTAAACATCATTCAACAAAACCTATCAAGCATTCTTTCATCAATTGGGGGATTTTGAAGATATAGGAAAGCAATAGGAGATCACCGACTGAAGATTGTCTTGTACCTCTCCCTTGGGGTTGGGTATGGTTTCATGTTGTTTCTATGTCTTTGTATGAGCTTCATTACATAAATTTGATTTAAACTTATGATTTAGATCACTTTTCATCATTGATTTAGAGAATTTACTTTGTCAATTACAAGCAATTAGGGTTTACTCTTCAAGGTTGCTCTAGATTGTTTAATCTCATCCTAGGACCCTGCACACACACACAAGGTTATTACACACACTATTTTACTATACAAACTAGCTATTTGTTGAGGTGGAAATCATCAAAATAGGGGTTTGACTAAGGCAAAACCTGATATAGCCACCCAAAACCCTATTTTTAGCTATAGGTGCACATTCAAGATCCAAGGGTCGCTATGAATTTCAGGACCAACAAAGCGCACAAAGATAGTTTTAGGGCTCAGATCTCAGCAAAACCCCAGAGATAGGGGTATGGTGCCCTGGTTCTTCCTAGGATAGGGGCATGGTCCCCTACTCTTCCCTATTTTCAGTAGGATTTCATAAGACAATAGTTCAAAACCCTCAGATTCTAGCCAGTCAGGTACAACTTCCAGTCTACAGAATCAGGATAGGGGCATAGCACTATGGTCCTAGACATTTTGGCTTAGATATCTAGCATAGGTGTGTCTCTAAATTTGTCTCTTCATCTATACTCTTCAGCAGCATATTATTTGTTCTTAGTTTTGTATTCTCATATTAGGGTTACTTGTCTACACTTGCTTTCTAGGTTAAATCATTCAAATCTATGCTTTGCATCACTTCTTCCTCTCATTTACAGAAAAGGAATAGAAACCCTAAGAGGTAATACTTGGCTCTCTCTTACTCACAAGAAGTATCCAAAGTATGTTACCTCCCTAGGCTCTTTCGTATTCCATCGTGTGTACATGAGAGTGGGATTAGGGATTGTTTGCTTAGTCTCACTTTTTCCCATACACATTTTGGTGAACTTGACATGAATCCAATCTCATTTTATTACATTGTATTGTTAGATCTAGACTTATCATATTTTGTTTTCTTTATAGACATAAAATTCCAAAAAAAAAGTGAAAAAGGTAAAAAAAGAAGTTTCCATTATTTACTTACATTGTGTGTTTAAATCTCATTCAATTTCCATTTCAAAATGTCAGATTTTTATTTGCAAGATGTTCATTCTTTTGATGATGTACACAATTATGTTTATTATGAGTTTAGTAAGGATGAATTAGATGAAGCTCTAGATGAGCTTTTGAACCCTAATACTTCTAAACCCTCATTTTGCCAAAAATTAATCAACCTTGTTACTATGACATTTTGTGGTGATGAGAAAGATAAGTTGAATGATTCCTCTCATGAGTACATTCCTACCAACTCCTCCACTAGATATAGAAACATGGTTGCCTATAACAATTCCCTTTATGAGGATATGTCTCCCTTTGAATCAAAAGATAAACCTTTCAATCAATATGACCATGCTTTGTTGGATGATGCCCTTGATAACTTTATGTCTTTGCCTAAATCTTCAAACAAGAATAGTACATAAAAAAGGTTAATCAACATGATAAATGTGAATGAACATATCAAGCCTCTTTTTATAGTCCAAGGTGCATATCCTTCCTCAGCCTCACAACTTCCCAATCAACCTCTTTTCACCATTCAAGGTGGATATAGTCATGATTCCTTTAGTACTCCTAACAAACCTGTCATTACTATAAAAGGAGGAGATCCCATTAAGAGTCCCTATAGTTATGCTAAAAAAATAACAAAGGAGAGTCATCATGTAGTTTCCCACACTTATAACACATTAAATAATAAGCAACCAAATCCTCCTCCGGTTATTCACACTTCTCTTCTTGATCCTTGACCTGTTCTTCCTCAAGAACATCGCTTTTTACAAACTATTGGTAAGGAATATGATCTTATTGAACAACTCAAAACTAATCCTACCAAGATATCCCTTTGGGCCTTGATTCAAACTACTTCAACCCATCATGCAATGTTACAAGATGCCTTGAAAACTTTCATTGTCCCACTCAAAGCGAAATTCAATAATATGGTTTCCTTGATTGATTTAATCACATCTCTTAAGGCTCAAATTGTGTTTACCTGAGATGAATTACCCACTAGTGAGGTCCAACATTAATATATCCTTTAATGATTGTGGTTATCATAAACAATAGTGGAATAAGACAAACACTAGTGGATAATTGTTTTGGCCTTAATGTTTGTAGTATTAATTTGTTGCATAAAATCAATGTCGATACATCTCTCATTAAGCCTGATTCTCTCACTATCTAAGGCTTTGATAATGTTGCTAAATCTTCATTAGATATCATCACCTTACCTATTAAGGTAGGTCCTATTACTTTTCCCACACCTATTCATGTCATGCCTAGAAATGTGACATATAATTTGTTATTAGGGAGACCTTGGATTCATAGCATGCAACTTGTCCCCTCTACATTGGATAGGCAAGTTAAATTCATTTACAACAATAAGACATATACCTTGCTAGGTGCTATTAATCTCCAGGCTTCTCTCCAAACATCAATATCCAAATTCTCTTCAACTAGTTCTTCCCCAACTATCTTAGATGATTCCTCCAAAACTTATACTCCTACTAGTGTGTCTATTTCTTCTAGTCTATCTCCTACCTTTGGTTCATCTCCCAATGATTCCTCAAATGAACCTAAGGTTCCTTAAGAAAATCCTTCTCAACCTCATTCTACCACTAAAGATGTATTTTCTCCTAAGGAGATTCTTCTAGAAGATGTTGGGGATCCCTTGACTTTAATCCTACTTTCATAGGAGAATATAAAATTCCTCCTAAAGAACCCAAGGTCTAAAAGAAGAAAGAATAAGAAGATACTAAAAACCAATCTAATTTATCTAGGCCATTGAGTAATAACTTTGTCGCAGCTTCTCAGACTTTATCTCCCTTGGTTTCTAATCTATAAGATTTTGATCCTTCACTTTATGAGAATCCTCCTTCTCTTTTAGAAATGGCTAACCTTTATGGTCCTAGTTTTCACATCCTAGCTAGGTGTGGATATAATGGTAATAGTTGTGGTGCCCAAGAATAAGGGATAAAGTTTTTCTTAGAAAATAACTTATGTGACAGGACTTGGCTATGATCCTTTTGAGCATAATAAAGCTTCTAAGAGACAATCTATTAGTGTTAATGTCACTATTACTTCTCTTTTACTAAAATATATAGAGTATATTGACTGTGACCCTTCTAGTTTCTTTGCTTTGGATGTTCTTCCCACTAATGATTCCTTAGCTTAATTTCTAGGAGTCTATGACAACCTTCCTCATTATCATCATAATCGTGGTCTTCCCTATTGTTTAAATATAGAAGCTTACTTTGGGAAAGAAGAAAATAATGATGAGATAGTTAAAGAATTTCCTCAGTTGAAAGAGGCTCCTCAATAAAGTAATCTCCTCATAAGTGACACTATTGATATCAGGATGGATCCTTGTATCGAAGATAAAGTTATTAAGATAGGGAAATGTTTGGATGAAGAAGAAAAAAAATAATATTCAGAATTGTTACATGAATTCCTTGAAATATTTGCTTGGATATATTTGGACATGCCTAGTATTGATCCTAAGATTGTCACTCATAACATTGTCTTAGTTCCTGACATTAAACCCATGAAGAAAAATATTTGAAAGATGAATCCTAAGGTAGCATTGCTTGTTAAGGCTAAGATTGAAAAGTTATTGGATGTTGGATTCATCCATTCTATCGATTATTCCCCATGGATTTCAAACATTGTGGTCATGACTAAATCTAATAACAAGATTAGGATGTGTATTTATTTTCAAGATCTTAATAAAGCTTCTTTGAAGGATGATTTCCCTCTTCCAAATATTGATATGATAGTGGATTTCATATCAGGCCATGCTTTGTTATCATTCATGGATAGTTTCTCATGATATAATAAAATCTTCATTAACCCTCAAGATCAATTCAAAACTACTTTCACCACCCCTTGGGGCCCATTTTGTTGGGTTATGATGCCTTTTGGATTGAAAAATGCAGGTGCTACCTATCAATGTGCCATGACCCTTATCTTCCATGATTACATGCATAAAACTTAAAATATTACGTTGATGATATCTTAGCAAAATCCATCCTTCGAATAGATCATGTGAAGTTCCTTCCTCAAGTCTTGGAAATAATTCACAAGTACAATATGCACTTGAATCCCTGAAAGGATGTTTTCGGTGTGGATAATGGAAAACTGTTAGGATTCATAGTTTTGCAACATGAAATTGAGGTGGATACGAAGAAAATAGATGTCATTGTCAACATGTCGCCTCCTAAAAATATTTCCCAACTAAAAAGTTTACAAGGAAAGATTCAAGCTATTCGTAGGTTTGTTTCTAAACTTGTGGATCATACCTTTCCTTTTACTCAATTTTTTAAAATAATATCACCTTTCAATGGACTGAGGATTTTTGTCAAGCATTTAAAGACTTAAAAAGATATTTGGCCAATCTTCCTATTCTCCAACCCGCTGATCCTTCTAAACCCTTTCTTTTATACATAATTCCTTCCCTTCATTTTCTTGTAGCCTTATTGGCACAATGTGATAAGGATGGTAGAGAATGTCTGGTTTATTATATAAGTCACACTCTACTTGATTACGAAGTCCAATATTATGCGATAGAAAGGCAATGCCTAGATTTGGTCTTTGCAACCCATAAATTAAGGCATTATCTTTTGAATGTTGAAGTCTATGTTATCATTAAATTTGATCCACTTAAAAATCTTTTCTCCAAAAATTATCTTTCAAGACGCTTAGCCAAGTGGGTTATGATGTTGACCGAGTTTGACCTGAAGTTTGTCTCGCAAAAGGCAATAAAGGGTCAAGCGTTGACTGACCACTTAGTTGAGGCTCCTTCACCCTTCTCCCTACCTACCATGGAGTCTTTTCCTGATCAATTCATTCTCTCTACAGAGGTTGATGAGATTTGGGAATTATATTTTGATGGCTCTAGGTGGCATATAGGATCCGGGGAAGGTGTTGTCTTAATCTCTCCTAAAAAGAAACCTATCCCTTTATCATAGCGTCTCAATTCCTTGTGTCCCAATAACATTGTTCAATATGAGGCTCTTATAGATGGAATTAAAGTAGCTTTGGCATTAAATATGAAATATCTACATATCTATGGAGATTTGTAGCTAATCATAAGGCCGGTGATAGGGATTTATCAATCTAAACAAGATTAACTATTACAATATAGAGATTTAGTTATATCCTTGTTGCAAAAGTTTGATTCTTATACCATGGAGCTAGTTCCTTGAAAAGATAATTGACATGTTGATACAATGGCATGTGTAGGCTCTCTTGTGTCTTTAGAGGACCCCTTGGTAGATCTCAAATTCACTATTCACAACCTTACTACCTCGGCAATTACTGATAATCCTAATGATGTGGCATATTGTTGTATTATAGATTTTGATGAGTGGTACTCGCATATCATGAGATATTTGAGTCATGGTACCTTTCCCAACTCTACGAACAAGAATACTAGGACCAGGATTTGAAAGTTAGCTGCTAGATGCATTATCCTCTCTAATGTCCTTTATAGGAGGGGTTATAATGGTCTTCTCCTTCGATGTCTTAACAAAGCTGAAATCCCTATTTCTCTTGAGGAAGCACACTCAGGTTCTTGCAGGGGGCATTTTGGGGTAGATCCTTAGTTCAGAGATTGCTTTGAATGCGATATTATTCAAAAACCATGGAAAAGGATTCATTTGTGTTTGTTAAGAAATGTCAACAACATAGAAATTTGATTTGTGCTCCCGCCCAAGAACTTTGATCTCAAGTAGCATCTTGGCCCTTTTCTACGTGGGGTTTGGATATTATTGGTAAAATATCTCCTCCCTCATCTCAAAGACATACTTTAATCATAATTGCTACTGATTACTTTACAAAATAGGTAGAAGAAGTTCCTCTTCAATCCACTACCACCAAAGTAATCTATCAATTCATCTTAGATAACAATATTTCCCGGTTTAGAATACCTTTCGCTTTGGTTTTGGATAATGGAATATCATTTTTTTAAAATATTGTGGAGAAGTTTCTTGAGAAATATCATATTCAACATAAATTTTATGTTAATCTGAGAGGATCCGGTTAAGACTGAGAGAGCGGAGGTGAATCAGTATTAACAACAATTTCAAACTTAAACTTAAAATAATAAAACTTCACCAATTCAATAACAAACCAGTAATAAACTATTTACCATTACCGATAATCACTGATATCCAACTATTAAACTAATTTATCATAACTACTCATTTAGTGTTCATCAACATGCATAAATAGAAAGTAAATCAAATCAATGCATCAAAAACATTCACCACATGAATACCAGAATTTTCATGTGGAAATCCAAATAGGAAAAAACCACAGTGGGAATTGGTACCCACAAAAAATGTGCACTCTTTTGGAATGCACCCTATTAGGATCCTAGCCTAGTTAGGAGTTTACAATGATGCCTTGTTAAGAGACACCCAATTAAGGGATTTCTATGATGAGCCATGTTAGGAGATTTTCTTGGTTAGAAGCAACCTCACAAGAGGATTTAAGACTCAGATGTTGAGCTACCCAGTTAAGGGATTTACAATTTAAGGCTTGCTAGAACCTACCTGGTTAAGGTGTTTTTTGTGCTGCAACTATTAGAGAACAATAGATGAATGATCTAGAAATAGCACTAACTTCTTCCTTGTTCAGATCCAATTTAGCTCCACTTTGTTACACTCTTGCAGATACACCACACTAGTTCGGCTTCACACTCTTTTCTTAATTTACCGATGCAACAAACATCAACTCTACCGACCTAAATAACCTTTACAACTTAGTCGATTACAAAACCCTAAGACTTACAACATAGATCATCACAGATCTTTACAACTTATTAATTATAAATAAATTACAGTCGTTGAATGATCACCGCTCCTTGATCTGATACACTTTCAAACCTTAGCTTATTTTGCTAAGCACTTTGCACATTCCTAAGAAATTCTCTCTTTGATCATTCCAAAACATCATTGAAACACTTCACACAGTTTTAGCCATGTCATCACCAACTTATAAACATAATGTAATACAACATCAAACTCAAAATCATTACTAGTTGTAAGAATTGAATACCAGTTCTTAAACCCTTCTTAAACCCTACAGAAAATACAACAGAAATCATAAACATGATTTCTGGTAATCAAAGCATGATGTGGTTCTGGTCAAAGATACATTACAATGATACAAACACATGTTCCAAACCTTAATAGTTGACTCATCACCAATCTTTAGAACCAATCAAAACATTTTCACGTATACCGGTTAAGGTCCTAATTCCTAGTTCACTATCTTCATTACCAATAAGGCATTTCCAGTAGACCAAAAAGACTTAGATGACAAAATAAACATGAAAAACATAGTTGCCACATAGTTTTCCATCAATGACAACACACATAACTGATCAAAGTCATTAAGACAATAATCTCAATCTCTTCATCACTATATCATTACCAACAGTCCTTTATCGGTTCATCAACATTCTCCATCAACATCAGTTATGCCAATCATTCTAATATTTTCTACACCATACTATCCTCAATCAAATGGTCAAGCTAAATCTTCAAATAGAATAATCGAACAAATCCTTCATAAGACCGTGAACAAGCATGGCAAGGATTGGAATACTCAATGATCTGCACTCTTTGGGCTTACCAGACAAGTGTTCATATTTATATGGGTTGTACTCCTTACAATCTTGTTTATGGTGATGATGCTATTATGCCTTTGGAGTTAGAAATTCCATATTTAAGGGTTTCTCTTAAAGGTATAGTGGATGATGATTCTTATAGAGAACAGAGGCTCCAACAACTTGATATGCTCGATGAATGACATATAAATTCTCTTAAGCATATTGAAGTGTATCATAAAACTTTACAATGAAGCTACAATGATAAGGTCATTCAATGTTCCTTCTCAGTAGGTTATTTAATACTCTATGAAAATCAACATAACATGAATGACTTACCTGAGGGAAAGGGAAAATTCAGCCCTAATTGGCTTGGACCATATATTGTCGTTGAAGTCTATGGATCAAGTGCTTAAAAGATAGCAGATGTGGAAGGTACGTCTCTCAAGGAACCCATAAATGCTATGCATCTTCGTAGATACTATGCCTAGTCTTTTTGTTTTTCTCTCTCTTTATAGTTATTCTCTCTCCTTGCACCTTTTCTTTCTTCAAACTGGATAATATGTTATCATATCTCCATTAAAGTATGTGGTATTAAATGATATTGTATTGTTTAGTCTACATTACTTCATGTTTCTTCACTAGATAGTTTGTCTTGGATTCATTTATGTAAATTGTAATATATTTACATTTTTTTATATGTGCTATCATGTTATATGATTTCATATGTGTTGAGTAGGTTTATATCATGTTGTGTTTAATTGGGTTTAATTAAATCACATTAGTCATATAATTCTTAATCTTAACACATTTTTCTTCTACATCATAAAGGTAGCATTTAATTAAATACTTAGCTATTTAATTAAATCACACATGAATCAATTTAATCATAAAGCATTGAGAAATCAATCACATGGAAATTAAATTAGACATACATGTTCATTACCAGATATGTTACTTTTAATCAAGGCAATGCAAACATTGTTTCAATAATTAAAATAACATGTTTGAGATAAAACATAAGCATAAATGTCATAAAATGTATATATTTGTACATCAAAAAGTATCACAATATGATCATCTCCTATCCCTGGGACTAGCAGCTGGAGGATGGTGACTAGATGTCCCCATTTGATCTAGTCGTGGGGGTGGACCCATGGGTGTATATCATGATGTGGAGTGTGAGTGACTCTGTGAGAAGCTCCTATGGTCCCTCTCCATCATTATCCTGTGATATGTGGTTGCATCTACCTGAGCTGCTACTAAATCTCGCTCTGTCTGTTGTAGTCTCTCTAACAAAGTACTCTCTCTCTCTCTCCATACCTCCATCTCAACCCGAATGGGGGTGAATAGGTCCTCATGCAGCCTGACACTCCCCTGTGGTCTATACACTATTTGCGAGGAGCTAGGAATATGTGTGGTCGTCATGACACATGTCACTCCATTTTGGATAAGGGAGTGCCACTCCTGAATGCCAACTGCAGAGATAGAAAGAGGTTTGTCATTAGTAACATTCTATATCCTCAAATCTAATAATTAAGATGCATAAATTAAATGTTCATAAGAACACTTTGTTAGGGTTCCCACAGATACTGAGAGGGGGGGTGAATTAGTATCTGACCGGTAATGAGATTTTCTTAAAACAGAACATGCAGAACATAAAGTAACAATATACAGGTATGCAATAATTAATGTAATTAACAAGAGTAAAAAACATCCACATGAAAAGAACACCATAACACAAGATGTTTAATGAGGAAACCCGGTGTGGGAAAAACCTCAGTGGGATTTGTGACCCACAATATTCACTTACTGGCCAATAAGAGAATATTACTTACAATAGGGGCCTGCACATGTGGGAAGGCCAACTACCTAGAGCACACTGCTCAATAAGAAGTCACACTGACTTACAATGAGGATTATACAAATCCAATATTCTGTACTGCTTTACAATAGCATCTTCAATGCCAGATTTAGTACCAGTTCTTGCTCTTGTTCTTTGCATATACCCTTGACCTATAATTCCCACATTAGGTCTGCCTAATAATTTTCTTTATGCTTCCTATCCATATCCTACAAATGTCTACAATGATCTCTTTTATATACAAGAGTCATTTTACAATTTGCCAAGTCGGCTTACAATAATAAACAAAATATTACATATGAAAAATCTTGTCGGCCTCTATGTCGGTATACATCTTTTCTTCTATGTCGGTGCTGTTTAGAGTGATCTTGCTGATGCTAGTAGAATTTCTTGCTTGAATAATGCTTTGTTGGTAGAATGTCTTGCCGGTGCCATAGGATTGCAAGGTTGCCTGTGTAATGCTTTGCCAGTATAATGTCTTGCTGGTGCCATAGGATTGCAAGGTTCCCTATGTAATGCTTTGCCAGTATAATGTCTTGTCGGTGCCATATGATTGCAAGGTTGCCTATGTAATGCTTTGCCGGTATAATGTCTTGTCGGTGCCATAGGATTGCAAGGTTGCCATCAATGACAAAACCTTCAATCACACACAATGTCTCATTGGAGTGTCCATATGCCAACAATCTCCCCCTTTGGAATTGATGGCAACACTCATGAGAAATTTCAAAAAAGATATCCAAAAATGTGTAGACCAAAAATGTTACCAAAAATGTTTACCCAAAAATGTGAGAGCTCCCCCTGAGCATATAATTCCTATGTTTTGAATTTTCTCATCCTACTACTCCCCCTTTGGCATCAATGACAAAGGTTAGTAGAGTTTGTAGGTTCAACTATCCATATCCTCAACCTTGTAGTTGGGTAGTTATTATCTAAAGAAGATCTCCCAAAATTAAGTTTATACCATCCATAAAATTCTTACTATCTTTTATTGTTGTCTCAGTTCTTTTTACTGTACCGGTGAGATACTGCAAGTGCTCTGCTGGTGTTTTGCTTCCTTGTGTTAATGCCTCTGAAATTTCCTTCCGCAGAGATGCTAAATAGTTCAATCTTGGACTTAGTTTAGATCTCAAAAGTTTTGCCTTGTTTATTATTGCCTCTTTCTCTCTTTCCAATTTGAGCAATTCTTCCTCAAAATTTGCTATCTTCTCTCCAAAAACTGATAATGAATTAGGTGAGTTGACAAAATTGTCTACAAGTTTATTTATCTCATCCTGTGCCTTGCTTATCTTTTTGTCAATATCTACAATCAAAAATTTTGTTTTACATGTATCTTTATACAGGTTTTTGTACTCTTTTAACAAATTATACAGTTCTAGTAGAAGTGTGTCAAACTCTATGTTACACTTCTTTATTCCTTCCTCAAAGAATTTCTATTTCTCTTTTTCTACAATTTCCTTTACAGATTCTACCTTTGTTTGCTCAAAATTTCCAGAAATATATTTACAAAGTGTATCCAACTGTCCTAAAGAATCTTTATTGTCTATATTACAATTAGGAGCTATTGATTTCAAAAATGGGATTGAATCATCTATTGCTTTATAAGCTTGTGAGCTATAATTAGTTATTTTCTTGATAGATTCAAGTAATACCTTAGTCACATTTGATGGTGACCCAACAAACTAAGTTCCAGTGGAAGTGACCAAGCTTGTATTGACCTCTGGTAGGTCTGTTTGTGTCTACATTTCTTTAAGCACTAGTTTTCCTGCTTCATTTCTTACCGGTGGCATCTATTCTAGAGCCTTTAGCTCTGTCAGTTTCTCTGTTTGTGTTCCAGATTCTATCTTTTTCTCTATATCTGTTGTCGGTTGCTCTGTATTCCCTATTACTAGAGGCTCTTTGGCTATACCTGATTTATCTATTGTATCCTTATCTACCACTATGTTGATCTTCTAAGTATCAACATTCACAGTATATAGGACTTGAGGATTAGGATTATTATCCTCTGTATCCATACTCTCAGCTACCAGTTGATCTTCAGTAGTTGTTGTTTTTACTGGTGGAGTATTTAAAGAAGGTGGGGGTAAGTTGTCTCTGATCTTGATACTTGGTGGTCCACCAACTTTACCTTTCCCTTTGTCCTTTTGATATACCTTAATGGGCTTGGGATTCCTATATTCTTCTTGTTTTTCTTTTTCAACCAAGAATATATCCCAACCATCTTCTGTTTCCTCTGAAACCTCTATAACTCTACCTACCATCAGTGAAATTTGCCGGTGTGCAGTGGAAAAAACTATTTGGTTAGCCTGAGCTATCAGATCATCAATTTCTTTAGGTGAGTTTACAGGATATACTGCAAGTAGTTTTTCTATTTTAATTTTCTTATCCAATTCAATTATTCCTTGCCTTCTGGCCTCAAGTCTTTTGTATAGTTCATCAGGAATTTCATTTAAGACTTGCATCAAAAACTTTTTATACATGTCCACGTGTAATATTACACTCTCCTCAACTTGCCCTTTCTCATCATCCGATAGGGTGTCATAAATTTTCCCTATGTTCTTCAATTTTCCTTCCTCTATGATCTCATTCAGTAATATATCAAGAGGGGCCAAGTCTGTGTTTGTCTTTTTCTTCTTCTTAGGGGTCAGCTTCTTTTTAGGTGTGACCTTTCTGACCGGAGATCTCACAGCTTGTTGCTTTTGCCTTGTCCTTCTAGGTGAAGGAGTGGTTGTCGATGAGGAATCTCTTTTCCTAACAACTCTTTTAAAATTTGTTGGCATATCTCCTTCTGAGGAAGTACCTACTAATGATAGATGAGTTTCAGGTTGTTGGGCTACCAACTCATCTTCAGTTATGCTGGTTTTCTTTAATACATCTTTCTTTATGGCTTTTGCTTGTCTGGATCCTTTTCTCACAAATGCCTCAACCTTTTTCACTCTTTTCTTTAACTGAATTTGGCTTTCTATGGTCTCAGCACTACCAAACACTTCTTCCTTGGGTTCCCTGGGTGCTTCCAGAAGTGCTTTGGCATAAGTTTCAATGATATGATCATCGGTCTCATAACCCATCTCTGTTACCCAGATTGTCCTAGGGATGACTGCTTCCATCCAAATCTCATCCTTTTTAATTACAAAACATATATCATCCTTGCATTTGTTGACAATTTCCTATGATAGTCTGATTCTTTTGTTCATTCTGACCTTTAGTGCTTGAAAATACTCATTGATATTCTTTTCCTTGTTTTCACCCATGTTGTTGAATAAGTCTGATAATTGTTTTCCTACTAGTATGTCATATCCAAAATCTTTGTTGCCTATGCCGGGAACCTATTTTGTTATGTGTAGCATCAGGCATACTAACAGATTTCCAAACCTGAAGGTTCCTTTCTTATCCTTCTTGATTTTGGCTAAGTTATCAATCAACTCATCTTTTAACCATTCACATACATCAATTTTCACATTTTCTTTTACCATATCAAGAGCACTCTTAATGCATAAACTGGAAACTGAGTTAAGTCTGTTTGCATGAGTTGCTTTGTACCCTAAAATCATGCTAACAAATCTAACATTTATATCGGTCACATCATTAACCCTTAGAGACCTTTTGTCTGATGTTGCACCAGTTAAGTTCATTACTAGGTCATTGGAGACCTTCTTAGTCTTGTTGGGTCTGTTACCGGTGGAAGGTAACCCTATTACTTCTTTCACAGCTTCCTTTGTAATTTTGTGAACTGAATCAAGCCAAAAGAATGAACCATGTACCCTGCTTAAAACTATCCTAATCACTTCCTTGGGAAATTCGGGAATGCAGAGGATTTTAGTGAATCCTAGGGTTTCAACAATTTTATGTTCAGGTTTTACATTTCTGGAGTTGTCACATATAAAATTCTTATACATGTTTTTAATTTCTTCATCTCCTAATTCCTCTATGTTGCAATGAATATACATTCTAGGGTCTTCAGCATAAACAACACCTTTTGGAATTTGGGAAAAAGCACTCGCACTATCATCTTTCTTAGCTACCTCGGGAACTAGCTGAAATATGGGCCTAGGGCATTTTATAACCTCAACTACTATAGGGTTTGCTATGAATTTAGGTGCAGAGGAGGATGCCATGATGATAAATACCTTTTTCTACCTTTGGATGGATTGATTGCTGAAATGCTTTGCCTCTTTGCTTGGAATGCCTTAGCTCTGGAGATTTCGTGCTCTTCAAATGTTTGAATGCTCAGTGAAGTGAAATGGAGCCAAAACCTTATTTTATAAAGTTTTTTCCACTACCTACCACATTAATTGCTTGCCGGTAATGTATTAGCTTAACTTTATTTGCTGGTAATGAGTGATTTTCAACTTCTTCTCTCTAACCGAGGGAGTAATAGCACATGTGTCATTAGATTGCCAAACCCTCAAGATAATTTTCTTCAATTAGATGAAGAACTTCCTACTAGTGGAGCACTACTCTGTCCTATCGGTGGAGCATCATATTGTCCTGCTAGTGGAGCATTTGTTGGTTCTACCAGTGGAGGAGTATTCCCAATAATTAGATCACCTTTTCTAGTCCATTGCTTTGAGAATTCTTGCTTAACCTCTTCAACCTTTTCTTTACCTTTCAAACTAGTACTTTTGTTGTCTACCGGTGTACCTTTATGTCTACAAAATTTAGCAATATGACCAATCTTGTTACATGCATAACAAGTTACATTATTTTTCTAAATAGCTTTCCCATAACCTATGCTAGTTTGTGTTCTGCATTGATTTGATAAATGTCCAAATCTTCCACAAACATAACATCTTACATTCATTCTGCAGTTTTCAGAGTTATGACCAATTTTGTTGCATTTGGAGCATTGACCAGTGGGAGGATTGATATTCTGATAATTCCTAGATCTACATTCATTTGCCCTATGACCATATTTATTGCAATTAAATCATTTTCCATTGAATTTGTAAGTATTAGGAGGTCTTACCGGTTTGCTGTGATCCTGAGTATTTGCAATACCGGAGCTTCCTCCAACTTCAAACCCAATTCCAGAAGTGTCACCTTTGGGTTTTTTATTCTTCTATAAGGTACCAAGTTCTTTTGAGCTTTTCTTGAATTTTTCTGTGTGTTGATTTGCAATTTCCAATTCCCTTTCCAAGATTTCTTTTTGTCTCATTAGTTCATTTCAATCATTCTGAGTATGCATCAAATCTATCTTCAACATGTCATTTTCATAGCTAAGTCTTGTGTTCTCATTTGCTGCATCACTTAGTCTTCTAGTCAATTCTTCTTCATTCTTCTTTATATCCTCAATCTCTTTGCAAAATCTCATATTCATATCCTGCATTTCATTTTTTGTTGTCATGATCTCTTGTTTCAATTTGCTTATCATATCATTAAGTGATTCCTTTTCATCATTCTCATTTTGCAATTTTTCACAAAGTTCTCTTCTCTTATTTCTTGTAACAGTAAGATTTTCTTGAAGTGCCTGGATAATGTCCTGAGCTGCTTTTAAATCATCTTCTAATTTGATATTTTTCAACTTCTCTGTATCATAGTCAGTAAGAGCTCCTTCAAGTTGCTTCATCAGATTTTCCATCTTTACCGGTGTCAAGATCTTCCTCAAGCTGTTAGGCTTCTGAAAATAGAGGACCAAGCTCTGATACCAATTGTTAGGGTTCCCATAGATACTGAGAGGGGGGAGTGAATCAGTATCTGGCCGGTAATGAGATTTTCTTAAAACAGAACATGTAGAACATAAAGTAATAGTATACCGATACGCAATAATTAATGTAATTAATAGAATCAAAAACATCCACATGAAAAGAGCACCATAACACAAGATGTTTAATGAGGAAACCCGGTGTGGGAAAAACCTCAGTGGGATTTGTGACCCACAATATTCACTTACTAGCCAATAAGAGAATATTACTTACAATAGGGGCCTGCACATGCAGGAAGGCCAACTGCCTAGAGCACACTGCTCAATAAGAAGTCACACTGACTTACAATGAGGATTATACAAATCCAATATTTTGTACTGCTTTACAATAGAATCTTCAATGCCAGATTCAGTACCGGTTCTTGCTCTTGTTCTTTGCATATACCCTTGACCTATAATTCGTACATTAGGTCTCCTAATAATTTTCTTTATGCTTCCTATCCATATCCTACAAATGTCTACATTGATCTCTTTTATATACAAGAGTCATTTTACAATTTGCCAAGTTGGCTTACAATAATAAACAAAATATTACATATAAAAAATCTTATCAACCTCTGTGCCGGTATACATCTTTTCTTCTATGCTGGTGCTGGTTTAGAGAGTTCTTGCTGATGCCGGTAGAATGTCTTTCTTGAATAATGTTTTGCCAGTAGAATGTCTTGCCGGTGCCATAGGATTGCAAGGTTGCCTGTGTAATGCTTTGCCGGTAGAATGTCTTGCTGGTGCCATAGGATTGCAAGGTTGCTTGTGTAATGCTTTGCCGGTATAATGTCTTGCCGGTGCCATAGGATTGCAAGGTTGCCTATGTAATGCTTTGCCGGTATAATGTCTTTCTAGTGCCATAGGATTGCAAGGTTGCCATCAATGACAAAACCTTCAATCACACACAATGTCTCATTGGAGTGTCCATATGCCAACACATTTTACCTAGATCTCCCTCTCCCTAATAAGGGTTGTGGAAAGGGACCTCCTATGACTGGGACCCACTAGGCTCTCCACACTCATAATGTCTCTACAGAGTGGGATTTGGATAGTGGGGACTAGGATCAGTACCCCTTATTTGGTCCTTCTCCACTCACAATGGAATGCTCGATGGATCTAGGGCTATGGTGTCATCTTCAGAGTGATGAGGAACTAAATCTGACTCGTCCTCCTTGGCCTCCTCCTCCTCCTCACCCTCCTCCTCCTCCTCCCCCTCCTCATCCTCATCCTCGTTGTCATCCTCCTCCTCATCATCACCATCCTAATCTCCCTCTCTTACATCAGGATCATCTGCATCACCACCAATCTCCTGGTCTCTTGCGTCATCATCCTAATCATCTATGTCCTCCTCACCAAGGTGCTTAGATGTATCAGGATCCTCCTCATCACCTGCATGTCTCCATGGTCAGCATTTCCCTGTAGGGAAGTCTATTAGAAAGATGGCTCCAAGGTATGTCCTACCCCACCATGTGATGTACTATCAATGTGTGCCCATCACATCTCTATAGTCAGACGCGATATCCCGATCTGACCCATCTGAATCTATGATATCAATCTCATCACTAGTAGGCCTCGGAATGGCTCATAGACTAGGAGTCACATGTGAGTTTTGGATATAGATAGGCACATCTTTTGGGACAAACTTCTCAAACCCAAACTATTGACAGACTCAGTCAAAGTAGAATGGGACTGCAATGTGGTTGTATCATCCCTCTAGTAGATGGTTCCTCTACATGCAAAACAACTACCTATGTATACCTTCCCATATGTACATCTTGAGGTAGGGTCTCCATCTGATAACTTTTGTCATCAATCTGTCAAATTTCACTCTCCTATGCAACAAATCTTTGAACTACCACTCGAGGATAAGAAGATATGCGAACACCCTAGGATGCTCTAGAACCAAATCAATGGGTGCTCCAGCAGGTCTAGTACACGTAATGTGATCAAATATCTAGATTTGTAGTAGTGTGTAGGTCATCAGGTTGCATCCCTGTCCAAACATGTACTCTACTAGGTCATGAAAGAGGTGGGCTAGCATTCTCCATGCCTAGGAGAATACCCTTTGATATCTCTCAATAGTCCAACTGCATAACAAAGACCTCAATGCATGTGAGTGTCACACCCATTAGGGCATATTTCTAATGCAATGGTAGCAATCATCAATCATCTCACTAGCAAAACCTCACCGGTGGGATGCAAGACCCAACTGATCATGATACGGCCCCTCGTCTCACTAGGTATCTCTCTCCCAATGCTATAGACCTCCTCCCTCCTATAATCGGTAGTGTTGTTGTCTACTTGGTATCTCACCATCTCTCCTCTAATGGCAAGATGAAGTATGTGGTATACATCCTTGAGTGTGACTGTCATCTCCCCCATAGGTAGAAGAAAGGTGGAGGTATCCATGAGCCATATCTCCATCAGTGTCATCAACATCACAGGATGGAACTTGCTGGCAGGCATGGTCCTCACATAATCTATTGAATGCAGAAACTCCCTATCCTCTAGTGAAAGCCTCAGAATCTGACTCTGGAGGCTTCGAAAGGTGTGGTCGGTAGTGTGCTCATGGATGTAGAGAAGAGTCTACAAAGAGAAACAATCAAATCATCAATAATTAATCATCAATCAACATCATCTAATCAAAAACATCATTGCATCTATTCTACAAATAAGACGGTTGATCACGTGCAATCCTCGATCGCTCCGAGCAGGAACTAGGGTTCCCTTAGTGTACTAGGGCACCTCTTCGGGACCAGAGTGACCTAGGAGGACCAAGGTGCCCAGGTGGGACTAGAGTGCCCTAGGAGAACCAAAGAACCTAGGGAGGACCAAGGTACCCTAGGAGACTATGGTGCTCAGACAGGGGGGCATGTGAATGATCAAATTTTGACATCATTGAAACAAAAAACAATGCAAATAGGAAAAGTCAATGACGAGTCAATGGTCGGTCAACTCACCTCGTCAAGCAGTCTCCTGATCAACATGGCCTAGCATAGAATCTCCATCCACGTGGGTCACTCAGATCGACATTGAGGCATGATTACTAATGTGTGGGCTCCTCTCCATTGAATAGTATTGAAAGTAAAAAATTGACAAATAAAAGTGTCACTTTCATATTTATGAGGTATACATTTTTTTCATTTTTTTATTTTAAGTTACAAACCCTAATTCTGCCCTTTTCACTTAATCTATCATAACTTGAGCTAGGGAGCTCTGATTTTTGTGCCATCAGTGGCATTAGAATCATGAATTCGTTCTCTTGCTCCACATTTATTCCATAAAGCGCTTGAAAGTATAATCGAGCCTTGTTGAGAACATGTTTTCATCAAGTTCTTCTTCACAATTTGTTGTGGTAAACATGATACCATGTTTCACCTCACTAATAAGCAAGATGAAATAGGGGGGAATATAGCTACCCACAAATTTCATCACTTTCCTTAGTAAGCATTAAGTGCTTTTCTGATCTAACATGTTGTTTTGTAGGGTGTGGTTCCTAATTGTGTACTATAGATATCGCTGGGGGCTATTGGCATTTTGGCATTAAGTTATCATTGATATCAACCGATTTGGCAAGGTCACTAGCAAGAAAGAAGAAATGATCGATGTGATGGAAATACACCTAAGAGTGAGCAGATAGAAGGAAGGCTTACCAGTAAGGCAGAAACAAGGATAAAGGATGTGTGTGTGTGCTATTATGTTGAGTGGCAACCGGTAGAGGAATAAATAGATCTGGAGATTGACTATCTATTTATGATGAAAAGGTGGAATGTTAAAGATATCACAAACCACTGGAGGTGAAGATGTGTTACCGGTACAGTGTGCACTATCAGTTAGTAGAAGAATAAGGTCTCACTGGTAAAGGCATGTACCGGTATGAGTTTGTTGAATGTTCAAGTATGAACTGATTGTGTGTCCGTGAGCTGAGTGATTGACCATGGTGATGCCATGTGGAGCTGAGGTGGCAAATATACAGAGGTCGCTAAAGCCACCATCAACATGGTTGGTGAAATAGTTAGTCAACATAAATGAAATAGTCACAAATCATAGGATTGTAACTGACTGATGTGGCTTGAGGAAGAAAGAATAATAGAGGAAGATCAGGGATTAGTTGGTGCCTGGACCAATGCAAAGGAAATCTAATCACAAGAAGACCTCAAAAAGGAAATAGCTAAGTATTCTATGAGTTGACAGATTTTAAAGTAGAAAATCTTGTATGTGATTGTTATCTTTAGTAAGTATGCATTAGGTAATGGGAAACATGTATAGATGCATCCCTGGAGTATAGGTGATCGACCCATGACAGACTAGATCAGATCTCATGTAGATTATGTCAGGAAAAGGAAACCCTAACCACTCTAAATTTGAATTTCTTTTTGGTGGGAAACCAGCAGATAAAGAGATGAGCTCGAGATAGAGCAAGATGATGCTACAGAGAAGAAGAAGAAGAAGAAGAGAAAAAAGAGATTAAGTGAAAGGAAGAATTGTTAGCCTTAGAACTTATTCTAAGAAATTTTCAAAGTAAATGAGCAAGCAAACCGGTGAGAGGGTTTAACCGGTAGTGATTGAGTACCAGTATAACTGCAATTTCATGAATAAGAAAAATAGGAAAGGTGTGATAGAGAAGACAACATCCAAGTGTGACACGGTGTGTAGTGAGACTGAGAGAGAGAGAGAGAGAAAGATAACAGAGGCCAAGATTCATAAAGAGTACTCTCACAACCTATAGTGTGAGATTCAATGGAGGAGAAAATACTATCAACCGATAGTAAGATATTTAATCAAGAGTTGTAGAATTTATTTTCAACAAGAAGCCTTAACTGTATCCAAATTGAATTTCAATATACATCACCAAGTTAGAGCTTGGTGTAGGGGTTGGTGCTTGGGTTGGTGCCCTAAAATAGAAGGGGTTGGTGCTCCTTGGGTCGATGCCCTAAATCTTTGTAATTCGGTATTTTTCCTATGGGGTTGGATTGGAGTAGTAGTCTCCAACAGCTTTTCTCACCAAGGTTTTTCCCACATTGGGTTTCCCTCGTACATCTGGTGTTGTGAGTTACATTTATGTAATTTATCTCTTTGGCTTTCCTTCTTGATTTACTAGTTTGAGTGTTTATTGCTTAAGTGGTTAACTGGTATTCTGAAGTTGCTTTGAAAGTCAAAAAGTTTAGGAAGCACTGATTCACCCCCCTCTCAGTGGTACTCTATGTTCAACACGGGCTTCGTCCGACAACTTATGGATATATCATTTTTCAAAATAATGTATACTTTTCTATACTTTACCTTGCATATGCACGTAGTGTCATATGACCGCTAAAGTGGGGGCTAAATGTAGCATCATAAATTGTACACCCTTGCTAGGGTGATACAATCCCCTGCTTGGTTTAGCACCCACCTTAGCTTGTTTTGCATCTTAATTTCTAAACTCTTTTAAGTATTTCATTAATCAATTTAGTTAAATCTAAATTCACATTTCATCACTTCACACATTATAAAGTGGGGCTCTTTACCCTAAGCGTGCCCCTTTTCATCTTATTCCTTCAATTAATCATTAAATCATAAACCCTAATTATGTTTTATTTTGATATTTAAGGCCTTATTTTGTATATCAAAACATCTCGTAATCAACTATAACTTTGGAATTCACTCTAATATTATAATATCTAACGGCCTTGAAAAATTTGGTGAAAATTTGGTCAGAACATGTGCAAGTGCAACACGGTCCTCGACATTTTTCCCAAATTTTTGGGAGTACAATTCTATGATATTATAATTCTTAACCCCAAAAGATTGGCAAGAAATTCAAATCCTAGGTCAGCCTAAAGGTGAAATTAAGATCTAGGGTTTCATACATAAGAGCTCTCTTTCTTCATTTGAAGGCATGGAAGTTTTGGCTAATGAATCAAATCTAGAAAAAGCTTTTGAAGTGATTTCAATGTGTTGGAAATTTGGAGGAATTGATTATTTGTTGCATTTATGTTTGTCATTGATGTCAACACTATTTGTTTTGTTGTCTATCGACTTCTAGTAGAGAGCAGTTGGTTTATCATGATGATTCAGAGATTTGTCTCCAATTTTGTTTTGGCTATTGGACTTGGTTTAGATTAGTTATTCATGTGCTCCTGATGTGTATCAAATTTAGTTGGTTTGGGATTTGATGATTCGAATGCTATCATTTGTTTTAGTAAGCCTTTTGGTTACCGATAAGGGTTTTACCAGCAACGCTTTGAGGAAGATTTTTTGATGAATTTGATAAGTGGTGTTGGTGCAGCTTCTAGAAGGTTATCAGGATGTTGATGGTTATCATGTTTGTGTTCTAGTTGTTCGTGGTGTTTCATTTGTCTTATGGCGACCTATTTTGGGTCTGGTGGTTAGTTAAGGTTATGGACCGATTTATGTAATGTGTTGGATGATGCTCCCGATGCATTACCAGTTGGATTTATTATTTGGTTAATGTTGTTTTGGTCTTAGGCCGACTTGGTTTATCATTGGTTCATGAGATTATGTAATGGATCTATTGTATTATCTTTTAGGTGGCTGACCTAATTGTTTAGGTCCCAGGTTGGTATAAATGTGATGTAAGATCTCTTTGTAGATCATGTGGTAGGTCAAGTTTTGGATTTCTTTATGTGTGAATAAAGTTGTAATCATATACAGAGGTTTTGGTCAATCATAGGTTATCAAATTGGGTTTGTAAAAGAGGTTTAAGACCTCTGGTATTGAGTTTAATAGGAACTATACTAAAGCCTAGGAGGTGCTATTCTTGTAGTTCATTCATATTTCTAAATTGTATTCTGGATTTATTTTGTAATCAGTGAGGCTCCTTTTATGATGAGCAGTGTGCTCTAGGATGTTGGCCTTCCTGCATGTGCAGGCCCCTCTTATTGTAATCACATACTTGTTGCATAACTATTATCTGACTATGGGTAGGGTTCCCATCGTGGTTTTTCCCTTTACTGGGTTTTCCATATACAAATCATGGTGCTATGTGTTATGGATGGTTGGTAATTGTTCTGTGATTTATGTTTGTGCTTCATTGTTATATCTGTTAGATACTTTATCGGTCCCAAAGACACTAAGAGGGGAGGAGAATCAATGTCTAACTAGTAAACAAAATATTTAAACTTGTTTGCAACTTTATAACCCAAATTAATATACTAGTAAGCAAATAATATTGCAGTAAAGAGAAACAAAAGTATAACCATGAATGCACACCATAACACAGATATTTTTGGCGAGGAAACCCAGTAGGGGAAAAACCTTAGTGGGATTTGTGACCAATAATATTTACTCACTGACTAATATGAATAAATATTACTTTTACGATAGGGGCATGCACATGTAGGAAGGCCAACAGCCTAGAGCTCACTGCTCAATACAAAAATGGAGTCCCACTAACTACAATTGGATGGTTAAATCCAATGACAATGCACTACTCAAAATAGCATATGTAATGCTAGATTTAGTACCGGTTTAAGCTTTGTCATATACCTCTGCCATAAACCTTTCTTCGCTCTGCTCTTCTCTTATTCGCTCATAAAATAATTACAGCATAATGCATATACAGTTATTCGCTCTCATATACCACTTCTATTCATTACCTAATTACCTTTTTCTTGGTTAAAAAATGACCTACAAGATCTCATATATATATGAGTCTTTACAATACATCATGTCGGCTATACAATATAATTACAACACAAAAAAATATAATTTCCATGTCAGCTAGGAGTGCTGGTAGATCTTTTGTTGGTGTAGGTTGGATGTTGGTGAGAATAGACATGTAGTGCATGTCGGTGCCAGTAGATGATGTTTGTTGCCGGTGTAACCTATGAACCATGTTACCAGTTGGTTGCCATCAATGACAACATCAACTATTCTCATCTGAGTGTATAATGCCAACAATATCTACTATTTTGACATTTGGTTTATGCATTCTGATAAAAGGTTTTGTGTGCTTAAAGTTTTATAATCTGTTGACAACTATTTCAACCACCCCCCCCTCTCAGTTGTCCATATATTATCCTAATAATTGGTATCAGATCTTGATCCTCTCTATAGAATCTTAACCACTTGAGGAAGATCCTATGGAAACTAATAGTTCAACTGCATCTATTTTTTGGAGAGAAACCCCTAAGCTTCATTCGACAAATTATAGGATATGGAAGATTCAGATGGTGACTCATTTGAGATGTATTGAGAAAGAGATTTGCGAGATCATGGAGAAAGGATATACTCCTCATAATCTAGCATATGGAAATCCTCGTCTGACAACCTTGGATAAGGACATTGAAAATGACTGTAGAGCTAGAGAAGCACTCTTAAGCGTAGTTTCTAATCAGAAAATTATGGGATTAACTAACCAATCATTTGCAAAGTCTTTATGGGATAAGTTGGAGGCTCTGAATGAAGGTGACCCTACTATTAAAATTGCTAAACTTTATGGCTACCAGGTAAGGTATGAGAATCTAAAAATGGAAGAAGATGAAAGGATTACAACTTTTATGGAAAGAGTTAATCAAATTGTTATGGTAATTCAGTGTTGTGGTGGATCTCTGAGTGAAGATGAGATTGTATCTAAAGTATTGAGAGATTTTCCACCGGCTTACACGATGAAGGCTATTGCAATTAATGAGTTAAGAAAAATGGCTAACACTTCTATTAACAGCGATACTTTGGTTGGAAAATTATCTGCTTTTGAGCTTGAAGAATTTGGTCCTCAAGGAGCTGCAAAGACTGAATCTCCTTTTCACACATCTGCATCATCAACCGGCAAGAGTGATTGGAAAGCATTATATGCAAAGGAACTATAGGAAATGAAGAAAGAAGATGATTATTTTGAGAAACTTGAATCCCTACTTTATAGAAGAGTACCTAAAGGCCCGATAGGAAGTAAGTATGAAGGAAAATCACCTTTTAAATGTTTTGCATGTAATAAGATAGGTCATTTTGCATCTAGATGTTCTGAAAGGAATTCAAGATTTGAAGAGAAAGATAGAATATATTTTAGGCCTAACCATGAATATCAAAACAAGATTAAGTACAAGAGAAACAAAGACAAATCATGTTACTATGCAGATGAGGAAGGTGTGACTGATTCTGATGATGAATCGGCACAAGATTCAGCTAGTGGATTTGGCAGTGGAAATGAATGGGTATTTTTTGCTATCAAGGAAGATGCTAAAATTGAAGACAAGGATGAATGGGTGATAGACAATGGATGTTCACATCATATTACTAGAGATAAAAGGAAGTTTCTATCATTGAAAGAATTTGATGGTGGACTGGTTAGATTTGGAGATGACAAAGCATGCATGATCAGAGGAAGAGGAACTATATCATTGGATGGTAAGCATACTACTGATCATGTTTATTATGTTAAAGGTTTAAGGAATAATATTTTTAGTGTAGGATAGTTGGTGGACAAGGGATTTCAATTATAGTTCAAGGATGGAAAATGCAAAATCATTAACAGATTTGGTTTGGAGATTGCAACTGGTACACAGACTAAAGGTAACATCTTTCATTTGAACTCCGGTGAGAAGACATGTTTGATTGCACAAGTTGATGAGAGTTGGATATGGCATAGGAGGTTGTGTCATGTGAATTTTAATTGCATTGTAAAGATCGGTTCAACTAAGATATACCTAAGATTGTGAAGCCCTATAATACGGTATGTAAGGAATGTCAAATGGGAAAGCAAGTCAGAACTTATTTTAAGAGTATACAAGACAAATATAATGATGTTTTTGATCTTATTCATACTGATTTGTGTGGTCCTTCTAGAATAAAGAGTTTTCAGGGTGGGATATTTCATGCTAATCATTGATGACTATTCTCAAATGATTTGGGTTACTTTTCTAAGGGAGAAATCTGAAGCTTTTGAAAAGTTTAAGATCTTTAAATCTAAAGTTGAGACAAAGATAGGGTTGAATATTAAATGCTTAAGGTCAGATCAGGGTGGTGAATTCACATCTGATGAATTTAACAGTTAGTGTGAGAAGCATGGGATAAGGAGACAGTTGTTTGCACCCTGGACACCTCAGCAAAATAGTGTTGTGGAAAGAAAGAAAATAACTATCTTGGATGCGGCCAGAATTATGATGATGGAAACTAATTTGCCTCATATCTATTGGAGAGAAGTTGTGAGTACAGTGGTATACACATTTAACAAAGTTCATATCAAAGGAGACATCGGTAAGACACCTTATGAGTTATGGTTTGGTCATACACCTATAGTTAAGTATTTCAAAATCTTTGGTAGTAAATGCTATATCAAAAGAGATTATTCCATTGGAAAGTTTGATACTAGATGTGATGAAGGGATATTTCTTGGTTATTCTAATGAAAGTAAAGCATATATATGTTATAAAAAAATATTGCAGAGAATTGTGGAGAGTGCTAATGTCAAGGTGGATGGGTTGGACAAAGGTCAAATTAGAACTTATGAGAGAGAACCGGAAGTGGAGATGATCATAACTGAATCGGTAGCACTTGTACCAGAACATAATGTTGAATGAGTTACCTAAATGGATTTTTAGGAATAAAATGAATGAGGATGGACAAGTTGTGAGGCATAAGGCTAGATTGGTATGTAAAGGATATTCTTAGAAGAAAGGAATTTATTATGATGAGACTTTTTCTCTGGTAGCTAGAATTGAAGCTGTAAGATTATTTCTTGCTTATGCTACCCATAAGAAATACAAGGTTTATCAGATGGATGTTAAGTGTGCATTTTTTAATGGGGATCTTGAAGAGGAATTTTACATTGAGAAACTTGATGGTTTTTCACTTTCAAATGACAAAAACATGGTTTGCAGGTTAATGAAAGCTTTATATGGATTGAAACAAGCCCCTAGAGCTTGGTATGCTATATTGAACAAATATCTTTTAAATCTTCATTTCACTAAAGGTAATGCTAATAGTAACTTATATTATAAGATCATTGATGACGAAATATTGATTGTTGAATTATTTGTTGATAATATCATTTTTGGAGGTGAGGATAAGTTATGTATGGAATTCTTTGAAAATATGAAAAATGAATTTGAGATGTCTATGATTGGGGAGATGAAATTTTTCTTAGTTTTACAGATTACTCAGAATGATAAACGTATTTACATCTATCAAACTAAGTATGCTAGAAAGTTTTTGAAGAAATTTGGTATGTAAAATTCCAAACTGGTTGGTAACCCTATGGTTACAAGTGAGAAATTGACAAAGAATGATGCATCAGCTCTGATAAATCCTACAAGGTATAAATCTATGATTGGAGGTTTGTTATATCTAACTTAGACTAGACTAGATAAAATGAATTCAGTTTGTATTGTATCAAGATATTAAAATGATCCTAGAGAGAATCATGAGAGTGCAGTGAAAAGGATTTCCAGGTATTTGCAAGGAACAACTATGTATGGTTTGTGGTATCCTAAGAATGATGACTTTGTTGTCTTCAAAATCTGATTCACTTCAACATCCTTATAATAAGATGATTAAACTTTGTGCAGGAGAGATGTTAAGGGGAAGGAAACTCTTAGGACAACATATGACAAGGTTTGATTTAACCTTCTACACTTCGGACTTACTTAGAGTCCAGGTGGGTATACCTTTGTGAACTAAATTCACACTTTCAAAAGATAAATCCACAACAAACCAGTCTAGAAAACCAGTGGATCTAATCACCTTCAAACTGACTAAAACAAAGGAATAAAAATTATACTCATATTTAGTATTTTGATCTACAAAACATGCAATGGACAACCTTGATCTATACCAGTGCCTTATCCAAGGTCACAGAGTCATCTAAATTCAAACAATACTCCCCAAACAGAAGATCTCTACACATCCCATTGGCTCGGCTTCTGTTAATCCTCATATATGCCTGACATACATGAGAATTTATGCACACAAAATCAAACTATGCTCATCAAGATTCAAGATGTCTCACAAGTAATTTATCGGTAGAAGTGATCCCCGCATATTTAATTTCCCTCCTAAAGAGAAAAGCTAGCAAACACATCTACTAAAAGTTGCCATACAACCCCTATTCCAACAAAATAACACTGGATTATTCAGTATGAAATAGTAAATAATTGCAAACACATTTGAAGATGACACAAAGCTTTACTCAAAACCGATGCTCTGTATATTGATATTATCTTCAAGAAAGTATTACAAAAACTTTTGAATATTTTCCATTAAACTTAGAAAAGCTCAGATAAATTTTTGCAGCGTTTTCTTACAATTCTTTGCGATCCTTCTTTTTTTTAGTCCTGGTATCCATTTATAACAATATGGATGCACAAAGCTTCTGACTTCCCTAGGAGAATTTGTTACAATCATTGCTTCTCAAGAAGAAGTTACAAAACCTTTTGTAAAAATGGTTACAAGTCCTTTTTGACCTCTGCAGCTTCTTCAACTTGTTGTCCATTTGCAACCTCTTCTAACTGTTCAGGAGCGCCCTCTAACTGCTCTACATCCTAGATGGCATATTTCATTGTCCATTCATTGTACACATCATCAGTTGGCCACGTGAAATCAATCACTTTTGTCTTAGCCTTGGTCAACCTTTTTCAGGAATTTCTCATTTTCTTAACCTTTGAATTGAGAAAACCATAATGAGACTTGATTTTTTCTATCTCCTGAATTGTCACAACAAAGAAGGAAGCATCATCTAGATCAATAATGCCTTTAATCCTAGCTGACAATCTGGCCTCTAATTCCTTGAGCCACACTTGTTTGTCCTTTAGTTGATCTGGGCTGGCAAAAACTCCTAGGAGAAACTCAAAAACCTGATCAGTATATTCCTTTTTGTACAAGTTAATTTTCCTATCAACATTATCCACCCCTCCTTATAGTTTCACTAGATCCTTAATGGTATCACAAGTAGATTTGATGATAGGATTGGCCCCTACCTCATCATAAGAGGCACAAATAAACTCCAAGTCTTGCTCTCTAGGCCTCCATTTGTCAAAAATAGGTGTTAGAATGGCTTTATCTCCATTGAGCTCATTCCTCATTTCCAAAATCTTGCTTATATTACTATATAGCAATGAGGCACTCATTGTATCTGCAAAACTTGAAATAGTAGCCCTTACTCTCTCCTCATATTTCTTTGCATACAAGGCCTGAGACTGTTTTAAATTCTCTAGCTCTTGAGGAGTAATCTCAATCATTTGAGAGCTGGAAGGTGTTGGAGATGGTGGGAAGTCAATGATGGGGCTAGTAGGCGAAGTTCTTCCAGGAGAAGAGGAGATCATCAGTGTTCAAGACTCACCTTGATGGTATTGTCCTGTCAATTGGCTTTGCAGCTTAGCAATGATACTATCTCTACCTCTTACCTCTTCCTTAAGACTGTTATAGGCCTCTAGAATCATCTCCAACTTGACTTGGAGGTCTACTTTCTCCTTGGCCTCCTTTTCTGCTACTGCAGCACTAAATTTTGTAGTTTCTAACACAGTACTAGCAGCTTCTACCACCCCTGTGTTCTGCACTCTCTTCACTATCATTCCACCAAGGTAACTTGACCCTCGAGTATCCATGCTTCTCTTACTCTCATCTCTCTTGAGAGACCACATGACTAGTGCAGCATTATCCTTGCTAAAAGTGATTCCCTCCATGGGCTTGGTTTCTTTCCTTACTAGCTCCACAACCAGGGCATCTGCTATGTCCCACTCAGGGAGAATAAGCACTCCAGCTTGTGCCACCCTGTCTCTTCCTTGCTCAGGAGTGATGGTCTTAAATTCTTCCATCATTTCCTATTTTATTTCTTCCTCTACCTGTGCTGGATCTTTGTTGGGTTGTTCATCGTTTCTTCTCTCACATCTTGCATTGTATTTATCTATATTTTGTTTCCATACAAACTGCATAAATGCTCCTGAGGTAACAAAATTGTTGTCAGCACAAAAGTCATCACTGGCTTGCTTTATCTCAAGACCCAACTCCTGGCCTTTGAGTTCAATGGTAGTGATGTTCATTTCAGCAGCAAGGGGCTCTTCTAGCATACCCTCCTCTACTTCATCATATGTATAAGCAATTTCTCCTAGACTGCCTAATTGTAGAAGTTGCTCAGTTGTTGCTTGCTCGTCTCCTATGTGGATAGGGGATTGGGATGGAGAGTACAAAGGTGTATCAGATTGTATTTCTTTCCCTACTCTCTGCTTCTTTGGGCTCATTTGGATGTCAATGACATCTTGTATCTTGCTCTTTCCTTTGGAGGTAGAGGGCTCCCCTATTGTAGGAGTTAGCACACTATAACTAGTTTTCTTGTGTAGGGTGTAGTCACCAGGAGGGATTGCTTTGGTGGAGGCAAACCTACTTAGAATCATTCTTTCCTTTTCAGGGTTGCTTTTAATCATAGCTTCCCTCTTCTCCTTTAGGGTCTGCATCACATCCTCAAAGCAAATAATTAAAAACTTTATTTTTTCCTCCAAAGGGAAAAAGCTAGACAATGGGTCATAGCTGGCATCAAACTAATGCACAAAGTCTAAGGCTTTCTTATAAGCCACCCATTTCTCCTTCCTCAGTTCCTGCTCATCCAAATCAAATTCATTTCTAATGAGGTCTTCAAGAAACTAAAATTGATGGGGTCTACCTCTGCACGTTGCTCTCTTTCTAAACATGCCATTAAAGAAGTCTTCTGGATAGACACACCTAGATATTGAGGTTGAAAAATGATAAGGTTTGAGAAAATCCTCAAAACAATTCCAACCTCCCTTAGTTATTACAAATTGGTGGGCTATGGTAACCATAGGGAAAATAGTCCCTTTACCCTTGCCTGTCAGTTCTGCCTCTTATACACTACCAATTTGTCTAAGGACTTTTGCAATTCCCACTTTGAGAGGGACCTAATAGGGAAACAAGAATGGAGTGCCTCTGAAACCAAAAACTCTAAAAATTGTTGAGACTGGGTACAGATAAATGTCACCCCAATTGTGAACAATATTTATGCTCTCTACAAATTCTTTTGGTCTAATGAATTCCAAAAGAACCTTCGGGATTCTTGGGTTCTCCGAGCAGAGGAGAGTCCTAATCTTGGATGCAAAATATTTATCAAACTTCAAGAAACTGGCATCCTCTCTATCCCATGACAAGATAGTACTCCATAGTTGTACTGGCATCTTCTCTCCTTCCTTCTCTATGATAAGGTCCAGTCCACTGGCAAAGTAATCACCTCCTTTGAACAGAAATAGATTCATCGGTAGTGACTACCATCCGGAAGACCTATCCACCTTTCCATTCTTTATTCCTACTAACCCTCCATGGATAGCATAAGCAATGAAAGAAGCATAATCAAATGTTACTACAAGGGAAGGATTTAAAATCTGAGCAATCATTAACAAGTAGTGATTGGGCATATTTGCTTCAGCATCTTCTCCCAAAACTTGGCAAAGTGACCAATACATTCCCTTAGCTCTGAGGGTAAACAAATTTAATGAGAAGGGCTTTCTGTATTGAGTCCTACAATAGTCAACCCACCTATCTTCACAAACAATTCCTTAAGAGGCCCACTCCTAAGATGATTCCTCTGTGCACTATATACTTGAGCTAATGATTTGAAATTTATGGGTTCAAGAAAATTTGTAAACTCATTTAGCCCAAAAGCACTTCTGAACTCTTCAGTATTAATCTCAATAAGTGCTTTTCCATTTATATCTTGAATGCTTCTTGTGACTGGATCATAATTAAGTGCAATTTGGGTCAACTGATCCATATCCATAAATACCCCTGGGACTACCAACTTCCCTACATCTAATTCCCAGATGCGATTTTGTGGGGCCAGAGAATTCCTTATTCCAAATCCAACCTTGAATAACCCCAACCCAGATAATCTGACCTACATATCTCTCAACTAGTTACCCTTGTCATATAGCCCTTCTCCTATTTTCAAACGAGGAGCTCTGGGCACTAATTATTTTGCCTTTGATGCCTGATTAGTTGACAACGTCAACTGCTCAAGAAAATCATCACAAATGGCTCTCTCCGGATGATTGACTTTCTGAGAAAATTATCTCTTAGGTGCCATTTTTGAAAATGTAAGAAATCAAAATGCTGCCCCCAAATGGTTCTATGACAAATCAATATCTTATTTAAAGCACACCACAAAGAAATTGCTACACGAGAGTACAAGAAAACCTGTTTTTAGCTTGAGTGAATTCGCTCTGCAACTGAATTGGCTTGCTCTGTATTTGAAGAAAATGGCTCTATATCTGCTCCTCTACAATAATTGTTTAGAAAGATACCTTCATCCGGTTGATAGGAAATCATATATGGTACTATGCTCTTAACTGCAACATTGATTCCGCATGCTTCGGCCATCCCTTCAGAATTGAATTCATGAGAGAATTCATATTTTCGCTCCAACGGACCATTTGATTCCTACAATTCTTTCCTTTTGCTCTTTCGCAACTTTGTGAAGCATAACCTTCAAGCAATTTCATCCTGTGAAATAGCGCCAACCGTCCGATCAAAAGAAACCTGATCGGCCATTATACTAACTTAACAATCTTGCCTCCTCACTGGGCCCCACCTTCTTTTTGCCATTTCACAGACTTTATCTTTTGAGCACTTCTCCTTCATGAAACAGTGTCAAGTGTTAGATGGAACTCTAACTGCTCAGTGTTTAACTTTGACCAAAACCATCAACATCTTTACTAACCGCACCTTTACTTTGACTGCTAGTGGTTTTTTCACTATTTCTCGAAGCTTAAACATCTATCAACTTCAGGTTACCAAACAGCGCGAAGCGTTGGATCAATTCGGAGATGACCATCCTCTAAGGGAAACCTTTATGCTTGCTTTACTTACACCACCTTTTCATTGGCTACTGGCTACCACATGGCACTCAACCATTGGCTTTGGAAAACTCTTTGCATTTAATTCAACGTCAACCACATGTTTCTCCTTTATACTACCAGTTTCACCTTGGTGGGCCCTCAACTTCTTCTAAAACCATGTGTCTATGGACACATCACCATCTATCATGACACTTGGATGAACCCTTTTACTTTCACTATTTCACGAAGCATATCCTTCAAGCATCTCGCAACCGCGAAATAGCGTCGGTCATTGGATCAAAACAAAGTCAATCCTCTTTTAACCCTATGCTTTATCTGCCTTTGGGGACGAAAAACCTTTTCACCATTTTGCAGGGTATAAAGCATGAGCATCTTATCCTTGCGAAATCACATGGGCCATCAGATCATTTTCTACTTGTTCAGTGCTTAACCATCTAAATAGACTCTGGCAGATGTGGGCCCTCTGACTCAACCTCGAACACCTGGCATCTAGTCACCTTCAGAGATGACATGTTAATCTTTCATTTTCCAAGAGAAAACACCGGGTTCCAATTAATTCTCACCACCTGCATCTACCAGGTCACCTCTTATCCCGCGGCATGACTCACCTCTGGGACCCACCTTTTAACTCTTAGACCCGGCTTGCTGACTATTGTAGCCTCTACCACGTGCCACCATCTTACTCGCCCTCTCGACCAGCTGGTCCATCTACTTGGAATGCCATGTCATTTCACAACTTCATGAAATATAATTGTCGAGCATTTTCATCCTGCGAAATAGCGTGAACCGTCAGATCAAATGGGACTTGATCACCTTTTAGTCACTTTGAAGATCCTCGCATGCAGGGTCCCACCAAAAGCTTTTGCCATTTTACGAAAGGTATTTCGCTCCCAGGTTCAAGATACGAAATAACACGAGCCATTGGATCTTGGACAAGATGAGACCTCTTTAGACCAGACCAAAATCATCATTTAGAATGAAAAGCCTTTTCACAACTTCGTGGGTTTTAAACCATGCACAACTTTGCCTAGTGAAATAGTGAAAACCATAGATCCACCCGAGAGATGCACACCACTTACTAGGCCCGACAACATTAGGAGGAAAATACATAAGACATAAATTTAATGATTAATTCATATGACCGCCTAGGCAAATGACAAGGGGGGAGACTTCCTACGACCCTAGGACCCATTACTTAAGTGGATAAAGTAACGAAGGAATAGAAACCAAAGGGTTTTTTATTAGACATTAAGCAATTTAAAATCAAAAACCCTAAACCCTTAAGACCCAACATGGACCTGAAGCAATTGATAATGTGTCTTACTCAAAATTTCAAGATCATAGCCAATTATGGAAAAGGAAAACCCATTTTTTAAATAGTGATAACAGACTTTACACTATGTGCATATACAGATGTTGACTAGGATGGAGACGTTGATGACCAAAAGACCACATCTGGTGGAGCTTTCTTTCTTGGAAATAAACTTGCTTCATGGACCACCAAGAAATAGTCATGTACTTCTTTATATACTTCTTAAGCTAAGCATGTTGTTGTTGGTACTAACTGTACACAAGTTCTATGGATGATGCAAATGTTGAAGGATATAAGGGTAGATTTCAATGAACTGGTAGTTATTCACTATGATAACTCTACTGCTATTGACATATCAAAGAATTGGGTATTTCATTCTAAGACTAAGCACATTTCTATCAAGTATAATTTTTTGAAGGAGAAGGTGGAAGAAAATGAAGTCAGACTAGTTTATGTGAACACTAAAGAGAAGATTGCAGATATATTCACTACACCTTTGCCTAAGGAATCATTTGAGTACTTCAAAGATAGATTGGGATTTTTTTCCCCTCCGGTAGAGACTTGAGTGATGTTGATTGGCATCAGTTTGACATGTATTATCAGAACTATCATTCATTCCAAATTGATGAGTTGGTGCTACTACTTAGGGGGAGTAGCTAGTTGGGTGTTTCAGAGGTTTTGTGACTTTTATTTTATGTTAATGTCTAATTTATGGCATTGATGTCAAAGTGGGGGAGATATTTATGTGAACAATAGAGCTTAACAGGGATATCATTCATAGGGGGAGTTTGGTCTGTTGGTTCAAAACTTCATTGTCATATCACTTTGGGGAGATTGTTGGTTGTCTTCCATTGGGGGAGACTTGTTTGGCACTTCTTGGCACTTGGACATTTTTCATATCTAGTGTTGCCATCAATTCCAAAGTGGGAGATTGTTGGCAATTTGGAGGAATTGATTATGTGTTGCATTGATGTTTGTCATTGATGTCAACACTAGTTGTTTTGTTGTCTACCAGCTTCTGGTAGAGTGGTTAGTTTATCATGTTGATCTGGAGATTTTTCTTCGGTTTTGGTCTTGCTATTGGAATTGGTTTGGATTGGTTATTCATGTTCTCCTGATGTTTATGAAATTTAGTTGGTTTGGGATTTGATGATCTGGATGCTATCATTTATTCTTGTTAGCCTTTTGGTTACTAGTAAGGGTTTCACTAGTACCACTTTCATGAAGATCTTTTGATGAATCTGATAAGTGGTGTTGGTGAGACTTCTAGAAGGTTATTAGGATGTTGATGGTTATCATGTTTGTGTTCAAGTTATTCATGGTATTTCATTTGGCTTATGGAAACCTATTTTGGGTCTGGTGGTTATTTTGTTAAGGTTATGGACCAGTTTCTATAACGTGTTGGTTGATGCTCCTGATGCGTTAGCGATTGGATTTATTGTTTAGTTTATGTTATTTCGGTCTTAGGACAACTTGGTTTATCATTGGTCTGTGGGATTATGTAATATATCTATTGTATTATCTTTTAGGTGGTTGACCTAATTGTTTAGGTCCTAGATTGGTATAAATGTGATGTAAGATCTCTTTGTAAATCATGTGGTAGGCCAAGGTTATGGTATTATCTATGTGCGAATAAAGTTGTAATCATATACAGAGGTTTTGGTTGATCATTTTTGATCGAATTGGGTTTGTAAAAGAGGTTTAAGACCTTCAGTATTGAGATTAACGGAAACTATACTTAGGCATAGGAGATGTTATTGTTGTAGTTCATTCATCTTTCTAGATTGTACTCTAAATTTATTTTATAGTCAATGAAGCTCCTTTTGTGATGAGCAGTGCACTCTAGGTTGTTCACCTTCATGCATGTGCAGGCCCCTCTTATTGTAATCACATACTTGTTGCAGAAGTATTATCTGACTGTGGGTTTTCCATGTACAAATCATGGTGTTATGTGTTATGGATGGTTGATAATTGTTCTGTGATTTATGTTTTTTCTTACTTATTATATCTTTTATTCTGACATTTGGTTTACGCATTCCAGAAAAAGGTTTTGTGTTCTTAAAGTTTTGTAATCTATTGACAATTGATTCACCCCCCTCCCACTCAGTTGTCCACCGATTATCCTAACACAAGGAGCCTTTTATGTATCAAAAGAGTAGATCTTTGGAGTCTTCAACAACATTCAACAACACCTATAAAGCATTCATCAAGTATTATTTCATCAATTGGGGGCTTTTGAAGATATAGGAAAGCAATAAGAGATCACCAACTGAAGATTGGCCTATACCTCTCCCTTGGGGTTGGGTATGGTTTCATGTTGTTTCTATGTCTTTGTATGAACTTAATTACATCAATTTTATTTGCATTTATGCTTTAGATCACTTTGCATCACTTATTTAGAGCCTTTACTTTGTCAATTACAAGCAATTAGGGTTTACTCTTTAAGGTTGCTCTAGATTGTTTACTCTCATCCTAGGATCTTGCACACACACACAAGGTTCTTGCACATACTATTTTACTATACAAATCGGCTATTTGTTGAGGTGGAAATCACCGAAATAGGGGTTTGAAAAACCCCATATAGCCACCCAAAACCCTATTTTCAGCTATAGGTGCAGATTTGGGATTCGAGCATCACTGCGAATTTCAGGACCGACATAGCACACAAAGATAGTTCCAAGGCTCAGATCTCAGCAAAAACCCCTAGGATAGGAGTGTGGCACTCTGTTCCTACCCAAGATAGGGCGTGGTTCCATAGTCCTCCCTATTTTCAGTAGGATTTTGCAAGATAATAGTTCAAAACCCTCATATTCCAACCTATCAGGTATAGCTTCAAGTTTGCAGAATCAGGATAGGGGTGTAGCACTCCAGTCCCAGACATTTTGGCTCAAATTTTTGGCACAGGTGCAGCTCTAAATTTGTCTCTTAATCTATACTTTTTAGAAGCATATCAGTTGTTCTCAGTTTTGTATTCTCATATTAGGGTTACTTGTGTACACTTGCTTTCTAGGTTAAATCATTCAAATCTGCACTTTGCATCACTTCTTCCTCTTATTTATAACAAAGGAATAGAAACCCCAAGAGGTGATCATTGGCTCTCTCTTCCTCACAAGAAGTACCCAAAGTGTGTTACCTCCCTAGGCTATTTTGTATTCCATAGTGTGCACATGAGAATAGGGTTAGGCCTTGTTTGCTTAGTCTCACTTTTTCCCCTACACAGGTAGTTCAAATAATCTTGTTTTAGAAGAGATGGTGAATAAGTTAAATTTGGAAAGATTAAAGAACCCTAAGCCTTATCGAATAGCATGGATTCAGGATGAACATAAGTTGTTAGTAAGTGAGTTGTTTGGTAAAATTAAAAATTGAGCATTGTCATGATGAAGTCTTGTCTGATATTATGCCTATGGATATTTGTCATCTTTTGTTGGGTAGACCTTGGTAGTTTGATAGATAGGCAATACATCATGGAAGGAAGAATACATACAGTATTGTGGCCAATGGGATGAAGAAAACCTTGTTGTCCTTGGAGGAACCTTTGAAGAGTGAAGTATGTACGAATGCTAGAATTTGTTTGGTGGATGGAAGGAAATTCCTGGATGGATTGAGACATGAGAATGTGTGTTTTGCCTCAGTTCCTAAGAAGAATGAGAATCCGGAGCATGAAGAGGAACAACTAGAAGAGATAAAAGATTTGCTGACAGAATATGAAGACATAATTTTAGATAAGGTGGTTGATGGATTGCCACCTGTGATAAGTATTAGCCATTGTATGGACTTGGTTCCTGGAACTAGTTTGCCTAACAAAGTTGCACACCGAATGACACTAACAGAGATTGAAGAGATGAATAGATAAGTGCAGGATCTATTGAAAAAAGGTTTGATCAAAGAAAGTGAGCCCTTGTGCAATACCAACAATATTAGCACCTAAGAAGAATGGAGAGTCGAGAATGTGCACTGATTCCAGAGCAATAAACAAGATCTCAGTGAAATACCGGTTTCCTTTGCTTAGGGTGGATGACATAATGGATTATTTGAGTGAAGCCAAATACTTTATAAAAATAGAATTGAAGATTGGATATCATCAGATTAGGATCAGAGAAGGAGATGAGTGGAAGATGACATTAAAGACAAATGAAGGACTGTATGAATGGTTGGTGATGCCTTTTGGGTTAACTAATACACCAAGTACTTTCATGAGGCTGATGAATGAGGTATTGAATAAATTCTTGGGTAAGTTTATTATTGTATATTTGGATAATATTTTGATTTTCAGTAAGACAAAAGAAGAGAATTTATTGCATTTGAGACAACTTTTGCAAAAGAAAAGTTGTTGATAAATCTTAAGAAGTGTACTTTCATGAAGGAAGAATTAGTCTATTTGGGATTTTGATAACTAAGGATGGTTTGAAGATGGACCTTGAGAAAGTAAAATAAATTGTTGAGTGGCCTACACTAGAAAGAATTGAAGAGGTAAGATCATTTCATGGATTGGCTAGTTTCTACAAGAAGTTCATCAAAAATTTCAGTTCAATTTGTAACCCTATGACTGAGACCATGAGGGGAGATCATAAGGAATTCAAGTGGACCACCAGAGAAAACAAAAGTTTTGAACTATTGAAATAGAAGGTGACTGAGCAGCCTGTGTTGGTTTTACCAAATTTTAATAAAGTATTTCAAGTGGATTGTGTTGCAAGTGGAACAACAATAGGAGTAGTCTTGAGTCAAGAAGGGAGAGAAGTAACTTATTTTAGTGAGAAATTGAATGATGTCCGAAGGAGATATTTAGTGTATTATTAAGAATTTTATACCATAGTTCAAGCCTTGGAGAGGTGGAGACATTACCTGTTGCCTAAGGAGTTTGTGTTGTATACGGATCAAGCCTTGCAGTATTTGAATAGTGAGAGTAAGTTGAATCAAAGACATATGAGATGGGTAGAATTTTTGCAGAGTTACACCTTTGTGTTGAAGCATAGAAGTGAGAAATCTAACAAAGTTGTTGATGTATTGAGTAGGAGAAGGAATTTTTTGACAGAGATGAGAGTGATAGTATTAGGATTTGATGAATTGAAGACCTTGTATGATGATGACCCAAATTTTGCAAAACCTTGGAGAGCATGTAGAGAACCAGTTATGGTAGATAGAAGCAAGTAGTTGGATTACTTCATTCAGGATGGGATGTTATTTAGAGGAATACAGTTGTGCATACCTAAGAGTTCTATGAGGGAGAATCTGATAAAGGAGAAACACAATGGAGGATTAGCCGGACATTTTGGTATTGACAAAATAATAGAATTGGTGAGTGAGCATTACTTTTGGTCCCAGATTCATAAGGATGTTAGGAAATATTTGCAAAGTTGTAGAGTTTGTTAAGTTGCAAAGGGTAGTACTCAGAATGTGGGATTGTATAAACCTTTGACAGTACCGGTAAGACCTTGGGAGGATATAAGCATGGATTTCATATTTGGATTTCCTAAATTACTGAGAGGGAATGATCCTATATATGTGGTATTGGATGGATTCTCAAAGATGGCTCATTTCATACCTTGTAAGAAGACATGAGATACATTACATATAGCAAACTTATTTTTCAAGAAAGTAGTGAGATTGCATGGATTACCTAAGAGCATAGTTTCAGATAGAGACACTAAGTTTGTTGGCTATTTTTGGAGAACACTTTGGAGGAAGATGAAGATAGATTTGAAGCTCAGATCTACTTTTCATCCACAGACTGATGGATAGACATAAGTAGTTAACTGAAGCTTGGGAAATTTGTTGAGATGTTTAGTTGGAGATAAAACTGGAAGTTGGGATTTGATTCTTGCACAAGTAGAGTTTGCTTACAATAATTTAGTAAACAGGAGTATCGAAAGAACACCTTTTGAGATTCTTACCAAAGTACATCCTAGAGGTATAACAGAATTAAGAGATATTAGCTGTGAAGACTAGAGAAGTTCAAAAGTAGAAGAATTTCTAGATCGCATGAAGGACTTACATATTCAAGTTAAGCAACATCTAGAGGACATGAACAAAAAGTACAAAGAGAAGGTAGATGAGAAGAAGAGACATAAGGAATTTGAAGTTGGCGATGAACTGATGGTATATCTAAGAAAAGAAAGATTTCAAGTTGGAACTTATAACAAGTTGCAGATGAGAACGTTTGGACCTTGCAGGATCTTGAGAAGGTTCAGTTCTAGGAATGCATAGGAAGTGGAGTTACTGGATAGTCTACGTATTTCACCTATGTTTAACATTGCAAATATTTATTAGTATCATAAACCACAATTCAATGAGGATAGTATTGAAGACTTGGAGAAACAGTTGCCCCGAAAGGAATTGGATCGGATAGAAGACATTCTGGACAATAGGATTGGGTGTAGTACCTAGAGCAGTCAGTATAAGGAGTATCTTGTGAAGTGGAAGGACAAACTAGTTGAAGATTCATCTTAGATTTATCAGGGAGAGGTAGACCGCCTTTGTTTTCCTTTAACCCTAACAAAGTGAGAGACTCACTTTTTTTCAACAACCCCGGATGTTTGATCCCACATTCATAGAAATCTTGCATCAACCAAAAATGTTTCTTTTTTATTTTTCTTTGTGTTTGCAGTTTCAACATTTATTTTTGTGTGTCCCAGATTTGTCTCACCAGAACCTATGGAGTTGGATTTTTCTTGAAGACCTGATCATGTTTCTTATTCCCAAATCGTGGAGCTTTTGGATCATTTTCCAGTAAGTTATTGCTACCGGCTTACGAGATAGTTTTTTGTTATCAGTTACCTAGACCTATTTGCATTGGTGATCTACCAAATCCTTCTCGTATCTTGCAGAGCCCTGAGCATTGATTTCGATGTTATTTGAGGTCCCTCCTAGCTGATGACTACTTCAATTTCCTCTTTGTGTCTTAGGTAATCCAAGTATGAAATCCATAGTTATATCCTCCCATGGTCTCTCTGGTACTATCAAAGGCTTATACAATCCCACATTCTAACTACTACCTTTTGTAACTTGACAAACTCTATAACTTTGCACAAATTTACTGACATCCTTTTGAATTTGAGGCCAAAAGTAATGTTCACTCACCAATGCTATTGTTTTGTCAACACCAAAGTGTTGGCATTGCACACTCCAATGAGAATTGTAGGTGATTGAAGGTATTTTCATTGATGGAAACCTTACAATCTTATGGCACCGACATCAGCAAACTCTACACTGATAGATAGTTCACCGACAGTGACAAGAATGTTTATCGGCACCCTAGCCAACAAGATTTTTTTTTTTGTATATTGTATTTAATTGTAATATCTTAATAAGACTCGTATATAAGTATGAGATCTTGTAGATCATTTTGTAATGAGATGATAGGATGGATATGTAGAGAAAATACTAAGGCAAATCTTGTAGAAAGGTTTATGGTTATTGCATGAGCTTAAACCGGTACTGAACCTAGCATAGCAGATGCTTTTTGTAGTAGTACATCATATTGGATTTCCATAATCCATTTTTATAAGTCAGTGAGACTTCCTTTTGTATTTGAGCAGTGAGCTCTAGGCAATTAGCCTTCCTGCATGTGCAGGCACACTATTGTAAGTAATATCCATTCATTGGCTAGTGAGTGAATATTGTGGGTCACAAATCCCACCGAGTTTTCTCCCACACCAGGTTTCCTCGCCAAAAATCTTGTGTTATGGTGTGATTTCTATGTATTTATCATTCATATTTACTACATTAATTCTTGTTTACCGGTACACTATTTTGGAATGTAAATTATTTAATAAGGTCAGAAAATATGTCAACCGGCAAGATACTAATTTACCCCCCTCCCACCCCCCCTCTTAGTATCTTTGGGAATCCTAACAACTGGTATCAGAGCCTGGTCCTCTATTTTCAAAAGCCTAATAGCTTGAGGGAGATTCTGACACCGGTACAGATGGAAAACCTGAGGAAGCAATTGGAAACAACTCTTTCAGATTATGATGCAGAAAAGATGAAGAATATCAAACTTGAAGATGATCTGAAGACTACACAAGAATTCATTCAAGGACTTCGAGAAAATCTCACTATTTCTAGAAACAAGAGAAGAGAACTTCATGAGAAGATACCGAGTGATGATGATGAAAAGGAAACTCTTAATGATCTTGTAAGAAAGATGAGGCAGAAAACATGACCTTAACAAATGGGATGTAAGACATGACTATGAGATTTTGTAAAGACATTGAAGACAGAAAGAAGAATGAAGATGACTTGACTAGGAGACTCAATGATGCTGGAAATGAAAATCTAAGACTCAGTCATGAAAATGATATGTTGAAGACAGATCTAATTCACATGGAACATGATAAAACTGAACATTGTAGGTCCCGGGGACAACTGAGAGGGGAGGGGTGAATCAGTTGTCCAATAAATTCAAACCAAAATCTTATTAACCAACTCAATGCTTATTACCGGTAAGACAGTTAAGTATGCCGGTAAACAGTGTTAACAGAAAATTGCTATACCGGTAAGAATTAATGCTTGAAACATAAACATAAAGTCATCCACAACACATGACACAAATATTTGCAAATGGAAACCCTATAAGGAGAAAAACTACGGTGGAAAACCTTACCCACAATCAGATGATACTACTGCAGATAGTAAGTGTACAAGAGGGGTTTGCACATGTAGAAAGGCTAACAGCCTAGAGCTCACTGCTCAATCACAAATGGGAGTCACACTGACTACAGTTGGATGGTTAAATCCAATGAGAATGTACTGCACAAAATAGCATCTTCATATGCTAGATTCAATACCAGTGTAATGCTGATATGCTTCTACAAAAACCTCACTTCACCTTCAAATGATGTCTTCATGTGTATCTCTATTTGATTTCGCATATATCCTTCCTTATATCTTTTTCGCATTCCACACTTGATCTTACAAATAAGATCTTACATTTATACCATACCCTAAGACCAATTTTACTAGGTCGGCTCTACAAGATATTACAATAAAACATTTACAAATAATATAATATCTGATGCAATAACCGATTGAACATGTCAGCTTAATGCATTTACAACAATAATAAATCATCTCCATAGCGTGCCATGCTGATCTGGAAAAGATAAACCTGTCGGTGTAACCCTAGATAACCTGGACCTATTTGCTGGTAAAAGCAAATATGCAAATAAGAATATGCCAATGATTATTACTTCAAGGAAAGGTGTCCACATGATGTCTTCAACATTACCAGGTGTCTTCCATATCAATGCAGGTACCGGTGAACATTATATCCTGTCGGTTAACCATATACCGGTGACTGTTATGAATAGTTTACTGATTGCCAGTGAATGTTGCTGAATCTCCAAAGTGGGTGTATTTAGTAGGTGTTGACATCAATGACAAAACCATACCAAAATACCAACAATCTCCCCCTTTGGCATTGATGGCAACACAAGATGGAAAAACCATCAAAGTGCCAAAATAGAAATGCCAAGTACAAAAACCAACAATCTCCATTTCTCCCCCTGGGAGTAACATGTGTTTATTCAAAGATTTATTTTCAATACCAATCTCTCCTCAATGTTTTTCATATATCTCTCCCCAATGTTTTTCCATATATCTCTCCCCCTTTGACATCAAATGCCAAAGTCACAAAAAGTTAAGTTCATACAAAATACCAACCAATTCAATATACCAACTACTCCCCCTGAGAAGTAGCTTCCTCATCAAATATTGGAATAAAAGATTTGTCCATTTAATTATGTCAGTTGATGACAATCATCAACTATCTAAGTCTCTACTGGTGGAGGTAAGACTCCAAGCTGATCTCTGAGATACTCAAAAGTTTCCTTAGGCAAAGGTTTTGTAAAAATATCTGCAAGCTGTTCTTTAGTATTCACATAAACCAGTTTTATTTCCTTTTCTTCAACTTTTTCCCTTAGAAAATTTAGTTTGATAGAAACATGTTTTGTTTTAGAGTGTAATACTAGATTCTTAGATATATCAATTGCTGCAGTGTTATCACAATATATAGTAATAGGTTCCTTTCATTTTACCTTTATGTCTTTCAACATTTGCTTAAGCCAAAGCACCTGTGTACAGTTTGTTGTTGTTGCAACATATTCTGATTCTGCTGTTGATAAAGATGTACAACTCTATTTCTTACTTAACCAAGAAACTAATCTCTTTCCAAGAAAGAATGCTCCTCTAGTGGTGCTTTTTCTATCATCCACATCTCCTGCCCAATTTGCATCTGTGTATGCATATAGATCAAAATTTTCATCTTTAGGATACCATAATCTCAGTTTTGTTGTGCCTTGTAAGTACTGGAAAATACTTTTTACTGCTGATTCATGATTTTCCTTAGGATTACTCTGAAATCTAGAAACTATACATACTGCATTCATAATATCATCCCTTTGAGATAATTTGTCATTTGTAGTCATAGGTGTGCTTACTGGTTTAGAATTTTCCATCCCAAATTTCTTAAGTAGTTCTTTCAAATACTTAGATTGACTCAAAAATATGCCTTTATCAGTCTGTAAAATCTGCAATCCTAAAAAGAATTTTATTTCTCCAATCATAGACATTTCAAATTCATGTTGCATTTTAAGAGAAAATGCTTTGCATAATCCATCTTCTCCTCCAAAGATTATATCATCAACAAATACTTCCATAATCAAGATGTCATCATTAGTTACTTTGTAATATAAATTGCTATCTGCATTTCCTTTAGTAAAACCAATTTTTAAAAGATAATTATCCAATGTTGCATACCAGGCTCTTGGAGCTTGTTTTGGTCCATACAGAGCTTTTCTTAATCTGCAAACCATATCATTGTTATCTGTCAAAGAAAATCCATCAGGTTGTTCAATATAAACTTCTTCTTCAAGATCTCCATTCAAAAATGCACATTTAATATCCATTTGATAAACTTTGTAATCCTTGTGAGCTGCAAAGGTCAAGAATAATCTAACTACCTTAATTCTGGCTACCGGTGCAAAGGTTTCTATTGTAATCAACTCCTTCTTTCTGAGAATATCCCTTACACACCAGTCTTGCTTTATTTCTGACAACCTTACCATCTTCATTGAGTTTGTATCTAAATATCCATTTGGTTCCAATTACATTTTTATTTTCAGGCCGGGGAACTAATGTCCAAGTATTATTTTTCTCAATTTGTCCTAATTCTTCTTCCATAGCTTTAATCCAGAATTTATCTTCACATGCCTCATTGATAGATAATGGTTCAATTTGAGAAATAAGACATACCTCTTCATTTGCCAATTTTCCTCTTGTCATGACTCCTTTAAATTTGCTTCCAATTATCTGATCTTCAGAATGATTCAATCTTACATACCGGGGTGTCTTAGTCTATTGTTGTTCTTCAATTATTGTGGTATCCTCTGATGATGCCGGAGTATCTGGATCATCATTCTGTATTGGTGGATTTGTTGTTGGTTCATTTGTCATAATTTTTGTTACCGGTTCAGTGTCTATATACCTTGAAGTTCCTCTGAATTGTTCATCAATCTTTACATTTGTACTCTCAACAATTTTTTGTAGTCTTTTATTAAAACATCTATAAGCTTTACTCTTAGATGAATAACCAAGAAATATTCCTTCATCACTTCTAGGATCAAACTTGCCAATATACTCATCTCTTCTAATATAACATTTACTTTCAAAAATTCTGAAATATTTAAGAGTAGGAGTATTACCAAACCATAGTTCATGAGGGGTCTTACCAATTTCACCTTTGATGTGAACTTTGTTGAATGTATAGACAACAGTGCTTACTACCTCTCTCTAGTACACATGTGGTATATTTGCTTCTGATAACGTACTTCTTGCTGCATCCAAAATAGTTTTGTTTTTTCTTTCAACAACTCCATTCTGTTGTGGTGTCCGAGGTGCTGATAACTGTCTTTTGATTCCATTTACTTCACAGAATGTATTAAAATCTCCGGATGTGAATTCTCCTCCTTGATCTGATCTTAAACATTTAATTTTCTTACTGGTTTAATTTTCAACCATTGCTTTGAATAGTTTGAACTTCCCAAGTGCTTCTGATTTTTCTCTGAGAAAAGTAACCCAACACATTCTAGAATAATCATCAATAATTAGCATAAAATATCTATCACCTTGTAAGCTTTTAGTTCTAGCCGGACCACATAAGTCAGTGTGAATTAAACAAGAGCATTATTGGATTTTTCTAGAATACTTTTGAAACTAGCTCTAACTTGTTTTCCAAATTGACATTCCTTGCAAATTGTATTCTGAGGTTTCACAATTTTAGGTAGATCTCTAACTGCCTTAGAAGTACTGATTTTTACCATGCAATCAAAATTTACATGACATAGTCTTTTATGCCATAGCCAACTTTCATCTATATGAGCAATTAAGCATGCCTTTTCACTGTTATTCAAATGAAAGATATTACCTCTAGTTTGATTACCGGTTGCAATTTCCAAACCAGTTCTATTCATGATTTTGCATTTTCCATTTTTAAATTGTAACTGAAAACCTTTCTCAACTAATTGACCAACACTTAAAAGATTATGTTTTAATCCTTCAACATAGTAAACATTGTCAATGTTATGTTTACCATGATATTGAACCCTTACCTTTGATTGAATAGGCTTTGTCATCTCCGAATCTTACTAAACCTCCATTGTATTTTTGAAAGTTCAAGAATTTACCTTTGTCTCCAGTCATGTGATGTGAGCATCCTGAGTCAATAATCCATTCATCCTTTGATTCCACTTTAGCTGCTAGGGCTTGTTCTACCGGTTGAGCAATAGGTACCGGTTGATCTTCTATTATAGCAACAAAGACCCATCTGTTGTCTGTTGAATCTTCATCAGAATCATCAGTCACACCTTCATCAGCAATGTAACAAGATTTATCTTTGTTTTTCTCAAATCTGTATCTTTGATATTCAAGATTAGGTTTGTATGTCCTTCTAGCTTCTTCTCTTAGTCCAGCATGTCTATCAGGGTATCTTGAAGCCATATGACCAATCTTATTGCAGTTGAAACATTTAAAGGGTGCTTTACCTTCATACTTACTTCCAATTGGACCTTTTGGCATTTTTCTTGCAAATAGTGCTTCAAGTTCTTCAAGCTCTTCATTCTCCTTCCTGGTTTCTTCAAGTTCTCTTGCATAAAAGGCTCTCTAGTCTGATTTATCAAAAGATGGAGCAGATGATGTTGATTCTTTGAAGGCCAAATCAGTTTTTATAGTAGCAATAGGACCAAATTCCTCAATTTCAAAAGCTGAAAGTTTTCCAGTCAATGTATCCCTAGTTACTGATGTATTAGGCATTGTTCTCAACTCATTAATAGTAGTAACCTTCATTTTATATGCCGGTGGCAAACCTCTTAAGATTTTTGAAACAATCTCATCTTCACTCAAGGTTCCTCCACAACATTTGATACCTAAAACAATTTCATTTACTCTTTCCATAAAAGAAGAAATTCTTTCATCTTCTTCCATTTTCAGATGTTCATACCTGACTCGGAAGCTTTCAAGTTTTACAGTTTTGACTATGGAATCCCCTTCATTCAGTGTTTACAAATGATCCCAAATAGCTTTTGCAGTAGATCTATCAGATAACCCCATGATTTGTTGATCTGATAATGCGCTCAAAAGTGCTTCTCTTGCTTTGCAATCATTTTCTTCATCTTTAGCTAAAGTAATAGGAGCAAGCTAACCAGCTACAGCAATAGTATAACCATTGTTAGTAACCTCCCAGATGTCTTTACCAATGCAATTCAGATGTGTCTCCATTCTGATTTTCCATATTCCATAGTTAGTTCCATCAAGTTTAGGACTATCCTTTCTGAAATAATTAGTAGACATTGGATCTCCTCAAGTTGCTAAACTTCTGCAAAAAGAGGACTAGGCTCTGATACCAATTGTAGGTCCCAGGGACAACTGAGAGGGGGGGGTGAATCAGTTGTCCAATAAATTCAAACCAAAATCTTATTAACCAACTCAATGCTTAGTACCGGTAAGACAGTTAAGTATGTCGGTAAACAGTGTTAATAGAAAATTGCTATACCGATAAGAATTAATGCTTGAAACATAAACATAAAGTCATCCACAACACATGACACAAATATTTGGACGTGGAAACCCTGTAAGGGGAAAAACCATGGTGGGAAACCTTACCCACAATCAGATGATACTACTACAGATAGTAAGTGTACAAGAGGGGTCTACACATGCAGAAAGGCCAACAGCCTAGAGCTCACTGCTCAATCACAAATGGGAGTCACACTGACTACAGTTGGATGGTTAAATCCAATGAGAATGTACTGCACAAAATAGCATCTTCATATGCTGGATTCAGTACCAGTGTAATGTTGATATGCTTCTACAAAAACCTAACTTCACCTTCAAATGATGTCTTTGTGTGTATCTCTATTTGATTTCGCATATATCCTTCCTTATATCTTTTTTGCATTCCACACTTGATCTTACAAATAAGATCTTACATTTATACCATATCCCAAGACCAATTTTAGTAGGTCGGCTCTACAAGATATTACAATAAAACATTTACAAATAATATAATATCCGATGCAATAACCGATTGAACATGTCAGCTTAATGCATTTACAACAATAATAAATCATCTCCATAGCGTGCCATGTTGATCTGGAAAAGATAAACCTGTCAGTGTAACCCTAGATAACCTGGACCTATTTGTCGGTAAAAGCAAATATGCAAATAAGAATATGCCAATGATTATTACTTCAAGGAAAGGTGTCCACATGATGTCTTCGACATTACTAGGTGTCTTCCATGTCAATGCAGGTACTAGTGAACATTATATCTTTTCGGTTAACCATATACCGGTGACTGTTATGAGCAGTTTACTGATTGCCAGTGAATGTTGCTGGATCTCCAAAGTGGGTGTATTTAGTAGGCATTGACATCAATGACAAAACCATACCAAAATACCAACACTGAAGACTACACAGGAATTCATTCAAGGACTTCAAGAAAATCTCACTATTTCTAGAAACAAGAGAACGGAACTTCATGAGAAGATACAGAGTGATGATGATGAAAAGGAAACTCTTAATGATCTTGTAAGAAAGATGAGGCAGAAAACATGACCTTGACGAATGGGATGTAAGACATGACTATGAGATTTTGTAAAGACATTGAAGACAGAAAGAAGAATGAAGATGACTTGACTAGGAGACTCAATGATGCTGGAAATGAAAATCTAAGACTCAATCATGAAAATGATATGTTGAAGATAGATCTGATTCACATGGAACATGATAAAACTGAACTTATGAGATAGAAGGATTTTTTGGAAAATGAGTTGGCTACTGCAAATCAACACAAAGACAAATTCAATAAAAGTTCAGAAGAACTTGATGATATGTTGAAAAGTTAGAAACCTAATGGAGACACTAATGGACTTGGATTTGAAGTTGGTGAAAGCTTCGGTACTACAAACAATCATGATCACAGTAAACTGGTAAGACAACCTAATGCCTACAAATTTAAAGGGAAATGCTTTAACTGCAACAAGTATGGTCATAGAGAAAATTAGTGTAGTTCCATAAACTATTAGAACACTAATACACCCACTGATCAATGTTCCAAATGCAACAAAATTGGTCATAATTTAGAAAATTGCAAAATGAATGTAAGATGTTATGTTTGTGGAAGATTTGGACACCTATCTAATCAATGCAAAACACATATCGACATAGGATATGGAAAAGCTATTCAGAAGAACAATGTGAATTGCTATGCTTGTAACAAAATTGGACATATTGAAATATTTTGTAGAAATAAGGCATCACTGATAAATAACAAAGGACCCAGTTTGAAAGGTAAAGAGAAGGTTGATGAGGAAAAGCAAGAATTTTCAAAACAATGGATTAGAAAGAGAGATCAGAATGTTGATGAGACTATTCCTTCACCAGTAGAACATAGTATCACTCCATCGGTAGGAGATTCTTCATCTAACTGAACTGAAATCTTTGGGGGTATGGCAACAAATTGAAAATAATGATAATTTACCCTCGGTTAATGGTAAGAAGATGAATTGCTTCTTTACCGGTAGATTAGTTAAGTTTCACTTAACCGGTAGGCATTTATTGTGGTAGTTGAAGGAAAAGACATTATAAATCAGTGTTTTTCACTCTTTTCCACTCACCAAGCAATCAAATTTCCTAAGAACACAAAAAACCTGAGCGAAGGCATCCACAGCAAGAAGTGAAGAAAAATATTTCAAGCATCCAAACCTAAAGGAAGATTAAGGTATTTATCAATGGCTTCCTCCTCTGCTCCTAAATTCATTGCAAACCTTATTGTTATTGAAGTGGTTAAACACCCTAGGCCCATGTTCAAGATTATTCATGAAGCAGCAAAATAGGATGATACTCTAGGTGCATTCCCTAAAATCCCTAAAGGAGTTGCATATGAAGAAGACCCTAGGATATACATACATTGTCATATTGAGGAACTAGGTGTTGAAGAAATCATGAAAATGTATAAGAATGTGATTTGTGATGAGAATGGAGTTGTAAAACTGGAACATAAAATTATTGAAACCCTAGGTTTTGAGGAAATCCTTGACATCCCAGAATTTCCTAAGGAAGTTGTGAGGATTGTACTCAGTAGAGTTCATGGACAATTATTTTGTCTTTATTCTATCCATAAGATTACCAGAGAAGCAGCTAGGGCAATGACTGGCTTACCTTCCATTGGTAGCAGGCCAAATAAGACCAAGAAAGTTCCAAACAACATAGTGATGACTTTAACTGGTGTTACATATGACAACAGATCCTTGAGTGTTAATGATGTGAAAGATGACAATGTCAGATTCATTAGCATGATATTAGGATACAAAACCACACATGTTAATCGATTAAACTCTGTTTCCAGTCTATGTATCAAGAGTGCATATGATATGGTGAACAGTAATGCTAAGATAGATGTATGTGAGTGGCTGAAGGATGAGTTAATTGATAATTTGAATAAAATCAAAGGAGATAAGAAAGGTACTTTCATAGTTGGAAATCTTTTTGTATGCCTAATGATATATATTACAAAAGAAGTTCCCGGTATAGGCAGGAAAGACTTTGGCTTTGACATACTAGTAGGTAAACAACTATTGGATATCTTTACCAGCATGGGAACAGACAGGGAAAACAAAATAATTGAATATTTTCAAGCATTTAAGGCTAGAATGAATACTAGGGAAACATTACCTCAGAGTATTGTTGATAAGTATCAAAAAGAAATTTGTTTTGTAATTAAGAAGGATGAGATCTGGATGGAAGCAGTTCTTCCTAGAACTATTTGGGTGACAAAGATGGGTTATGAGGATGATGTAAACATTATTGAGACATGCCAAAGCCCTGCTTGAAGCCCCTAGAGAACCTGAGGAGAAAGTGTTTGGTAATGTTGAAACCATTGAAAGTGGGGTGCAAGCACTAAAACAGAGAAAGAGAAGAGAGAAATATATCAAAAAAGAAACAAAACAGGTGAAAGAGATCATGGAAAACGTAATGAATATCATCAGTATTAAGGAAAGTGACTTGGAAGGGTTACAACCAGAAGCTCACATCTCATCGGTTGGAACTTCATCAGGTAATGAAATCCTAGCTGAATTTAAAAGAGTAGAAAGGAAGAGAAAACCTTCACCGGTACCCTCTCCTACTCCAAAGAAGGCAAGAAAGAAACAACAAGCAATGAGGCCCCCAACAAAGAAAATGACAACAAGGAAGAAAAAGGAAAAACAAGTTATCCCTCCTCTTGACAATATTTTGAGTGAAATAATAGATGATGAGAATCTATCTAATGTTAGTAAATTGTATGACATATTTAATAATGAAGAAAAGGAAAGCATAGAAAATAGCATCATTCTACACCTTGACATCTATAAGAAAGTTTTGATAGAGGTTGTAGATGTGTTATCTATTGATTTGTATAGGCAGCTAGATGCAAAAAGGTTAGCCATTATGGAATTGAACAAGAGAATAAAAATTGAGAAGCTACTTGTTATACACCCTGTGAAATTAGTAGAAGAAATTGATGAGTTGATAAGTGAGGCTAACAGGACAATATTTTCTAGTGGACACTGGCATGTAAGTCTAATGATCGGCAGAGTTAATGAGATCACTAAAGAGACAACTGATAATTAGGATATTTTTTTGGTGGAAAAAGAGAAGCAAGAAGAACTAAAGAGACCAAAAAATTTTAAGGTATACCAAAAGGATAAAGACAAGGGAAAAGGCAAGGTAGGTGGACTACCTAACATAAAAGTAATAGAAAATTTGCTACCACCTCCTTCTATTACTCCACCAGTTCAGACTATTGACACACTAGCAATTGAGGATATGGAGACTACACATGAGGATACAAATCCTGAATTAGAAATCCTATACACAACGAATATTGATACTCAAGAAGTCAATATTGTGGTTGATAAGGAGACCACTAGTGAGAAGAAAGACGTGGCTACTGAGCCACCGACTAACAATGTTGAGGTTGAAACACATGTAGAGCATATTGAGATTGGGGTTGAAACACAAGTTGAACAAACTAAACAATCAGTTGATCCCCTGGTTACTGGAATGGTGACTGACACCATTGATGCAAACATTGAAAAATGACTGGGATACCAACCGTAGAGAAGCCTACTGAGTCACCGGTAGTGGATAGTGCAAAGGTGCAGATAGAGAAACCAGCAGTGGATACCATTGTAAAATCATCACAGGCATTGACTGATAACACTGAGAAACCATTAGAAAAATTGGTAGTAGAGAGCATAGAGAAACTGACAGAGACCCATACTGAGAAACAGGAAGAGAAAAAGGTTGAAACATAGATACATTCAGAGACAGCGCCACCGACAATAGCTGAGAAGCCTAAACCCTTGCTGATAGAAATGCAAACACAAACTGACCCACCAGAGGTTGAGGCAAGCAAAGAGGTTACTCACATAGGCAGCATGCAAATTGTTAAGGTAGTTGGACAGTCATTTGGTACTTCTTTGACAGAGTTCAAACCAACTAATGTAACAGAGGTATTATTGGATTCTATCAAGAAAATCACATATTGTAATGTATTAGCATACAAGGCTATAGATGATACCATCCCTATTCTAAAATTGATTACACCCAAGTGCAATGTAGAAATTAAAGATTCTTTGAGCCAATTAGACACATTGTCTAAGTACATCACTGGAAACATATTAACTATTGATCAAATAAATGAAAAGACATTTAAAGAGAAAATGGATAAAGAAAAGGAGAAATTATTTTATGAGACAATAAAGAAGTGCATGGGACACATTGATACCCTCTTACTGCCACTGAATAAAACAATAATAGAGTTTAAGGAATTGTATAGAGATACATGTAAGACTAATCTTTTGACAGTAGATATCGATAAGGAGATCAACAAAGTACAAAAATAAATAAATGATATAGTTGACAATATCATTCATTCATCTGAACCAATATCAGTTATAGAACTAGAGATAACTGGTTTTGAAGAAAAACTTGAAAAATTGGAGAAGAAAAAGGAAAGAATGAAAGGAAAGGCAAAAGAACTTATATGCAAACTCGGTCCAAAGCTTGATAACCTCATCTCTTTGAGAAAAGAGATCTTAGAGGCACTTGTTCAAGGACTGAAGACACCAGAAGAGAAAATGCATCACCTCATTGGTATCATTCAAAGTACAAAGGCAGCATTGAAGGATAGTGACAGGTTCACTCAGAGCTAGAATTTTATATTAGCAGACCTATTTCAGATTGTAACCAACCAGTTACAAGGTTTGAGTTGAAACTGCACTCATTTGACATTTTGACAGCCTTTGTCATTGATGTCAAAGGGGGAGTAATAGAGAAGAGAAAAATGATTGACAGAAGAGATCATCTGCTCATGGGAGCACATAGTTTTGGTAATATTTTTGGACTTGAATTTTTCTCATGGGTGTTGCCATCAATGTCAAAGGGGGAGATTGTTGGCATTGCACACTCCAATGAGAATTGTAGGTGGTTGAAGGTATTATCATTGATGGCAACCTTGCAATCTTATGGTACCGGTAGACACTGACACCGACAAACTCTACATTGACAAATAATTCACCGACAGCGACAAGAATGTTTATCGGCACCCTAGCTGACAAGATTTTGTTTTTTGTATATTTCATTTAATTGTAATATATTTTTTAAGCTGACATGGCATATTGTAACAAGACTCATATATAATTATGAGATCTTGTAGATCATTTTGTAATGAGATGATAGGATGGATATGTAGAGTGAATACTAAGGCAGATCTTGTAGAAAGGTTTATGGCTATTGCATGAGCTTAAACCAGTACTGAACCTGACATAGCAGATGCTTTTTGTAGCAGTACATCACATTGGATTTCCATAATCCATTTTTCTAAGTCAGTGAGACTTCCTTTTGTATTTGAGTAGTGACCTCTAGGCAGTTCGCCTTCCTACATGTGTAGGCACACTATTGTAAGTAATATCCATTCATTAGCCAGTGAGTGAATATTTTGGGTCACAAATCCCACCGAGGTTTTTCCCACACCAAGTTTCCTTGCCGAAAATCTTGTGTTATGGTGTTCTTTCTATATTGTGTTTATTGTTCATATTTACTGCATTAATTCTTGTTTACCGGTACAGTGTTTTGGAATGCAAATTATTTAATAAGGTCATAAAATCTGTCAATCGGTAAGATACTGATTCACCCCCCCCCCCCCCTCTCAGCATCTTTGGGTATCCTAACACAAAGTGTTCGGCTAATCCTCCACTATGCTTCTCCTTTATCAGATTTTCCCTCATAGAACTCTTAGGTATACACAACTAAACTCCTCAGAATAGCATCCCATCCTGAATAAAATAATCCAACCATTGACTTTTGTCCACCATAACTGGTGCTCTACATGCTTTCCAAGGTTCTTGAAAATCCAGGTCATCATCATACAAGGTATTCAACTCTTCAAATCTTAATACTGTCACTCTCATCTCTATTAGTAAATTCCTTCTTCTTCACAATGCATCAGCTCATATGTATCTGATTCAACTTATTCTGACTATTCAAATACTACAAGGCTTGATGATCGGTATACAACACAAATTCCTTAGGAAATAGGTAATGTCTCCACTTCTTCAAGGCTTGAACTATGACATAAAATTCTTGATCATACACTGAATATCTTCTCTTGCCATCATTTAACTTTTCACTTAAATAAGCTACTGCTCTCCCTTCACGACTTAACATGGCTCCAACTACATTCCCACTTGCATCACAATCCACTTGAAATACTTCGTTGAAATCCGGTAAAGCTAACACAGGTTGTTCAGTCACTTTCTACTTCAACAATTCAAAACTTTTATTTTATCTAGTTGTCCACTTGAATTCCTTCCTATCCCCTCTCATTATCTCAGTCATAGGACTACAAACCAAACTAAAATTTCTAATAAACTTCCAATAGAAACTAGCCAATCCATGAAATGATCTTACCTCTCCAATGCTTTCTAGTGTAGGCCATTCAAAAATTGCTCTTACCTTCTTAGGGTTCATATTTAGTCCATCCATAGATATCACAAATCCCAAATAGACCAACTCTTCCTTCATGAAAGTACACTTCTTTAGATTTATCAGCAACTTCTCCTCTCTTAACCACTGCAAAACTTGTCTTAAATGCAACAAATGCTCCTCTTTTGTCTTACTGAAAATCAAATGTCATCCAAATTTATAATAACAAACTTACCCAATAATTTCTTTAATACCTCATTCATCAATCTCATGAAAGTACTTGGTGCATTATTCAACCCAAAAGGCATCACCAACCATTCATACAATCCTTCATTCATCTTTAAAGTTGTCTTCCACTCATCTCCTTCTCTGATTCTGATTTGATGATATCCACTCTTCAAGTCTATCTTTGTGTAGTATTTGGCTCCACTGAAATAATCCATTATGTCATCCATCCTAGGCAAAGGAAACTGATACTTCATTGTTATCTTGTTTATTGCTCTGGAATTGGTACACATCCTCCATTTTGCATTCTTCTTAGGTGCTAACACTGTTGGCATTGTACAGGGACCCAAACTTTCTCTGATCAAACCTTTCCTCAACAATTCCTACACTTGTCTATTCAATTCTTCATTCTCTGTCAGTGCCAACTAGTGTGAAACTTGGTTAGGAAAACTAGCTCTGAGAATCAGGTCCATGCAATGACTGATACTCCTCAAAGGTGGTAATCCATAAGGCACATTATCTAAAATGATGTCTTCATATTCTATCAGCAACTCCTTTATCTCTTTTGGTTGTTCTTCATGCTCCAAGTTCTCAGTCTTCTTAGGGACCAAGGCAAAACACGCATTCTCATGTTTCATTCCATCCAGGAACTTCCTTCCATCCACCAAACATATTCTAGTATTCATACAAACTTCACTCTTTAGGGCCTCCTCCAAGGGTAACAAGGTTTGTTCCATCTGATTCGCTATAATAATGAATATGTTATTTCTCCCATCATGTATTGCTTATCTATCAAACTGCCAAGGTCTACCCAACAAAAGGTGATAAATATCCATAGGCATAATATCACACAAAACTTCATCATGATAATTTTCAATTTTCAATTTCACCAAACATTGCTCACTTACTAACAACTTATGATCATCCTAAATCCATGCTATCTGATAAGGTTTAGGGCGTTTCAATATTTCCAGCTTTAATTTATTCACCATCTCTTCTGAAACAAGATCATCCAAACTACCACTATCAATAACTACTTTACAACACTTACTAGATACCTTACATCTGGTCTTGAACATATTTCTCCTCTACAAGGGTTCCTCATCTTCTTTGGTATGACACAAAGCTCTCATCTTCAACAGTTCTCCATCTTCCAGTTTGTTAGCTAATCTGGTGGGGATTTCCTCTATTGAGGTTGTTCTCCTAGTGTTCTCTATCTTCTTACATTCAATAGCATGATGTCCTTCTCCTCCACACTTAAATCAAGTTCCTCTAAATACTCTCTTATCTTGTCTTCTGTCATCTTTTCCAAAACTTTCATTCTGGTAACCATCAGGTTCTCTCCTTCAGTAGAAATGTTTTTCATCCTTCAGGTATGAATTACCTTCTTTGCTTACTTCCTTGTCCTTGTTCTGGTCTTTGCAGGTTCTTCTTCCTCCAAAATATCCTTTGCCTCCTTGAAATCTTCCTTTGAAAAACCGTCCACCTCTACCTCTCTATCTCTACTCATGTCTTTTGTTCAACTTCTCTTCTTCTTTCAAGGCATATAGGTAAGCTTCTTCAACACTCTACAACTTGATCAAATTGAGTTCATCTTGTATATACATCCAGAATCCATTTAAATATATTGCAACTTGTTCAACCTTATCATCGACATGTTCAAATTTGATATTTAGCTTGTAGAATGCTTCGGCATACTCCTTCATACTATATTCTTTCCGCTTCAAGTTCTGTAACTTTTGGAATAGATTTACTTGGTAATCAACTGGTATAAACTTTGATTTCAACTTGGCAACCATCCGCTCCCATGACTTGATCTTTTCTTTACCTCTCCTTTGTCTATCAACCTGCAAATGTTCCCACCAAACAGATGCATGACCTTTCAATTGGGTACAGGCATATTTCACCTTTCTTTCTTCAACAATGTTATCAAAATCAAAATACTTCTCCATCTCTGAGATCCAATCCATTAATTTATCTGAATCCAATTTTTCATCATACTCTAGTGGGGTAAAATGAGGTTTAGTATTTTCCCTACTCAAAACCCTTAAGAACCTTTCTTCATCTGGATCGATCGCCGGTGGGTTTGCTACTTGTTATGTTGATGCTTCTTCCTCTTCATCTTCACTTACATCTTCAATATGTTGACCTCTTCTCAGGGTTGTCTCAACAGCTTCTAACTGCACTGCAATTCCTCTCAACGTCTCCATCACATCAGGGTCTGCATTTCCATGTACTCCACCATTCCTATTTCCTCTTTGTATCATCTTTATGTCAGTCCTCTGCAGTTGCAGGTCAGATCCACAATCCACCACACCACAACAAATTCTTCCAGACAACACAATCTCCAAAATGAAATCTCGCTCTGATTCCACTTGGTGCAATCACCGGTTAGGAGAGGCCTCAAGGAGATCAATCTAGACCGGGCAACAAGAGTAAAAACAACTGAAACAAGAGGATATGATGGAGGCAATGCAAAACTAAATGAATTAGATCATGAAAACTGATTACAAATAACTGGTAACATCTAGGATACAAGATTCAACTCACTAGCCTACTACATACAAGCTCAATTACATAATCGGTCAACTCTAGACCTCTAAATCTTAAGATGTGTCTTCTATGTTCTCTCTGATGATTTATGATGCTAAATTATATTAATTTACATGGTCAAGAGGGATTTGAGTTAGCCCAAGTGGGATCAAATGCTGAAGAACAAGATCAAACATGTAAAACACCAGGTCGGCCTCCACCAAAAAGAATCCTCTGAAAAATCCAAAGGAAGAAGTGTGGATTAGAGGGAAGGTCGCCCAAACACCAAGGAACATTGGAATCAAGGAACTGGAGCTCCGCAAACTACAAAAAAGATCCACAAGATTCACCAATATAAAATAGGTCTAGGCAGTTTTGGTGTTCTAAGCAAGAAAACTATCTCGGAATTCGGAAGTGATAAGTTGTCAAAAAATGATACAAACATTTCACAGTTTAGGAAAAAGGAAGATGATCATGGTCACAAGAAAAAAACGTCTTCGCAAGATCCTATGAGAAAATGCAAGAAAATGCAGAAAGAAATGTTGAAACAAAAGAAATATTTTTGGTTGATACAAGATTGCCAAGAACTAGGGATGCTCCTGCATCATTTTCATCCTATCCATAAAGAAATGAGTAAGTAGAAGTCACAAATAAAATTAATAAATGAATTTTGAGAAAAATTATGGTAGGCATAAGAGAAAATCGGCATCCACTAATGCGTCTAACCTTATGAGCACATTGTACAACAATCCATAAACCTATAGGTCATACATTTGACTCCCTTATTTATAGCATTGAAATAATCTTACCACCTAGATTAAAAATAAACTATGAATATCCTTTATAAGTGTTACTAGTGATAATATATATATCAAAGATGTGTTGGTATATTGGATATGCTAATATGGTTTTGTCATTGATGTCTGTACATTAGGAAATCGGAAATCATCACAAATAATATAAAAACTAATCTAGCTCAATCACGAAAGCAAATTGACATGATCACTCCTAACACACTCAATAGAGACATGAAAATGAAACATTCAAAACTAAAGATTATGCAAATTAGATGTAGATTTAAATGCTTCCTTCATGCAGGTCCATTGTCCTTCTTTCTTATCCAAATAGCCTTTGTTTGTGGATCTCACCTTCAAGTGCATACACATGAGATGAAAGCAAATAGACAAGATTATGGCGCAAGAGTACTCGAAATGTGATTGTTTTGACAAAGTGATTATTTCGACAAAGTAATTGCCCTTGATTGAAGAAAAATCATCCAATTTATAGAAAAATTAGAGAAAAGATCAAATTAGTATGAAATGGATATTAGAAGCAATTGATTTCAAAATGGCAAAATTGAGTGAAAAGAAGAAGGTTATGACACCTTCTATGTCATGAATTATGACATATTGCCAATACAAAGGTTAGAAAACTAGAACCTTATGACATCTTGCTATGTCAAGAGTATGACACATGAGAAATTCATGCTTCCACCAAAGCACAAAAATAGGGAGAACTAGAGACAAGTTAATTAGGTGGAAATTAAAATTAGGAAATGATGAAAATTAGGAAATTAGAAAAAAAAGAAAATTAGAAATGATGGAAAATTAAAAAAATTAGGTAAATTAATTAATAATTTGTCATTTATTAATTAATTCACAAAAAGAGGAATAAGTTACCCAATTAAATAAATATTTAATTGCGATGAGAAGACTTAGGATAAATAAATAAATTATTTAACCTAGAGGAAGAAATGACAAATTAGGTTAAATGAATAAATCATAAAACCTTAGAAGATGAATTAGCCATGCAAGAATGACAATTAGGTCTTGACAAAAGATAATTAATGCCGATTCGATTTTATCATAATTTTGAATTGATAAATGATTTGATTGACAAATGTGCCAATTTATGAGGAACAATGACTAATTGATCCAAATTGACATGATGACGATGATCGATGATAAATTTATCACAAGATGACAAAATTGACAAGAGGATAAGGATCAATGACCAAATAGATTGCAAAATGACAAGATTGAAAATGACCACGATCGATGACAAAATTGATCACAAGATTACAAATTTGAAAAGAGGACAAAACCCTAATTAGGATTGACGATGTCCAAAATGAGCATGCACATTGATGTGACAGGATAGGATTGATCAAAATCATGACTAAAAATTATTGTCAACAAGACCGAATTCGAAAGCGAGATGATTGAAGAATGCAGAAGAATGACTCAACACTCGCAAATGATAAAAACCAAGTGCGTGACATAGGAGAAATGTTAATGCGATGCAAAAACCTAAAATGAGGCAATGCGCAAATGTTAAAGTATGACTCCGCCAGCGTTGACCACTTTTAGGTGTCTACAATGTCAACACTTGTCAACACTTGTCAACCTTATCAGCACTTGGAGATCTTTGGTTATGTTCACCGGCAAGTCAATGACTTATGCATAGTCATCGGTATTTGGTTCACCGGTAGGTTATATTGTTCACCGGGACTTGGAATGACTTGGAGACTACTTGGTTATATCGAAGACATTATTTGATTACTTGTTTTTGGTGATTTATTTATTGTTCTATTTGGGTTTGCATATTTATTGTTACCGGCAAATAGGTTCAAGTTATGCACCGGCAAGCATATCTACTCCAAATCAGCATGACACGTTATGGAGATGATTTATTATTATTATTGTAAATGCATTGAGCTAACTTGATGTATCACTTATTGTTTTATTTGTAATTGATTTTATTGTATTATCTTTAGTGAGCCGACCTATTCAATTGGTCTTAAGTTATGGTATAAATGTAAGATCTCATTAGTGAGATTGATATGCGATTGGAAAAGGGATTGTAATAGGGTATATACAAAAATAAGAAGAACTATACATGCAAACATCATTTGAAGGTTGAAGGAATGTTTTGAAGAAGATAATCAGAACTAAAACTGGTACTGAATCCAGCATATGAAGATGATATTTTAAGTAGTACATTTTCATTGGATTTAACCATCCAATTGTAGTCAGTGTGACTCCCATTTTGTGATTGAGCAGTGAGCTCTAGACAGTTGGCCTTTCTGCATGTGTAGAATCCATATTGTACACACATATTATCTGTAGTAGTATCATTTGATTGTGGGTAAGGCTTCCTACCATGGTCTTTCCCCTTATAGGGTTTCCATGTACAAATATTTTTGTTATGTGTTGTGGATGTTATTGTTTTTCTGTTTCATGCATTAATCTTTACCGGTACTGCAATTAACTAATAAAACTGTCTACCGGCATAAAGTTTGGTTTACCGACATTAAGCATTAAGTTTTGGTTAAGTTAATTTTGGTTGAATTTATTGGACAACTAATTCACCCTCCCCCCCCCCTCTCAGTTGTCTCTGGGGCATAACAATTGGTATTAGAGCCTAGTCCTCTTTTTGAAGAAGCTTAACAGCTTGAGGAGATCCAATGTCTTCTAACTACTTCAGGAAGGACAGTCTGAAACTTGATGTAACTAACTATGGCATATGGAAGATCGGGATCGAGACACATTTGAATTGTATTTGAAAGGATATATGGGATGCTACAAAGAATGGCTATGCTGCTCCTACTCAAGGTCAACCTAATCGACCTAACTTGGATAAAGATGAGGAAAATGATTGCAAAGCAAGAGAAGCACTTTTGAGTGCATTGTCATATCAACAAGTCATGGGATTATCAGATAGATCTACTGCTAAAGCTATTTGGGACAAATTGGAAACATTGAATGAAGGAGATTCCATAGTCAAAATTGCAAAACTTGAATGCTTTTGGGTCAGGTATGAAAATCTAAAAATAGAAAAAGATGAAAGAATTTCTGCTTTTATGGAAAGACTAAATGAAATTGTTTAGGGTATACAATGTTGTGGAGGAACCTTAAGTGAAGATGAGATTGTTTCTAAAGTTTTAAGAGATTTTCCACCGGCATATAAAATGAAAGTTACCGCTATAAATGAATTGAGAACAATGCATAATGCATTAGTATCTAGAGACACCTTGGTTGGAAAACTTTCAACTTTTGAACTTGAGGAATTTGGTCTGGTTGCTACTATTAAGATAGATCTATCTTTTAAAGCATCATAATCATCTGCATCATCATCATCATCGTCTGAGAAATTTGATTGGAAAGCCTTTTATGCAAGAGAACTTGAAGAAAGCAGGAGAGAAAGTGAAGAACTTGAAGCACTATTTGCAAGAAAAATGCCTAAAGGTCCAATTGGAAGTAAGTATGAAGGTAAAGCACCCTTTAAATGTTTTAACTGTAATAAGATTGGTCATATGGCTTCTAGATGTCCTGATAGACATGAAAGACTAAGAGAAGAAGCTAAAAGAACATATAAACCTAACCCTGATTATCAGAGATGCAAGTTTAAGAAGAATAGAGACAAATATTGTTATTATGATGATGAAGGAGTTACTGATGATTCTGATGAAGATCTGGTAGACAATGGATGGGATTTTGTTGCTATAATAGAAGATCAACCGGCACCTACTATTCAACCAGTAGAGCAGTCCCTAGTAGCTAAAGTTGAAGATAAGGATGAATGGATTATTGATTCAGGAAGTTCACATCACATGACTGGTGATAAGAGTAAATTCTCAACCTTTCAAGAATACAATGGAGGTCTACTGAGATTTGGAGATGATAAAGCTTGTTTGATCAAAGGAAAAGGCACTATAGCTTTTGATCGTAAGCACAATACTAATAATGTTTACTACATTGAAGGTTTGAAGCATAATCTTTTGAGTGTTGGTCAATTAGTTGAAAGGGGATTTCAGTTACAATTCAAGAATGGTAAATGCAAAATCTTAAACAGAATTGGTTTGGAAATTGCAATTGGTAATCAAACTAGAGGTAATATCTTTCATTTGAAAAACAATGAGAAAGCATGTTTGATTGCTCATACTGATGAAAGTTGGTTATGGCATAAGAGACTTTGTCATGTAAATTTTGATTGTATCGTGAAAATCAGCACAACTAAGGCAATAAGATATTTACCTAAGATTGTTAAACCTCACAATCCGGTATGTAAGGAATGTCAATTTGGAAAGAAAGTTAGAGAAACTTTCAAGAGTATTCCAGAGAAGTCTAACAATGTTCTTGATTTAATTCATACTGATTTATGTGGTCCAGCAAGAACTAAAAGTATTCAAGGAGATAAATATTTTATGCTAATCATTGATGACTATTCTAGAATGTGTTAAGTTACTTTTCTCAGGGAGAAATGTGAAGCATTTGGGAAATTCAAACTATTCAAAGTGATGGTAGAAAATGAAACCGGTAAGAAAATCAAATGTTTGAGATCAGATCAAGGAGGTGAATTCACATCTACGGAATTTAATACATTCTGTGAAGTGAATGGGATCAAAAGATAGTTATCAGCACCCCGGACACCCTAGCAGGATGGAGTTGTTGAAAGGAAAAATAGAACTATCTTGGATACAGCCAAAAGTATGATATCAGAAGAAAATCTACCTCATATATACTAGAGAGAAGCTCTCAATACAATAGTTTATATATTCAACAGAGTTCACATCAAAGGTCAAACCAATACTCCTACTCTTAAATATTTTAGAATATTTGGAAGTAAATGCTATATTAGAAGAGATGAGTATATTGGAAAATTTGATCCTAGAAGTGATGAAGGAATATTTCTTGGTTATTCATCTAAGAGAAAGGCATATAGATGTTTAACAAGAGATTACAAAAAATTGTTGAAAGTGCAAATGTGAAGATTGATGAACAGTTTAGAGGAAATTCAAGGTACATGGACTCCAAACCAATAATGGAGATAATCACAAATGGACCTACTATGAGTACACTAGTACAGAATGTTGATCCATTTACACCGGCATCATCAGAGGATTCAACAGTTACTGAAGAATAGCAGCAAGTAAAAACACCCTGGTATGTAAGAGTGAACTACTCTAAAGATCATATAATTGGAAACAAATTTCAAGGAGTTATGACTAGAGGAAGATTGGAAAATGAAGAGGTATGTCTTATTTCTCAAATTGAACCTACATCAATTAATGAGGTATGTGAATATAAATATTGGATTAAAGCTATGGAAGATGAATTGGAACAAATTGAAAGGAACAACACTTGGTCATTAGTTCCCCAGCCTAAAGACAAAAATGTAATTGGAACTAAATGGGTTTTCAAAAATAAACTTAATGAATATGGTAAGGTAATCAGAAAAAAACAAGATTAGTGTGTAAGGAATATTCACGGAAAGAAGGAATTGATTACAATGAAGCCTTTGCACCGGTAGCTATAATTGAGGCAGACAAACTTTTATTGGCTTTTGCAGCACACAAGAACTATAAAGTATATCAAATGGATGTTAAATGTGCATTTCTGAATGGAGATCTTGAAGAAGTTTATATTGAAAAACCTAATGGATTTTCTTTGACAGATGACAAAGACATGGTTTGCAGGTTAAGGAAAGCTTTATATGGACTAAAACAAGCTCCTAGAGCTTGGTATGCTAGATTGGACAAATATCTTTTAAAGCTTGGATACACTAAAGGTAATGCTGACAACAATCTATACTACAAAGTGACTAATGATGACATCTTGGTTATTGAAGTTTTTGTTGATGATATAATCTTTGGAGGAGAAGATGGACTGTGTAAAGACTTTTCTAACAAAATGCAACAAGAATTTGAAATGTCTATGATTGGGGAGATAAAATTCTTTTTAAGATTGTAGATTTCACAGACTGAAAAAGGTATATTCCTATGTCAATCCAAGTACTTGTAGGAATTACTAAAGAAATTTTGCATGGAAAACTCTAAACTGGTAAGCACACCTATGACTACAACTAATAAATTATCTTTGAAGGATGAATCAACACATGTTAATCTGACTAGGTACAAGTCTATGATAGGAGGTTTACTGTATTTGACACAAACAAGACCTGATATTATGAATGCAATATGTATTGTTTCAAGATTTCAGAGTAATCCTAAAGAAAATCATGAATCAACAGTGAAAAGGATTTTCCAGTACACCTACAAGGCACTACAAATCTTAGTTTATGGTATCCTAGAGACAAAAAATTTGATTTATGTGCATACATAGATGCTAATTGAGCAGGAGATGTGGATGACAGAAAAAGCACCACCGATGGAGCATTTTTTCTTAGTAGCAAACTAATTTCATGGTTGAGCAAGAAATGGAGTTGTATATCACTATCAACAGCAGAATCAGAATATGTTGTAGCAGCTACAAATTGTACACAGGTATTATGGATCAAACAAATGTTGAAGGACATAAAGGTAAAATGCAAGGAACCTATAACTATTTACTGTGATAATATGGCAACAATTGATATATCAAAGAACTTGGTATTTCACTCAAAGACTAAACATGTTTCTATCAAATTCAATTTTCTAAAAGAGAATGTTGAAGCAAAAGAAGTGAAATTGGTTTATGTGAATACTAAAGAGCATATTGTAGATATTTTTACAAATCCTTTGCCTAAGGAGACTTTTGAATATCTCAGAGAGCAACTTGGAGTTATACCCCCACTGGTAGAGACTTAGATAGTTGATGTTTGTCATCAATTGACAGAAATTAACAGAGAAATGTTTTTTCCAGCTTTGATGAGGAGAGCTACTTCTCAGGGGGAGTAGTTGGTATTTTGTATTTGAATCTAGTTTTTGTATTGCTTTGGCATTTGATGTCAAAAGGGGAGATATATTATGGAAAAACATTTTGGGAGAGATATCTCTTCAGAGAGATTATTCCTAGGGAGAGACATTATGAATTTTAATTTCTGGTTAATGATCTCTTTGGGAGATTGTTGGTTTTTGGTTTTTGGCATTTTTGTTTTGGCACTTTGATGGTTTTTACATCTTGTGTTGGCATCAATGTCAAAGGTGGAGATTGTTGATATTTTGGATATGTTGATATGGTTTTGATATTGATGTCAACACTTGTCAACACTTGTCAACCTTATCAGCACTTGGAGATCTTTCGTTATGTTCATCGGCAAGTCAGTGATTTATGCACAGTAACCGGTATTTGGTTCACCAATAGGTTATATTGTTCACTGGCACTTGGAATGACTTGGAGACTACTTGGTTATGTCAAAGACATTATTTGATCACTTGGTTTTGGCGATTTGGTTATTGGTCTATTTGGGTTTGCATATTTGTTGTTACCGACAAATAGGTCCAAGTTATGCACTGGCAAGCATATCTACTCCAAATCAGCACAACACGTTATGGAGATGATTTATTATTATTGTAAATGCATTGAGCTAACTTGATGTATCACTTATTGTTTTATTTGTAGTTGATTTTATTATAATATCTTTAGTGAGTTGACCTATTCAATTGGTCTTAGGTTATGGTATAAATGTAAGATCTCATTAGTGAGATTGATATGTGATTGGAAAAAGGATTGTAATAGGGTATATGCAAAAATAAGTAGAACTATACACGCAAACATCATTTGAAGGTTGAAGAAGGTTTTGAAGAAGATAATCAGAAATAAAACTGGTACTGAATCCAGCATATGAAGATGCTATTTTAAGCAGTACATTATCATTGGATTTAACCATCCAATTGTAGTCAGTGTGACTCCCATTTTTTGATTGAGCAGTGAGCTCTAGGCAGCTGCCCTTTTTACATGTGCAGAATCCATATTGTACACACATACTATCTGTAGTAGTATCATTTGATTGTGGGTAAGGCTTCCCACCATGGTTTTTCCTCTTATAGGGTTTCCACGTACAAATATTTGTGTTATGTGTTGTGGATGTTATTGTTTTTTTGTTTCATGCATTAATCTTTACCGGTACTGCAATTAACTAATAAGACTGTCTACCAACATAAATTTTGGTTTACTGGCATTAAACATTAAGTTTTGGTTAAGTTAATTTTGGTTGAATTTATTGGAAAACTGATTCACCCCCCCCCCCTTCTCAGTTGTCTCTGGGACCTAACAAGATGTCAATGATTCCTAAGAAGACTCCCTTGATTGAAAAAAATAAAGGTGAAAGTGGTGAAAAATAAGTATGGTGTCTCTTGCACCATTATGCTATATTATTCATAAGAAAATGAATGTTTTACAAGCAATGTTTCTCTCCATAATAAGTGTAAGTGTCTTAAAATGGTCAACGCTTGTGATGTCATACTTTAACATCTTTGTGTGACCTTATTTTAGGTTTTTCACACTTATTAACATTTCTTCTATGTCCCACATTCGATCTTTATCATTTGTTGACATTGTGTCCTTCTGCATTTATTTCTTATTCAATTTCAATTCCCTCACATTTCAATTAAGTCTTGTCATTATCATTTTTAAATTGCAATCATTGGTCGTCATCAACTTATCATGTCAATTGGACATCGTCAACCCTAATCGGTGTCAAATTAGGGTTTTGTCCTCAATCTTTTTATTTTTTCAACTATTTATCAATAATCCTTGACCAATTATCAATCAATTTGGACCATTTTGGATCCTTTTCAATCTTCAATTTTTCACCATCGTCAATCCTTTAGTGATTTGCGATCGATTTATCATCGGTCCTTGTCAATCTCTTCAACCTTCATCAAATCAATTGTTTATCAATCTTTGATTGATTTGTCATCGATCTCAATCAATCATCAATATTTGTCAATTTTGGATCAATTAGTCATTGATCCTTTGTCATCTGTGACCAATTGGTCATTGGTCTTTGTCAATCAATGCCATATAAATTATCAAGTCCTTGTCGATTGTTCTTTCAATTGCGACCCTTGTCATTTATTGGTTTTAATCATGTCAAGACCTATTTCTCATCTATTTAATCCATCTCCTAGGGTTTTGTTATTTAATTATTTAATCCTATTAACATTTCCCCTTAGGTTAAATAAATTTATTTATTTATCCTATGTCACAATTAAAATAATTATTTAGTTGGTTGATTCCTTTTTTTCCTCTTGTGTGAGTTAATTATTAAATGTGAATTTATTAATTAAACTCCACCTAATCCATGACACCTAATTTACTAATTTTCAAAATTCAAATTCCCACTAATTTCTCCATTAATTAGCTCCCCTTTTTGTGCTCAATTTGTCATAATTGGAAAGCTATTTTCCCTCTGCAATTTGTCATAAGTTAATGAGCCATTTTTTCTCCTAATTTGTCATACATCAAATGGCTATTTTCCCTCCTAATCATGTCATAATTGATGAGCACAAATTGCTCTCAATTTGTCATATTTTTGACATAGCAACTTGTTATTCAATTTTTCATAATTGTGTCATTAAATCATGCCAATTTGTGAATCAATTGCCCTTTTTCAAATTCAAAGACTTTTGTCCTATAAATTGAGCTCTCTTTTTTATCAATCCTAACCACGCTTCTAGTACCCTTATGTTGTGATTTTTATCTCATAATCCACTCGCATTTGTGCTTGTAGGTGAGATTTGTCTACTCCAACTATAATAATAATAATAACTCTAATTGAAATCTCAACCCGAAGTTTGGATATTCATCTGGTAAAGTTACTATTTTCATGGCTAGCGTTCATTTAGTTATCAACCCAGGGACATAAAACTTGAAATGGGTCTACACTATATATGCACTAAGCTCCTTCAATGGCTATTTTGCATTGTTGTAGTAACTAACATTATGCAGAAAGGAAAGGCAAGAATGGAAACCATAGAAGACTACAGGAAAACTTATAAAAACAATGCTGGAATGATCTATAATATAAATAATAGAAATCACTCTATTCTGGCTTGACTGCAGGAACAGTCAACGGATCTATTTCTAGTGGCTGCAGGAACAGTCAAGGCACGAACTTCTACTGTAACTAAAGAAGAACTAATTTCAATGAACATAAACATAGGATCACTCACAAAGTGGGCCCCCTTGGATGAGTGATATCAAGCTTCCAGAAAAATACTCTTAATAGATCATAGCAACATATCTTTCATTCATTGCTTCCTAAAAATGATTACATGTTCTAAAAGAAAAACTCCATAATGCTTATCAAAATTCTCTGCTCTATTCCTTTCTATTATGTCTAACCCCTAAGAAAAAGGAAGAGCTTATTATAAAGAAAAGATCAACTACAATGGACAACTCAAATCACACCCAGAAGAAGAGGCGGATGATTGACAGATGAAGAAGATAACTAGAGCTTGGCTGCAGGAAACATGGATCTAAATCGAACCACAGTATTTGCATGCCATAGCGATATTTTGCAAACTCAATGCCCACTAGAGTTAAACTTTCATAGTGTTGCCTAGCTGCTCTACTCATGTTGTTCCTTGCGCTCGCTCGGCTCCTCTTCACTTTGATCTCCAGTTATTTCTTACATGATTCATCCTTCTTCAAGTGCGAAAGGAGAATATCCACTGCAACATCATTTATTATCTGCACTAAAACAAAAACAACATACAAGGACATGCATACGTATTTTACTTAATTAATACATTCATTAATTCACATATGGCATTACCCTAAATGATCTGCATAGAAACAAGAACAATTCACTTGGTTGCAGGGATAAATGGCATGGGTGCAGGAATAGATCGGGAAAGTTCAAACATGATTTTATAAGTTTAGGTTTAACACATGGAATACATATAGTCAATTTACAATACTTCACTACTACCATGCAAACCAAAAGATGTCAAAAACTTAAAGAGTTTTGATGATAAAAACATGACAAAGTCTCAACTTATCATGCCCCCCAACTTTAAGAGTTTGATGATCCTACAACAAAAGGAAAATTTTTGATTCTCAGTGTAACTCTTAAATCACCAATGGTGCCCTAACCTGTCCCCCCTGAAGCCAACTTCCAATAAAATCCTTTCATTTTTTCCAACTTGGACCATCTAGCTATTTCTTCTGTGATTGCATCATAGTTATGCTCTATAGGCTGACATGCCAAAAGTGGCCACATAAGGATTGGAGGTTGAAAGATCAATGGTATCTAGTTGTTGGCTTTCTCCCTGCCTAACTGTATGTATCTGGGGGCTCTTTGCATGGCTGCATGAAAAATTTGTAGTGAGTAAGGTTCTCCCTATTTTAACTGTTCTGGTTGATTATTCCAGCGCTGAGTTAACCCTTCTATTGCAGTTGTCTTGTCAATCTGAACCAAATGCTCATATGCTTGATAGACTTCCTCTCTCATTGGAAGCATTAATTTCCTAACATCATCTCTTACCAGTAACTTCTGCCAATCATAATAAAGAACCCTTGGTGCTTGTGATTCCCTTCTCAACGATAATGGACAATCAAGCTCTAATTTTTCATACTCCCTAGCTTGTGGCCCTATGATAATCTCATTTTGGATCCATGACGTTAAAGCTTTGATATGGATATCCCCAATATACAATAAAGGGTTCTGCTCCCTATCTGAGGGTACAACATAGTTATGTAATTATAATTCACATAGCAAATTCTTCATAGCAAGTGGAGAGGTTTGGTAAGCATAAAAGAATTCTTCAGGTGTTTCTAAAGAGGGATTAAGGTCCCTAACAATGTGGTTTAGTTTGAAGTTAAGATATCGCTCTTTCAAATGTACTACATAAACTCTTGGAGGTGCCCTACACTGCATCAACTCAAGAACCATACCATAAATTATTTCTACCTTAGCCTCTAATTCCTCAATTCTGTTATCTCTCTTTTCAATCTCTTTTTGTTGTTTATCAATAATCCCCTACAACCTATCCTTCTCTATTTCCCATTGTCTATAAAATGTTAAGGCAATAGATAAACTACTTAGGGATGAAGGAGGTCTAATAGGTACTACCTTAGATCGTGGGATTTCTTCAATAAACTCCTCAATCTGAGCTGGCATATCTTCAATATTTTCCTCAAGCTATTGTAGAATATCTTCAATAGTTTCTTCAAATTGCAGTGTCAGAGAAGCAAGATTTGCTAGTTTATCCTCAGCAACATTTTCTTGAATTTCATCCTCCGTGGGGCTTCCTTCTTCTAAAGTTTCTACTACAATAACCTCTATCAGATTACCCACAGGATGAGTCTTCTGTGTCTTGCTATGTGTTCTTCTTACATAAACTTTTGGAATGGCTACAGGAGTTTTTATTTTTGTCCTACGCCTCTTAGCTGCAGGAGGAATCTGAGTTACCTGTGGCTGGATAATAAGTTCTTCATCTGTTTCACCCTTTCAAACTCTTTTCCTTTCCTTCACAAAACTGGTGAATCTATTTGAAGAGAAGTAGAGGGTTGTTCTTCAATTGATTCCACTCCAATATTTTCCTCCATTATAACCATGGCTCCTTCAGCAACAAGAAAATCCTCATCTTCAACTGGCGGGTTATCTACAACATTCTCTTCTTCAACTGGCAGGTTATCTGCAACAGGGGCATCATCAACCCTAAATTGTTGTATATCCTCAAATACACCCCATTCCATTTGTGAAACATCTCTCAGGGACCATTGTACAAGTATCTTAACCAATCCATGATGGCTAACAGAGCGATTTCCATTTGTCTGCATCTCCTTAGCACTTGTAGAAATGAGGTGGTATAAGAAATTAGGAACATTCACTCACCGGCCATGTCGCAGATGACTAAGTAATTTAAAATGAGGTGAATTCATATTTGAATATCGCCCTTCACATGTAATGTATTTCATAACATACAAACCTACTTGAGGCCAATGTGCTGGTAGAGAAACCCTTCTAGTTCCTTGTCTATCCACCATTAAGGGTTCATCCATGGGAATTGTGAACTCTGCCCTAACACTCCTTGCATCTTTTGATTCCAGAAAGAATTCTCCTTCCTGCAGCAACCTCGTTACTTCTGCTATTCACTGCTCCATAGCAATAACCCTCAAACCTTTAACTGTAGCTTCTCCTTCATTAAAGGAATGCATAAATTCTGCAACAATTTCTTCGTTGTAATCCCTGATTTTCAAGAAGTAATCCAACTAGTCGTGGTTTCTGAAATAATGCTCACAAAGACCATCCTGCAGCAACCCTTCATGAACCATTGGCTCATGGCGAACTAGATCCCCACCCATCTTTTACTCTGCTATTTTTCTCTCTACAGCTGAACCAAAATATTTGACAGTCTTGCTAAAATTCAAATTCCCTTCCATATCGTAATTTTGGCGGCAGAATTTATTATTCACTTGCATGAAATAATAACATAATAAGTAATGATGGGGAGAAAATCAATTCGGAGTACCAAAAAGGACTGATAATTAATCACTTTGGAAACCGAACAATAAAGCACCCCCCCAACTTAACCTAGCACGTGTCCACACAAGCTGACAAGATTTTGAGTAGTGGAGTGGATTTAAACAGGATATAATCATAATGAACTAATAAATGCATAATTAAAATAAAACACCATATACATGTACCTGCAATTGTATGACAATGAAGGCAAAATGAAATGAAATGACAGCTAAGAACATGGGATGGAATGTCATGGATGAGATTTTATGTACGGAGAAGAATATTCCCATATAAAATGGAAATATTTTATTATGAAGTAGCAAATATGTTCATTGCAGAGGCTACAGGAACATTACCTTTATTACCTTGCTCAATTGCAACAGGAAGCTCATGAGTTGTTGTAGACTCATTGTCAGTTGCTGCAGGAACCTTGTTAGTTGTTGCAGGAACCCCTATCACTTTGTGGAGCAAACTATTGCAAGCACTCTTCTCTAGTAGCTGGCTTATGATATAGACATAGTCGGTGTCCATTTACTAAGAGTTTAAATCAAACAAGATCAATTGTGGTCGAACGAACTACTCCATTCTGGAAAACTTCTTCTATCTCATAAGGACCTAACCACCTGGTTTGAAGCTTTCCCATAGCATCTTTATATCTAGAATCATACAATAGTGCCAAGTCATCAACTTTGAATTTCTTTTCCCTGATATATTTATCATGCCATTTTTCTCTTTGATTTTGAATCAATTCTGTCTATTGAACAACTATCTTTCTCCATTCATCTAGAGCATTTAATTGTTGAATGTGTTCTTTTTGTGCTTCAGACAATGTCATATTTAATTGCAAAGTTATCCTCAGGTTTTTATGCTCAAATTCAATAGGTATCATTGTTGTTTTATTGTAAACCATCTCAAAAGGTGTGAAACCAATTGGTGTTTTCCAAGTTGTTCTATATGCCCAAATTGCTTCTAAAAGCCGGTGAGGCCAATCTTTCTTGTGAACAGACATTATTTTTGTAAGAATAGCCTCAAGCTCTCTATTTGTAGCTTCTACTTGTCCATTAGACTGTAGATGATATGGAGTAGATTTCTTGTGCCTTATATTGTATTAATTGACCAAAGCCTTTATCAATATTGAAGTAAATTGAGGTCCCTGGTCTAAGACAATTTCCCTTGGTACTCCATATCTTGTAAATATCTCTTCATAAAGAAACTCAGCCACCTTATTATCTCTTGCATTTTTCATGACTCGAGCTTCTACCCATTTTGTTACATGGTCTATACATACCAAGATATAAGATTTTCCATTAGAAGGTGGATCAATTGGGCCAACAAAATCTAATCCCCACATGTCAAATGGTGCGACTAATATTTGAGGATATAGTGGCATCTCATTAGATTTTGTAGGTTTTCACATTCACTGACATCTGTCACATTTCCATGTGTATTGAGTTGCATCCTTATGTAATGTGGGCCAATAGTATCCTGTATTGAGTATTTTCAATGTTGTTCTTTTGGCAGCAAAATGACCTCCACATGGCTCATCATGACATGCATGCAGGATGTCATATGTTTCATCTTCTCTGACACATCTTCGCGTGACTTGGTCAGGTCCAGTATAAAATAGACAATCAACAATCCATGAGAAGTTAAAACTTTTTTCAACTAGCAACTTTCTTTCCTTAGGAGAGAAATAAATTGGCATCTTAGCTGCAGCTAAATAGTTGGCAATATCAACATATCAAGGAGTGTGAGCTTGAATGAGAAACAAATGTTCATCTAGAAAAGTGTCATCTATTATTGTAGAATCTTCTTGCAATTGAAGACATGAAAGATAATCTGCAACCACATTAGACTTCCCTGGTTTATCAACAACTGTGATATCAAATTCCTGCATCAACAATAACCAGCGAGCTAATCTACCAGTGATTGATGGCTTATTCATGAGATATCTAATTGCAGTATAATCTGTATGCATAAATATGGGATACCCTGTGATATAGTGTCTAAATTTGTTAAGTGCATATATGACAACTAGCATTTCCTTTTCAGTAACTGTGTAATTCAATTCAGGTCCCTGCAAATTCTTGCTAATATAATATATTGCATTTTTCAATTTGTTAATTCTATGTCCTAGCACTACTCCTATTGCATAATTAGATGCATCTGTATGGATTTGGAATGGTAGAGACCAATTTGGCTCTTTAAGAACCGGTGCTTGAGTCAAAGCATACTTAAGCTTTAAGAAAGCTTCATTGCATGCTGGGGTCCATTTAAATTCTGCATCTTTAGTAAGCAGTGAATATAAGGGACTTGCAATTTTATTGAAATCTTTGATAAACCTTCTATAGTATCCAGCATGACCAAGAAAACTTCTCACATCTTTTTTCTTTACAGGGTCATTAATATGCTGAATGACCTCAATCTTTGTTGGATCCACCTAAATGCCTTGTACAAATATATGATGACCAAGGACTATTCCTTCTTCCATCATGATGAAACACTTCTCACTATTTAAAGACAAATTGTAGTCTTCACATCGCTGCAAAACTTTCTTCAGATTACTCAATGCTTGATCAAATTCAGAACCATAAGTTGTAAAGTCATCCATGTAAATTTTGATAATATCTTGAGAAATATAAGAAAAAATACTGATCACTTCTCTTTGAAAAGTGCCTGGAGCATTACACAACGCAAAAGGAAGAACAAAATATGCATACGTGCCCCATGGGCAAGTAAATGTTGTCTTCTCTTGATCCTCAGAGGCTATCTGTATCTGATTGTAGCCACTAAATCCATCAAGGAATGAAAAATATCTCTTACCAGCTAGAGAATCCAATACCTAATCCACAAATGGAAATGGAAAATGATCTTTTCTGGTTGCTAAGTTCAGAGCTCTATAATCAACACATACCCTCCATTTGCCTCCTTTTTTAGGGACTATCACCAGAGGTGATACCCATTGACTGTTAGAGATAGGATAGATAAACCCAGCTTTCAACAATTTCTGTAATTCTTCTTTAACTATCTCCTTCAAGGCAGGATTGACTCTTCTTTGAGGTTGTCTGAGTGGGCAACACTCATCCTTTATATAAATATGGTGAGTACAAACTATTGGATCAATCCCATTCATATCCTTGTAATCCCATGTAAAAGCATTTTTATGAAGTTTCAGCAAGTCCACAAGGCCCTCTTTTTGAGTATCTAATAGATCTCTATTAATATTCAAATATTTATTCAATTCCACCTCTATCTTAATAGTAAGATCAATCTGGTTTATATCAGAAAAATGAGAAAAAGATAATTCCTGCGGCAACAGAGTATGCAATATATCAATGGTTGTAGGAAAGTCCAAACCTGCAATATTCGGAACCAATTCCTGCAATTTTTTCTCTTCTATAAATTCATTTATCAGTATTTTATAAAGAACTGATTCCTCATCATATAACTGCATGAGTGGTCCTCGATTAATCATCATAAGGTGATTAATAGAGTCAATTTCTTCAGATTCTTCTCCCAAGATAGGCTAAACGACTTGTTGTTGTTCAAGCTGGGGTTGTGCTGGAGAATACAAGGCTAATGTTTTTATAGAACTCCCATTTGAAATAGTCATATCCCCTGATCTCCACCCAATATATGCATCAGCTGTGGCAAGCCAAGGTCTACCCAAAATGACCAGATATCCTCCCAATGTTGCTTTTGGAGATAAAACCATAAAGTCTGTAGGATATTCCCAGGAATCTAGAATAACTACTACATCCTCTATGATACCATCAAGTCTCACTATAGAGCCATCAACAAGTTGTAGAATTGTGGGTGTAGCCCTTAAACTATTAATCTCTAGATGTTTCATTACTTACCTCATCATTACATTAATGGCTGCCCCTAGATCAATCAAAAAAAAAATTATTTGATTGCCATTAATGACTATACTCACAACAGGACTACGTGGATCAGAATACTTTGGAATCGCAATTTTACCTAACATAATATCAGCCAATTGACCCATAACATGCACTGTTTGTGGATCCTTTTTCTTCCTACCAAGTTTCTTTAGACATGCTTCTCTCAATGCCTTACCATAAATGGGAATATCCTTTATTGCTTGCAACAATGGAATTTTAACACAAATGTGCTTCAGTTGATCAATAATATTAAAGCTTTGTTGTTGTTCAGTGAAACTTCATTTTCTTGCAATCTATGGGGAAATGGTGGTAATAAATGATTATGGGGTATTGTATATGTTGGATTAGTGATTTCTTGCTCCTCCTGTACCTCAATGATAACTAGATGAGAGGGACTAGATAAAGTTGTTCCAGATCGAAGGTGAATGCCATCTAGTGATAAAGAATAGGCTGGGTACTGATTAACATCAGCTGAATAAGCTTGTTGTTGTTGCTAAGATTTGATATTTGGATTTGGCAACGGTTGAGTAGGCAACTGTGTTGGTTTAGGCAGTGCAACAGTAGTTGCAGGAGGAGGCATTAAAATAGGAGGTTGTGGCTGCTGAATAGATGGCTAATAACCAAAAGATTGGGTTGGCCATGATTGGTTTCCCCTCCATTGAGAAGTAGGTTGCCAATTCCATTGAAACTAGTTTACTTGACCTTGAGGTGGATACCATTTCCCCTGTGGCTACTGCCACTGTGGCATTTGATTGGAAAAATGTTGCCCTTGGCCTTGTGAACCATACCAATGTGGATAGTTACCAAGATTTTGAGAATATTGTGGTTGCCATTCGTTATTTGGTGCATAAGAATTGCCACTATAACCTGAAAAAGAAAGTGGATCGGGTGGCATACCTTATCTTTGAAAATTTGGTCTTCTTTGAGCAACATAGAAAACTTTCTCGTCCTCACCTTGAATTGGTTTGAAGTCAGGTACCTCCACGTTTGCAACCATCTTATATCTGCAATCTTTCTTTTGTTGTTTACAATGAGGATAGAATTCTGCAAGGAATGCATCATCTTCCTCATGCTTCTTCTTAGTTGCAAGTGTATCCAACTGGGTAGCCATATTGTTTATAATGTCCTCCTTGAAGTCCTTTAATAGATGACTAAGTTCCAATCTAGAAACTCGAGTTCCAGATGTTGATAATGGTGCCCCTGGTTTAAATCTCCTATTTTCTTAGAAGTAGATCTAGAATACTTCTTGCAAATTTGTCCTATTTCAGCCCAAGTGCATTGTGTAATGTCACCTCCTCCCATAAGATCTAAGAATCAATGCATTCATCACTGATACCCCTCAAAAATATCAATTTGAGGGAATCTTCATTGAAAGTGTTATGCTTGGACTTTTTGACACTAAATAGAAACCTTTCCAAATAATCTTCAAGACTCTCATCTTCAGTTTGTGTCATTCTAAAGATATCATCCCCATGACGATCGATACCTCTACATTAATCCTTGTATTTTGTAAGAAACAACCATTTCATCTCATCCCATGTATTGATTGTGCTACTTTCCAAGCTCATAAACCATCTCAAGGATGACTCCTTCAAAGTGGTAGGAAATTTTTTGAGTCTATGGACATCTGTAGTATAGTCAAAACTCCTACAGAGAACATCAAACTCAAACAAAAATGTATCTAGATCCTTTGTCACCAATCCATAGAATTTAGGGACTGAAGATGCTGGAATGTTCTTGAGGTTAGCGTTATCATGCTAATCAGAGATGGGAAACTCAAACGTTGGACCTGGTGGTAGTGGTGGATTATTCCCACCAAGAGGAGGGTTCTCTTGCATTGGACTTGTGGGGATTGTTACTATAGGAAATTCTTCTTCTTGAGGACCAAAAAGGAATTGAAGACTACCTTCCAGAAATTCAGATTCTGGGTGATTCAAATTCTGTGGGGCTTGGTAAAGTTTAGCAAAAGGATTTATATCTGGGAAATTATCTTCTGCATGATTAGGATGAGTGGACAAAAATATACCTCTGGGGTTTCTTCTTCTGCTATGCATGCAGATTCATGAAATTTTCAAACAATTAGGAATCTCTAAAACAATTAACTAGAAACTATAATAACCATGAAAGGTTCTTAGTTTGACACCATCCCCGACAACGGCGCCAAAAATGTCTACTCCAACTGTAATAATAATAACTCTAATTGAAATCTCAACCCGAAGTTTGGACATTCATCTGGTAAAGTTACTATTTTCATGGCTAGTGTTCATTTAGTTATCAACCCAGGGACATAAAACTTGAAATGGGTCTACACTATGTATGCACTAAGCTCCTTCAATGGCTATTTTGCATTGCTGCAGTAACTAACATTATGCAGAAAGGAAAGGCAAGAATGGAAATCATAGAAGACTACAGGAAAACTTATAAAAACAATGTTGGAATGATATAATATATATAACAGAAATCACTCTGTTCTGGCTTGACTGCAGGAACAGTCAGCGGATCTATTTCTAGTGGCTGCAGGAACAGTCAAGGCACGAACTTCTACTGTAACTAAAGAAGAACTAATTTCAATGAACATAAACACATAACACTCACCAAGTGGGCCCCCTTGGATGAGTGATATCAAGCTTCCAGAAAAATACTCTTAACAGATCAGACAACATATCTTTCATTCATTGCTTCTTGAAAATGATTACATGTTCTAAAAGAAAAACTCCAGAATGCTTATCAAAATTCTTTGCTCTATTCCTTTCTATTTTGTCTAACCTCTAAGAAAAAGGAAGATATTATTATAAAGCAAAAATCAACTATAATGGACAACTCAAATCACACCCAGAAGAAGAGGCGGATGATTGACAGATGAAGAAGATAACTAGAGCTTAGCTATAGGAAACGTGGATCTAAACCGAACCATAGTATTTGCATGCCATAGCGATATTTTGCAAACTCAATTCCCACTAGAGTTAAACTTTCGTAGTGCTGCTTGGCTACTCCACTCATGCTGTGCCTTGCGCTCGCTCAGCTCCTCTTCACTTTGATCTCTAGTTATTTCTTACGTGATTCATCCTTCTTCAAGTGCGAAAGGAGAATATCCACTGCAGCATCATTTATTATCTGCACTAAAACAAAAACAACATACAAGGACATGCATACATATTTTACTTAATTAATACATTCATTAATTCACATATGGCATTACCCTAAATGATCCGCATAGAAACAGGAACAATTCACTTGGCTGCAGGAATAAATGGCATGGGTGCAAGAATAGATCGGGAAAGTTCAAACATGATTTTATAAATTCAGGTTTAGCACATGGAATACATATAGTCAATTTACAATACTTCACTACTACCATGCAAACCAAAAGATGTCAAAAACCTAAGAGTTTTGATGATAAAAACATGACAAAGTCTCAACTTATCAAGATCCACATCCAATTTGAAGGTGAAAGAAGAATAATGGAGGTCAATGGAGGCAACATCTGTATTTTGGTTTGCGCTTTCTTTTGATGTTTTGTCTTTCATTCTTCTATTGATTGAATTAGGAGTTTTTATCATAGCTTATTAGGTTTGTGGTTGTCTAATTACATGCTTTTGATGCCTTTACCTAAATTCCTAGTTACAATAAGAAAATTTAGTGAGATGAATTTGTCAATTGGATAAAATTTAGAAAATCTAGCCATAAATGTGTGGCTACTAGTTTGTATGGTGAAAAGTGAATAATGGAAACAACAATATTGAAAGAATAAATGAATTCAACCACAAAACCCTAGCCTAACAACAACAAAGATCCACCATAACATATGAAGATTACCTAAGACAATGTAAATCAACAAAATCAAAAGATTATACCATCATATGTCCACTAGAGTTTGAAATCTGCATTCTTCCTATCTCCATTGATCTTGCTTGATATATTTGCTCTCGAATTTTATGTGTGCACAAGAGCTCAACAAAGATCGAAAATGTGGTTGATAGCTTGATCACAAAAAGGCTTGATTGCATAAGATTGATTAGACAATTAGAATGCTTAGGAGGGTTGATAATGAAGGAGAGTATCCTCTTATATAGAAGATACTTTAGAAAATGAAGGGATAAGATTAAGAGGTGTACATATAGATGGTCGGCTAGGATTAGAGGGTAGGTAAAAGATATAAGAAAATAATGAGAGGGTAGGTATGTTAGGATTCCCAAAGATATTGAGAGGGGGCATGAATTAGTATCTGACCGGTTGGTGAATTTTCTAAACTTATTATGTGAAAAGCATTCCAAAACTATGTACCAGTAAACCAAAATTAATGCAGCAAATAAGAACAATAAGCACAACATGAAAGACACACCATAACATAATATTTTAACGTGAAAACCTAATGTGGGAAAAACCTCGGTGGGATTTGTGACCCACAATATTCTCTTATTGGCCAATAAGAGAATATTACTATTACAATAGGGGCTTGCACATGCAGGAAGGTCAAGTGCGTAGAGCTCACTGCTCAGTTACAAAAGAAGTCTCACTGACTTACAAAAATGGATTATACAAATCCAAAGTCATGTACTGCTTCAGATCAGCATCTGCTATGTTAGGTTCAGTGCCAGTTTAAGCTCTGTAATAATCATAAACCCTTATCCAAAATCTTCTTTACAATTCACACATTATGTCTGCAATAATCTAACCATATGCACTTTCTAAGTGATCTACAAGATCTCATACTTATATGAGTCTTATTAAAATTCGCCATGTCGACTTACAAAAAGATTTTACAATTAAATACAAAATATAATTAAACAAAATTCATGTCCGTCATGGTGCCGGTAATCAATCTTTTCGGTGCTGGTGAACTGTATGCCAGTGTAGAGTCTGTCGGCGTCAATGTCTACCGGTATCATATGATTGTAAGGTTTCCATCAATGACAATACCTTCAATCACCTAAAATTTCTCATTGGAGTGTGCATTTTCCAACAATCTCCCCCTTTGGCATTGATGGCAACACTCATGAGAAAAATCCAAAAAGTGTCCAAAACGAGGATCTGCCAAAAATTCTCAAAGTTGTGTGCTCCCCCTGAGCTGATGATGTCTTTCTTTTGATCATTTTTCTCATCTCCACTACTCCCCTTTGGCATCAATGACAAAGGTTGTTATTCACTGTCAATGGAGTGTGGTTCCTGCCTAGATCCTTGTAACCGGTGGGTTACAATCTGATAGATGTCCGCCAATGCAAAATTTTGACTGTCGTTGAACTTCTCGCTGTCCTTTAATGTCGCTTCTGTTCTCTGAATTGTACCGGTGAGTATGTGCATTTTCTCTTCCAGTGTCTTAAGTCCTAGAACCAGAGCCTCAAAAATTTATTTTCTCAAAGAAATGAGGTAATCCAGTTTAGGGCCTAGTTTGCATTTTAAATCCTTTGCCTTAAACTTTATCTTTTCTTTATATTTTTCTAACTTTTCAATTTTCTCCTCAAGAATTGCAATATTCTTTTCAACTTCCAAAAATGAATCTGATGTTCCTATTAAGTTGTCAACAATATTGTTGATTTCTTTTTGTGCTTTGCGGATCTCTGAATCTATGTCCTCTGTCAAAATATCAGTTTTACAAGTATCTCTGTATAGTTTCTTGAAATCCAAAATTGTTTCTCCTAATGCCGGTAATAAGGTTTCCATTTGTTCCTTATTCTTCTTCACTATTTCCTCAAAGAATTTTTCTTTCTCCTTATTCATCTTCTCTTTGAATGTATCTTCATTTATCTAGTCCAGTGTTATTAGGTTGCTGGTTATATACTTAGACAATGTGTCTAATTGGCTCAAAGAATCTTTATTGTCTATGTTGCACTTTGGAGCTATCATCTTCAAAATTGTTAAAGTGCCATCTATAGCCTTATAAGCTTGTGCATTACACTCTGCTATTTTCTTTATTGAATCCAAGAGTACCTCTGTTACATTTGTTGGCCTGAATTGAGTCATTGATGTGCCAGATGACTGTCCAACTGTTCTCACAATCTATAGTCCGCCAGTTGTAGTGATAGCTTTGCTTTCCTATTTCTCTGGAGGATCTGTTTGAGTTTGCATTTCCACTACCAAAGGCTTGGGCTTTTCAGATGAAGTTGGTGGTACAATCTAAGTAGGTACCTGAGAAGGAGCCTGTTGTGCTACCTGTTTCTCTGTGTTTTCCTCAGCAAGAGCCTTTTTCTTTGATGGTTTCTCTTTTTGTGCTTCAGATGATTTCACTGTAGTATCCACTGTCATTTTTCTTTGTTTACCTTTGTGTTGTCTACTGTCGGTGACTCGGTTGGTTTTTCAGTTTGTTGTTGTTCCCCAATTCCAATGTTTCCAACTTTAACATTTTCAGTCGATGGCTCAGTTGCCACATCCCTCTTGTCAGTTGTTTCCTTGTCCACCACAATATTGACTTCCTGTGTGTCAATGTTCATTGTGTATAACACCTCAGAATCAGGATTCGTATCCTCATGTGGAGTCTCCACATTCTCAATAGTTAGTGAACTATCAGTTAGTACCGGTGGAGTAACTGAAGGTGGTGGCAAATTGTCTGTCACTTTTATATTTGGTGGTCCACCTACTTTGCCTTTTCCTTTGTCTTTATCCTTTTGGTATACCTTAAAGGGTTTTGGTCTTTTTAGTTCTTCTTGTTTTTCTTTCTCCACAAATAAGATGTCCCATTTATCAGTCATTTCTTCAGAGATTTCATTCACTCTGCCTGCCATTAGACTTACATGTCGGTGACCACTAGAAATGACTGTCCTATTTGCTTCACTAATCAGTTCATCAATTTCCTCAACTGATTTCACTGGATGAACAACTAGCAATTTCTCAATCTTGATTTTCTTGTCTAGTTCCATAATGGCTAACCTTTTAGCATCAAGTTGCCTATATAGATCACTAGGCAAATCATCTACAACCTCTATCAAAACTTTCTTATAAATATCTAGGTGTAAGATGATACTATTTTCTATCCTTTCTTTCTCCTCATTTGTAAAAGTATCATACAATTTACTTACATTTGATAGGTTTCCATCATATGTTATTTCATTCAATAGGTTGTCAAGTGGAGGAATCACCTGTTTTTATTTTCTCTTTCTAGGTGTCATCTTTTTAGCTAGGGGCCTCATTGCCTGTTGTTTTTGTCTTGTCTTTCTAGGTGTAGGTGAGGGTGTCAGTGAGGGTTTTCTTTTTCTTTCTACCCTTTTGAATACAGTTGGTATCTCACTGTTAGAAGAAGTTGCGACCGGTGAAAGATGTGCTTCCGGTTGAAGTCCATCCAGTTCACTTTCCTTAATACCAGTTTTCTTTAATACATCTTCTTTTATTGCTTTTGTATGTCTCGTTCCCTTCCTCACTATCTGTTCAGTTTTCTTAACTCTTTTATGAGATTGAATGCTACTTTCAATTGTTTCACCATTGCCAAATACTTTTTCTGTCGGTTCCTTGGGGGCTTCTAAGAGGGCTTTTGCATAAGTTTCAATTATGTTGTCATCTATCTCACATCCCATCTCGGTAACCCAAATAGTTCTAGGGATAACTGCCTCCATCCAGATTTCATCTTTCTTGATCACAAAGCATCTCTTTTTGATACTTATCAACAATTTCTTGAGATAGCCTTATTCTTGTCTCCATTCTTTCTTTCAAAGTTTGAATATATTCATTTATTTTTTTCTCTTTGTCATCTTCCATGTTATTTAGTATGTCTAATAGTTGTTTTCCTACCGGTATATCAAAACCAAAGTCTTTCCTACCAATACCGGTACTTCCTTGGTAATGTATAGCATCAAACACACAAGCAAGTTACCAAATCTGAAAGTTCCCTTCTTATCACCTTTGATTTTCTTCAAGTTGTCTATCAGTTCATCTTTAAGCCATTCACATACATCAATTCTTGCATTGTCATTCACCATGTCATATGCACTTTTAATAAATAAGCTAGAGACAGAGTTTAGTCTGTTTTCATGTGTAGCCTTATAACCAAGAATCATACTGACAAATCTAACATTGATGTCCTTCACATCATTGACTCTTAGGGATCTTTTGTCAAATGTTGCACCGGTTAAGGTCATCACAGTGTCATTTGAAACTTCCTTAGTTCTGTCAGGCCTGCTACGGGTGGAAAGTAAGCTTGTTATTGCCCTAACTACCTCTTTAGTGATCTTATGGATGGAATCCAACCAAAATAATTCACCATGGACTCTTCTCAGGACTATTCTTATCACATCTTTAGGAAAATCAAGGATACTAAGAATGTCCACAAAGCCTAGGGTTTCCACTACCTTGTGTTCCGGTCTAATATTACCATTTGCATCACAGATTACAGTCCTATACATGTTCTTAATTTCATCATCTCCTAGTTCCTCAATATGACAATGTATATACATTCTAGGATCCTTTGCATAAACTACTCCCTTAGGTATTTATGAAAATGCTCCTAGGGTATCATCTTTCTTCACAATTTTGAGAATAAGTTTGAACACGGGTCTAAGGCGTTTGATAACTTCAATCACAGTAGGGTTTGCAATAAATTCAGGTGCAGATGAAGAAGCCATAGTTATAAATACCTTAATCTACCTTTAGGATGAGTGCTTGAATGAACTGCTTCACTTTTCTCTAAGGATGCCTTCGCTCGGAATTTTCGCGCTCTCTGGAGATTTGAATGCTCGGTGAATGGAAAAAGGAGCCAAAACATTTGCTTTATAATGTTATTTCCTTCAACTACCACATTTAATGCCTACCGGTTAAGTCAACAACTTAACTCATATGCCGGTAAGGAAGTAATTCAACTTCTCACCATCAACCGAGGGTAAATTAGAATGTTTTCAATTTGTTGTCATACCCCCAAGGGATTTCTTCAGTTAGATAAAGAATCTCCTGCCGGTGGAGTGATACTATGTTCTATCGGTGGAGGAGTATTCCCATCAACATTCTGATCTGACTTTCTAATCCATTGCTTTGAGAATTCTTTCTTTACCTCTTCAACTTTTTCTTTACCTTTCAAGCTAGGTCCTTTGTTGTTTGCCGATGATGTCTTACTTCTACAAAATTTTGCAATGTGTCCAATTTTGTTACAAGCATAACAAGTCACATTGTTTTTCTAAATAAATTTCCCATATCCTATGCCGGCATGTGTTCTGCATTGATTAGATAAGTGTCCAAATCTTCCACAAATATAACATCTTACATTCATTTTGCAATTTTCTGAATTATGACCAACATTGTTGCATTTAGAACATTGACCGGTGGTTGTATTAGTGTTCTGATAATTTCTAGATCTACATTGATTTTCTCTATGACCATACTTGTTACAGTTAAAGCATTTCCCATTAAATTTGTAAGCATTAGGTTGTCTTACCAGTTTGTTGTGATCGTGATTGTTTGCAGTATGAGAGCTTTCACCAATTTTAAAGCCAAGGCGATTAGTATCACCATTAGGTTTCTGATTCTTCAGCATGTCATCAAGTTCTTTTGAACTTTTCTTGAATTTCTCCTTGTGTTGATTTGCAGTAGCCAATTCATTTTCCAAGAAATATTTCTGTCTCATGAGTTTAGTTTTGTCATTTTGTGTATGCATTAAATCTGTCTTTAACATATCATTTTCATGACTGATTCTTGTGTTTTCATTTCCAGCATCATTTAGTTTTCTAACCAAGTCATCTTCATTCTTCTTTTGATTTTCAGTCTCTTTACAAAATCTCATAGTCATATCCTGCATCTCATTCTTCATTGTATTGTTTTCTTGTCTTATTTTGTTTACCAGATCATTAAGAGTTTCCTTTTCATCATCAACATTCTACATCTTTTCACAAAGTTCTCTTCTCTTGTTTCTTGCAATAGTGAGATTCTCTTGAAGTCCTTGAATGATTTCCTGTGCAGCCTTTAGATCATCTTCAATTTTCATATTCTTCACTTTTTCTGCATTATAGTTTGAAAGAGTTGTTTCCAATTGCTTTCACAAATTTTCCATCTCTACCGGTGTTAGAATCTTCCTCAAGTTGTTAGGATTTTGAAAATAGAGGACCAGGCTTTGATACCAATTGTTAGGATTCTCAAAGATGCTGAGAAGGGGGGGTGAATTAGTATCTGACCGGTTGGTGAATTTTCTAAACTTATTATGTGAAAAGCATTCCAAAACTGTGTACTGGTAAACCAAAATTAATGCAGAAAATAAGAACAATAAACACAACATGAAAGACACACCATAACACAATATTTTAACAAGCAAACCCGGTGTGGGAAAAACCTTGGTGGGATTTGTGAGCCACAATATTCGCTTACTGGCTAATAAGAGAATATTATTGTTACAATAGGGCCCTGCACATGTAGGAAGGCCAAGTGCCTAGAGCTCACTACTCAGTTACAAAAGAAGTCTCACTGACTTACAAAAATGGATTATACAAATCCAAAGTCATGTACTGCTTCAGATCAGCATCTACTATGCCAGGTTCAGTACTGGTTTAAGCTCTGTAATAATCATAAACCCTTATCCAAAATCTGCCTTATAATTCGCACATTAGGTCTGCAATAATCTAACCATATGCACTTTCTAAATGATCTACAAGATCTCATACTTATATGAGTCTTATTACAATTCGCCATGTCGACTTACAAAAAGATTTTACAATTAAATACAAAATATAATTAAACAAAATTCTTGTCGGCCATGGTGCCGATAATCAATCTTTTCGGTGTCGGTGTCTGCTGGTATCATATGATTGTAAGGTTGCCATCAATGGCAATACCTTCAATCACCTACAATTTCTCATTGGAGTGTGCATTTGACAACAAGATAGTGTAGGAATTAAGAGATGAATGACATGTGTCATATGTAGAAAAGGCTAATGAATTAATTAAATAAATAAAGATTCATTTAATTAATAGAGGAAAGTGGATCAATTAAATAAATAAATTTAGGAAAAGGATAATTTAAATAAATAAAAATATTTATTTAAATGAGAAAAGGCTTAGAAAAGGATTAATGAATTAATTAAAGAAGACTAAGGATAAAATAATTAAATAAATAAATATTTATTTAATTAGACATGACAATTTTAGGTGTCTACAACTAGTATGAAGATTATGCACCAAAAAAGGAATGGAGGCCACTCTAAGAAAAGTAAGCCAATGACAAAAGACAGTAGTGAAAATTCAGTCCTTTTAGAAGCCAAGCTCCACTTGTTTTCTAAGGAGTGGGATATAGTTTAATATCTTCTAATTTCATTACACTTGTTCCTTTTTTATTTGACTGCTTTTAACTTTTTATTTGTGAAAATTCCTTAACTGAATCTCAAGATCCCCTGTTGACCCTTTTAATATAATAAAAAATAATATCAACAACTATAAAAACTATTGAAATAAACAAAATCTTACAATACCTAACTTCTTTCTAATTAGTAACCTATTTCTCAAAAGTTACACCATGAACCCTTTTAGAACCAATTTCTCTCCCTTAACCAAGTTCTCAAATTAAAGCTTTGAACAAGAATATAAAGACAAATAATAGCTAACATACAGTGAGATCCATTCAATGTATGGCATCACTTTCCAACTCCCCATTGTGCAAAACCCAATTCAACGAGGGACCCACCCCCATGAACTTGAAAACCTAAGGCATGGAACTTATGATCTCTTGATGTAGACATGCCCTTTCTTTACTATGCAAATGTGCAATGATTAAAGATATTCAAGTGAATAATTGCAGTTGCATGTGGAGAACGTAACATCAGAGATAATCAAACCTATTGCACACCCCTTCTCGCTAAATCATTGTCAAATGTCAAAGGCCTTGATAAATAATGTTCCATTCCTAAGGTCTTTGGGTCAACAAACAGTTTTGTTTGTTCACATCTCTGCAGGAATATAATTAGTTCACGCCCTAAATAATGTTCCCTTTTTAAAATAATTTGCAATCTACAAGCATTATTTAAAAGAAAAATGTGTTCAATTTTCTAATTAAGTTAATGACCCGGTCGAGACGGCACCGGCTGTGACGTAACCACAGCGCAGTTCACACACCGAATCTAACTAGGATTTCCGTTTGACGTTTAAATCTCCTCTTTCTAGTACAATAAAGTGTGGGGCCCATGTTAAGTGCCCGTGTGAAACTGTTGTGTGATCAGTTAAATTGACCGAATTTTAAGGGTTTATACCTCATTGGTCTGGCTGCGGAGGACGTATCTTTTTCGATATATCTTGGAAAGTTACTAGTACTTTTACAAGTTGCCATTTTGAGTTGAAATTTTTGTATTCTCTCTGTGAGGACAATTTGAAAGGAATTGGGTGACAGACTAGTGTGATGTTTATCATTTATGGGGGAAACTTTTCAACCAGCCTACAATTCTAGAAGAAAACAACATTATTTTGATGGACAGCCCCTTATCCCTAGGGGGATAAATCTCATGATCGACATTGATCTTGACAAGATTTTTTTAATTACAATTATTTCTTTGAAAAGAAATATAGGGGGCTTTTTAAATATTAATTGCAGTTCATCAACTATTTTAGATAAAGTAGTTGAGTTTCCAAATCATATTGAAATGTGCAAATAAGTATTGATAATGAAAGATGAATGCATTTAGGTTTTGATGGAGTAAGTGGGTGGTTTCTTATAATGTGAGACATGTGATTTAATCATATTTTTGTTATTAGATTTATAATGATTGTGTTTTAAAAGATTAAAAATTGAATTGGTTAATGTTTTGGGTTCTTTTCATATAAGTTTTGAGGTTGATTCTCTCTGCTTTGTCTAATCTGATCTGTGACTATCAGGCAATTGCGCAAATCCTCAGAAGATTAGTCTCACCTCAACTTGCCCCACTATGACCCCAAAACTTAGCAACATGTAAGTCCAAGGCAAGGTCAAGTGGGAATCGTTGGGTTGAGGCACGAGGATACCCTTGGCATATAAAAATATATGATTTTTGTTTAGTTCTAGCTCAATTTTGTAAGTGCGATCTTGATCTCTATACATGTGGCCTTCGATTTGGTCTATAGTTTTTTTAACCTAGAAATTTGCATTCTGACTTTTATAGAACTATTTTTGCTTCTATTATCTAGAAATGGTGGTGCTTAAAATTATCATTAGAACTTGTTGTGGTAGGGAAGGGAAGACAACTAGCTTCCCACCTTGTCCCTTTGTCAATCCCCTTAATCAATTGAGAATTTTGGAACAAGATTGAGAAAAATGTCAAGCACAAATGCAATGTATATGTTTGTCCTTATGATTGTAGATTATTAAACGTATGCTTTTAGATGATGCATTGATCTAATGATGATTCTATGAGATATGTTTTAATCTCTGCATTAAATTAGAGTTGTTCTTTTATACAACATCTTAATGTGCAAAATTGAATAATACATGCTTGAGTTCATGTGCAACAACAAGGTTGATGTAAGTCAGCTTGGGTCTAGGATTAAATATGATTTTGGAGTTCATGTCAAATATGTATAGATAATCCTAAAGCACAACTGTGAAATTGACCTAAGATAAGAAATAAGGAATTTGAAGAGGCAATATGAATCCATGGCAATGGGGAGTGAGTTCAACTTAGATTAAAGTCACATGCTAACTTTTCACACAAAAATGTCATTTACATATTAGACTTACAATAAATATGAAGATAGAGTAAATGGAAAGAAAAGGTGAAAAGTGTTAGGAGTACAATTTTTACCCTTACATTATTCAACATTACCCTTTACATGTTCAAATAATTCAAATAAAAAAAATCAAAAAATAAATATATTTTGTTATTATAATCTTTTAAATTTTGACAATGCACTTGAAATTTGACATTTGAAAAAATATTTTGTATATTCTACAAATAGTTCAAAAAACATCTATCAATTGATATTAAAAAATTTCTCTTTACGAGCATTAACAATTAGATAACAACTTATAAATTATTCATAGAAGCTAAATAGTGGAAGACCAAGTGTTACCACTTAGAATTCCACCTTAAATGCCACTTTCAAAATTTGAACTTAAATCAACACAATAAAAAAAAAAGCATTAATTTTAATCTTTCAAATAATTTTATAGTTCATAAATCTAAATAAAATAATATTATTTTAAAAGTAATAAACTTAAATACAATCATACAACCATCAAACTTTACAAATGTCCCTTTCCAAATCACATTCATCCATTGTTACTTATGTAGGGACATTCATTGTACATGTATAGTGCACATGTATTTTGTGATTTGAAATAGTTGAGAAATCATGAAATGTGAAATTTTACACGTCCCCTTCCCAAAACCACACATATCCATAGCTACTTATCAAGGGCATTCATTCTAATGTAGAGTGCACATGTATTTTGTGATTTGAAATAGATGAGAAATCATGGAAAGTGAAATTTTACAAATGTCCCCTTCAATCACATTCATCCATTGTTACTTATGTAGGGGCACTGATTATAATGTAGAGTGTACATGTATTTTGTGATTAGAAATGATTGAGAAATCATTGAATGTGAAATTTTACACCTTTCCCCTTCCCCTTCCTCAAACCACATATATCCATAGCTACTTATCTCTACATTCATTGTAATGTAGGGTGTACATGTATTTTGTGATTTGAAATAGTTAAGAAATCATGGAATGTGAAATTTTACACATATTCCCTTCCCCCTTCCACAAACCACATATATCCATAGCTACATTCACTGTAATGTAGGGTGCACATATATTTTATGATTTGAAATAGTTGAAAAATCGTGGAATGTGAAATTTTACACATGCCCCCTTCTCCAAACCACATCTATCCATAGTTACTTATCTAAGACTTTCGTTGTAATGTAAAGTAACCATATATTTTGTGATTTGAAATAGTTAGAAGATTATGGATCCCGATACTTTAAAGATGCTCCTCTCCAAATCACATCTATATATTGCTACTTCTTATATAAAAGTATTTATTATAACATTTAACACATATATTTTGTAATCCGAAATTAGTGAAATATTCCTTCACCATCCATGCAACTTCTTATGTACCTAGAGGCATTAATTGTAATGCAGAGTGGACACATATTTTCTGATTTAGAATGGTTGGGAAATCATGGAGAAAGTAGTTCGATGTTAACATTTGGAAGCATATTTGGCTTTTTGGCTTTCGTTGTCATTGTAGCCGGCCATATGAGATATTGGATCAGATCCAGAGGATTTTGGTTGATTTCAATGGTTCTCTTGGCTGCTTTTTGGGATAGGGTGAATGCTTATTAGTAGAGCACCTTTGACTATCATGATGGTACGTGAACTAAATGTCTCTCATTTCATTCAATCTTTTCGTTTGTGGTTCGATTTGAGAGCTTCTATGACTCCTCCTTTTTCAAGATGAAATGCTTTGAATTTTGCATCTGTCTTTTCATAAATATGGGGATTGTCCTTACATCGTGCTTAGTTTATCACATGCCCTTACAGTGTGCTTGGTATACAATGAAAGTCGTTATATAAGCATCTTGCAGGTAAATGAAAAATAGCTTACAGAGATCTAGTTCATGTTTTCTAATGTTTTGGGTTTTTAGTGATTATATTGTTTTTAAGTGTATTAATTAGTGTATAAGATGTATCTTTTGTATGAAATTTGGTATAAGATATATTTTTAATTGATTATATATTATTTAAAGAGAGGAAGGATAATATGAGAACAGGTCAAAAAGTTTAAGGTAGTAAAGAGTTTAGAAACAATGTTATCAAAAAAGATTAATTATAAAATAATAAGAACCAAAACATTGTTGTATGTTTAGGTCAGAATCCATGTTTTGCTAGTTTTAATATCGAAAATATTGTTTTAAAATATATTAATTATTTCAATTTCATTGTATTGATCAATACCATTGAAACCAATTAGAGGAACAATTTCTAATAGGCTATCATTTGATCTAACCACTTCCAACTCTGTGCTTTCAATAGGATAGAGATGTCTCTCTTTAAGACCCATATCATCTACTAGCATCTCAAAAGTATTTTTTTATTATGTTTGTTTTGAAAGTCCAAGTATTCCTTGTGAGACTTGTCATCCTATCCTTGATTAAGGGCTAATGATTAGCAAACTTCAGCTCATATTTGATAAAGGTAGCATGACCATCATTAAGTAGCTTCCAATTTTTTTCCCTAGAGACTTCCATAGTTAAGAAAACCTACAAAAAAAAATGGAGTGAAGAATGAGTCTTTTCAATAAGTTTCTTCTTCTTGCCTTGAAAACAATTCTCATTCCTAGCTTTCCACTAAAAAAATCTGAGAATTTTAGTAGATAAAACTAAAATTATTAAATAGTTTGTTAAAATCTTTGACATAGTAAAAAAGCATCTCTTGCCAGGAGAAACTTGCTCTATTCTCCCAAACACCCCAGTTAAAGAAAAATTAAAGCCAAATCTCTTTTGCAAAAAAATAGTAAAAAAAAATGATTAATAGATTTAAGAATTTTACGTAGGGAGCAGAGATCATCATGAGTCTAAGCATGATTCTTCCTAAAAGACATTTTTTATAAAAGAAGAAGCCATTTTAAACATTGTTTTTTTGGCTTAATGAAATAAGATCAAGAGTGATTTAAAATTTTGGACCAACAATTATGGCTAAGTTTGATCTACTAAAAATTATTGAGCTACTCAATTACATCTTGATTGTTAGCGAGAGTTTTATAAATCTTTTAAGAATTCTCAATCTGAATATCAGTCCCATCAAACCATTTTGAATTCTCAAATATTTTAGTATTAGAATCCAATTGCAAAGGAAAATTGATGTTATTGATGGCATTTATGAGGACAAAGTATGTACTATAGTGAGAACTAGGGAGAGCATAATTTGTGCTTAAAGAATACCAAATTTTTAGTTGTTCATTGCACATAATACTATCAAAGACCTTACTTCCTTTAGAAATCTGTTTCTTATTAGAAAACCCTTGAAGAAGAGCAAGGGGTATGTTTTTCCATTAGAGTTTCCACCATATTGATCTAAACCTAAAGATGTTTCAATCCTCTTTATTGTGAGTGTCACAACCTTTGATATAGTGCCTAGTATTCTCCCAAGTCTTCCATATACTTTTTAAAACACTAGAGGCAAAAGGGGATAGAGAAAATCATTGAAAAAGTGACTCATGGGGATCAAGACCCTTCCAAGATTTGACTTGTTTAGGGACAACCATTAGAATATTGTTTCTGAAAAGAATCTTCAATGGTTCATTATTAGAGAATGAGTTTAGAATCCATTTAGAAACAAGGGAAACTCCTTGAAGTTTTAGGTCCTTAAGCCCAAGATTGCCAAACTCTTATCAATGCAACAATAGTCTCACTTCACTACAACTCTTTTCTTCTTACCTTTACCATCAAACCACAAGAACCTTCTAATACACTTTTAAATACAATTGATTTGATAACTAGAAAACAACCAAACTAATAAAAAGTAGAGACTATATGATGAGAGAATCCTTTGGACTTTAGAAAATTCAAATTCTATTAGCCATGGAAATGTAATATAAGTATTCTATTTAGGTATCTTTACCTTCCATCTTATCTTTGATCTAGTCCTATATATTCTTTAGTGAGAGATTAACACCAAAAGGGATGCCAAGGCATATAACAAGTTTGTTAGGCCCACCCTATTGAAATTCAAACTTTTTAATCCAATCAAAGGGGGATCATTATAGTTGAGCATTATAGACTTAGCTCTAGAATCTTTACATAAAATATCCAACTTTTCCATCAAACACTCCATATCATAACTTTCTTGATGAACAAAAAGGGTAGCATTATCAACAAATTGAATATTTAAGAGATCATCTTTATTTGGAAGGATAAGGCCTTCAATTTTTGGTCCCAAATTGTTATCTCTTAAGAGATAAAAATGCATTTGAAGCAATCCTAAAGATGGTAGGAGCCAAATGTTACCTATATCTAATGGATCTTTGAAACTAAAAAGACTCAAAGAGATAATCATTTATATCAATTTGAGCACTAGCATCTTAAAATAGAGTTTTGATCATATGAAAAAAAAATGGAGGGAACCAAGTGTTGGCATTATTGTCATTGATGTCAACAAATGTTGCAGGAATGTCAAGAAGATGCAGAGAAGCAGGTATTGCAGTGATGGGATGGGGTATGGGATAGACTAGC